>NW_022990647.1:1211412-1722115 GCF_902827175.1 Gymnodraco acuticeps | reverse complement strand
AAGAGAAGAAGAAGAAGAAGAAGAAGAAGAAGAAGAAGAAGAAGAAGAAGAAGAAGAAGAAGAAGAAGAAGGCTATAAAGCAGAGTCATCTCAGGAAACATTGGTGTGTGCTCCTCTTTCTGTAAATCTCTGACCTCTTGACACAAACACGCACCCTGACTTATGGATAAGACCCTCAGGGGAGGCAAATACATCAAAGAGAGTGGAGACGGGGGAGCTTTCAATATGGTGGTCTGATGCTATTTCATCTTGAACGGCAACACCTGCACTCTGACTAATACACGTGTGTGACGCAGGTCTACTGAACGCATATCTATGAGAGTGCTGCTATAGGTTAGCCCATTGCAAATGGGTTTTAAAAAACAGCACTGTCTTGGTTCCTCCTTGTATTTTAATTTATGATGTTTAAACGACCATCACAGCGGTTAATGTCGTTGTTGGGTAAATCATCTTGTTGTTTACACAGCCTCTATGTATATACTGAAGTATGTACGCCTATGAAGGTTGACTGTAAAGTGGTAAAACTATATTGCCCAGAGGTAATCACGACGGTTAAGTGGTTCTGCTTCTGATGCACCTGTTCTTCTTCAGGTGTGTAGATACATGGTTCCAGGTCATTGGGGCCGTCACTGTTCCCACACACACATCCTAGCTTCTCCATGGAAATACACAGAACCAAACTACATTCATAATAATTACCACATTTCTATTTCCTCTCCACATCCACACCAAGTCTCTCGCCCACACAGCTCTCACCCTCTGTGCTGCTTTCTGTTTGTTCTTGTGAGGGAAATCTAGTTAAAAATCTGACTTATGTGAATATTGTGATTTGACTGTTTTCACAGTGACGTGGGGTGATTTGAGGTCTTTTATTTATCTATTTTAAAGTCTTTCAATCCTAATTTAGAATAAAATGACTGTTATGTCTTTAACTTGCATGTATGAACTAAGTGAGTTTGATGACTGTAGCATGTTGGAGATCTGGAGAAGAATAGTATGGTCAGCTGAGCTCCAGCAATTCATTTAGCTATGATTTGATCAGAAAAGAGTCATTCAAATCGACACATGTGACCACAGTCAATGATTGCCTCCATTGCCTTCAGCTCCGGTTGGGAGGAGGCTGTGATGCCAGGCGTGGTGACGTGTGCTGCTGAGCCATTCAGTTACCACCAACATGGGCTGAACCTGTGTCACAGTGTTGGTTTAAAAGGAGTATAATCCATTAGCATGAGCCGGCAATAAGCAGAGAGAGCCGTTTGTAATGTATTTCAATGGCTGAAATCTGTAAGCTCAAGGGTAAGACAATCTGAAAATACACACACATGTACGGCGCGGACGTCACTTTGCACCGTGACACACACCAGATGGGATCTTTAGCCCGGGCTTCCTCTCTGTGATCCATCAGGATACAGCCAATGACTGTGATGGATGTGGTGTGAGGTGTGTGTGTTTTATCTGCACACTGTGAGAGCACAACATTGTTAGTTTCTATTAACCTTTATTTAACTAAGCAGCCTCTGAGGATTAAATAGAAACCTGGCAAGAGGCCTTTCATTCTAAAATAACAACCAGCAGGAGAGCTGCCAATGGCTTGGTTAGGAAAGGAGGTCTTTAACCTTAAAAACACCACAGAAAAGACCTTTCTGGAAATGTGTTATACACCCAACGGAGAGCTGGGTGAGTTCTTTCAAATCGTCGTCAGGAATAAAAAGAACAAGAAAGAAATCTGAGTCATATTAAGTGAGATATGAGATAGTGATTCAACTCCATGTTCACAGGCGAATTAACTCAGGTGGCCCCCATTCCGCTCCCTTTGAAGATACTATCCTTTGTTCTTGTAGCTGTTTGCTATGAAACGCTGAAATAGTAGCAGAAAATATGAGATGTTCCTCAAGATCACAGGCAGTGAGTAATTGTTATCTTGTACCCAGTGTGGTGCCAACTCAAGTCTGTCTGCTGGAGGAGCTTTACAACTCTGTGATGTGGGCCAAAAGGAGTGTAGATTACAATGGACATGGACAATGTGATATCTTTGCAAAATACCAAAAAGTATACAGATATTACGGACCCTGCAGGGATTTACAAATTCCATTGGGTAGTATTGCAGAAAACATATTAAGAGCTCATAAATATTGCATAGTAAATACATTAGACTTGTTCTCAATAGCAGAGGAAATGTGACAGTTTGATTGAGTATCTGGACCCGAAGTGTAAAATCTACAGAACTACACGGCATTTAGCGAAGGGTTTGTTACTCGAGAAGGCTGCATAGCAGAAATATAAATCTTTAAATGCAATATAACCCAATACTATATACTACACTGGGCAGAATTACGATGCAATGTAAAAACAGAACACGGGAATTAAGATATTTGAAGAGTAAGACAAATGAGATTTGTGTTGGCCTCTTGCCTTGGCACACAAGACAAGTGAAGAAAGGGCTACCATAGCAGCAACACACTGACTGTATAAAGGCCCCATCAATAGAGGATTTAAGGAGATAAACAAAAACATTTAGGTAATCAGCGCATTTGCAGATTCTACCTACTCTCCATTTTTAACTTCTTTCTGCTTTGCAACCGTCATTGGAAGTCACACGTTCCTGTTGTTTTCTATACATGAATAACAGCTTGCAGGGACATGCTGCTGCACTCTGCTGTAATAAATCATGCTGAGCTACTTTTACACTGTTCCTTCAACTATCAATTTATGGAATTCTTTGCTTCGTCAGGCAGGTGTAGAGTTACGAAAGAAAGACAGGAAAATAAAACGCAAGTGAGATCATACAACAGGGGAATCTGGAGTAGCACAGAACGAAACATGCCATGATATACAGCAGGTTTGTGTTGTTCTGCTTTTGATATAGAAGACTTTCAAACAACCATTGAAAGGATGGGGGATTCTTTCTGGAAGAAGAAACTTCAACAGTCTAGTGTGCATAGCCTCTGATCAAAGGCATTTGGATTTACAATATGGAGAACCATGTCAGTATCATTCAGCATAAACGTCACCGTTGAGAAATGTATTCAAATCTGTTCTCCTCTCAAACGAGGGATGAAATGCAGGATATGGCCATTATGCAGCAAACAGTGGGCAGTGCTGTGCTCAACATCTGCTCTTACAGGCGGGTTTGCAGTAGGATAATCGGGGTAAGACATTAAGGCATCATTCCCAGATTTACCCCTGTAATAATTATTCCATTAGTTCCAGATGGGAGGCAACCAGAGTAAATGGAGCCCAGAATATGTGCAGTGCTGCAATGCTCTGCTGCTCTTGCACGATAGATCCATCATGCTGATCCTCGACGTGTCATTTCCTGAGGGCTGGGGAACACAGCAGTAACACGGGGGATCTCTATGAAAGGGAGACGACACGCCGAGGCATCATCACCTCTCTATCAAGTGCACACACTCGACCACACACACACACACACACACACACACACACACACACACACACACACACACTGCAAAACCTGCGCACTGTGCACACGTCTTTTGACAGCTGAACAGAGTCTGCATGTCCGTCCACGACCAGGTCTCCTTTAATGACCACATTTAAAACATGTTGCGCATATCAAACCTGAAGCATTTACAACTACTGCAACACCCCGATAAAACAATACGTGTGTGTGTTCGTAACCGCCCGTGCAAAACATTCCCCATGCAGCTTATTCTGAAACAAATCTCCAGCCAAGGCAACTTCCGATTTGCACCACAACTACTCGAAATTCAAAGCTCGTCCAGGCTAACTAGTAGGCTAGCTCTGCCCCCAAACAAAGCTCCCATTGTCTGGAACTTGTAGTCTTAACATTTCCTTTTGGCCCTCACAACTGTGATTAACTTAGGTTCGAAAAACTACAAATTCGAGGCACTTGGAGCATGCGCACAAGCAACCTAATTATCAGGAAGGTTGTAGAATATTTAGTAGTTAATGAATTGTTGCGAGTAGCGGCATATTTAAGGTAATATATCTACTCTATTGAATGACCGCAGGTCTAAGTGAAGCGTTGAAGCTGTGTGGATGTTTTTAGCCGGGGCTAAGAGTGCCGGCTGAGCCGTAGTAAACAGCCTGTTCTCTGCATTGACTGAAGTTGGTCGGCTGCCTCTCTCTCGCAGCTCCCTGCTCGTCACTTTTCAGCGCTTTTGAATCAACCCAAACTGTTCAGAGAATCCTGAAAAGAGCACACACACCTTACCTAATGCTGCTCCGGTGTTTTCTCTCGGCTCCTATTCCGTTAACATTAATCTCCAGACATTTAGGAAAGAGTCGCTGTAGCCGTCGGTCGACTGCCTGTTCACCGAGCGAGACGCTGCCAAGAATGCTCAACCGAAACCACCCGCACACTCACGGCGCATGCGCACCTCCGGCTGGCGCAACCTAAGATAGTAACACACAGCAGCACGCTGCTACCAAAATACTGTAAATACTTTAAAAATACTGCACCAATAATAAAACCTTAGTATGAGTATGATATAACAGTTACCTTGCACAACTGTAATGTATATCCTATGTACATATGTTTTATTCTGTTACTGTAGTTTATGTCTATGTTTCTGTGGCTGTAGCCTAAGTATATTGGTATTTTATAGAATACTCCAATTCATCCTGAACATGTTATATTGTGTATTTTTTAATCTATTTATCTATATTGTTTTGGATGCTTTACTATACTAGAACATGTCGTCATACCTACTCTTGTGATGTATATCTACTATTCAATTCAAAGATGTATTATGGATTCTTAAAAAATGATTATTTCATACATTTAAACAATATAGCAACTTATCTAAAAAAAGATTAACCGCTATTAAGACCATTACGTTATACATTGGCCAATAATAGAAACTCTAGCATTAAAAAATAAATCTATTTGTCTTCTTCTTTTTTAGTGTTGTTTTCTATTATATCGTTATAACATATGTTTAATAATGGAAGTCAGGTAAAAGTGAAAACTACATCTGAGGGAAACGCTTAAAGAAATAGCACTAGATGCATTTTTTATATCTATAATGGCACATGGTCAAAACATTAGTCAATAGCACAACCTTGTGGTTGCAAAGCAAAATCAGTCCTCTGATATCAGAAGCAGCTTTATTAGCGAAGTGTGTGTAAATTACATACAAATAAATTGTCTTCAATTTAAAATTGCTCTCAATGTACTTACATAAATAGACATAAACATTCCATAAAAGAACGAAAAATAAAAAAATCTCTAAAAGGTATATGTGAAGCAACATTGAAATAATGTATACGAGTCTAACACATTGTATGTGTAACTAACTTTGTAAGTGGCTATTATTTGATAACATTTGTGTGTTATTGCACAGAGTCAAATCAATTACTGTCTGCTTCACAACTTTCAAAGACAGGTTTTACCATGATTAACTTAATACGACCATCTTAAGAAACAAATTCCTTGTTGACCTGCCTTCCCAAATAAACATACAAATAAACATATGCTACAATTGGTAAGATATAAACAAAAATAATGCACAAGTTGATATTGCACAAGAATATTAAATAGACAGCCTGCCAAATGTGAAAGAGGGATTATTATAAATTATAAATGTATCATCTGTAGGCAACACAGCCAGACAGAACGTCTTCTGATCAGCTGCCTGTTTGGTGTATGTCTTCTGATCTCTGCAGCTCTTCTGGCATTAGTTACTGCGATGTATTCAAACAAACAAAGACAACACATGAACCACTGAACAAAACCACTAAATACTTTGTGTTTCACTCATGAGGCACCAGGGGTCAGTGTAGCATAATAATGAGTTTATATCAATTGTATTCTGTAATACAATGACATTTCGTCACGGGGTGCCTTTGTTTTAATAAAAACTGGTTCCATACACAATGTGATGTTATTTATTTTTCTCAAGAAACCTAATGTTATTCAATGTCAAGAAGAAATAGGACGCTATTTGTACTCATGTTATCTCCCCTTAAAAAAAAACTGATAACACATGTTCAGGTTATAGTAATTCAATCCTATAGATATCAGGGTAGATATTTAATGTAAGATTAGGTGTCCTTGAGCAACATCCCTGGCATCTATTGGGACAGAAAACAAGAAGCAATCTTTTCCAATAAGTATAAATCCACCTATCAATATATTCCAATGCATTATTAGGCAGACACTTGTAGGTAGGCAACAGGACAAAGCACTGCATTGTAAAATAAGTTAACAAGCTCGTAACTGTCCTTATGATTATAATATTGCCAATTATTTAATCTATACGAGCTGCCAGAATAATGTAGGTCAGCAGGAGATCCCTCAGAAACTACAGTACCCACAGTGCAACAGCACACCCTCACTCCGCCCTGAACGTGGAGCTGAACCCAGATCTGCACACACGTGATGGGAGTCATTGCGCGTGCTTCCACCCATCCCTGTGTTTGTAGATCTGCACAGTGGAAGCACTTGTTCCCACGTATGTGGACTGCGCCCCGGTGTGTTTGGATGCAAAGTCAGCCCACAGACTGACAGCTCGCTGCTCGAAATGTCAAGTCTCTCTGGAATTAAAGCCTGTTTGAATAGGATGGACCTCCGGACAGCCGGATAAGCAGCACAAGCAAGGACTGCCAGGAGTGTTTCATTTTGACGCCAAATTGGGAGACTGACCTGGATGGTACTTACTTGGATGCATCACACGCCCATGCGACGATATCGGTGTATGTTGCTGCCATCGTTGTCCAGGTTAGGTTACAGTGAGCTAAGCGTTAATTGTTTACGTATTAAAGCTGTTAGCGGCGGAAGACGCAAGTGGGGACTGGATACAACATTTTGCGCAAATAATTGGCCTAAATAAACGTTAAATAGCCTATTATTAGATCATTATTTGTATTGTTATGATGGGGCGCTCTATCTATTTATGAAGGTAACATGGAGCATTCATCGCCTTATTTCATCTCGTCCACCCGGATGAGAGATACTGTAATTGTGCAAGGCTGCATGCAAACCATACTTTCCGCCTTGTTGCCGCCGTGTGATGGTTTCTAAAGAAGTCGTGGACATTTAAATCCTTCGCTATTATTGATTATTAATTTAAAACTACCACGCGTGCTCTTGAGGCAGCAGGATAATGATACATGCTGACATTGCCTCCCTGTCTCCAGTCCAGAAGAGTTTATTTTCCCACCGAGGACTGGTCTCCATCACAAATGTAGCCCAGCAGAGGCGACTGAAGCAGGCCGCTGCACATAGACGGAGGCGGGTTTGTTGTGCTCAGGCTGGATGTTGAACATGGTCCGTACTGAATACCTGCCGCCGGCTTGTTTCTGTAATTCCCTTGCTCTCTTAAAATGGACGGGGCCTTTTTGATAAAATCTATTCATGGACGTTGAACGTGCTCATGGTTGTAGGAATTATCCTGGACCGGCTTTTCGGGATGTAGGGCGAATATCCGCTGATATTTCACAGTAGGCTCTACACAGAAGAGGAAACAGCCCGTGTTCATGGAGACGGCCTGGCGGGGGAGGTGCATGTACACTCTGCTGGATGAGAAATAATGAAGACCCCTGCTCAGAGGATTTCACTCAGCTCAAACACAGACTGCTGTTTTTATTGGCAGCCTAAATACTCCATATTTAATACTGATATTACTCAGCTGTTGTTCTAATATCATCCCTGAGTGTCTCTAGCACTCAGTCAAGTAGCTATACCATTGGCTGATATTGACTTCATGAGGTTATGAGGCAACATTTCAAAAGTACAAACCATGAGTCCAGCTTTTGTTGAGTCTAGATACAATCTACTTAGTTGTAACAGCAATTTAAGACATAGTTATTAACTATGTTACTGTTTTATTAGTTGTAGGCACATATTGAGGGATCAGGATTGATGAGGACCTGATCTTAACTGATGACCTGCTGTTTCTTAGATAAATACATAATCAAGGCTGCTTTGAAAGTCTGCAGAAGCTTTCCAAGAGGCACAATAGTGGAAACAATCAATTACGTTTCTGAGGGGGTTACATTCATGGATCTGCTGAGTGTCAATATTTGACTTGATGGACATTGTCCCTGTATGAACTTGCCTTTGGGAATACATGCTACTTACACACCGCGTAGCAACAGCACAGCAGCAACGGGTGAGAGGATTTGGCACAGTTTCCACAGCGGGATGTGGTGATGGGGGAGAGCAGTTGCAGCACCCTGATCCTTTGATCCCTGATCCCCCCCACTGGTGGTCTAGGACTCCCCGTCTCTGTCAATGGGCCCTGTATGGATTTTGTCCCTGAGTTGACAGAGGGCAGGCCTACAGCGTCAAACAACAGTCTGGCTGCCATGCATCCATACGGCAGAGCGAGCAGCACAGCAGCCCCCCGGTCCTGCACCAGCTGTGGGGGCTCCTGCTCCCCACCTCCCCCCTGCCTAATCCCTCCTGACCCCCCCTCATCTACTACCTCCTCCTCCTGCTTGCCCCCGAATATGACTCCTCCGCCACCAATGTGTCCGGCCCCGATGGTGCAGGTGGAGAATGGCAGCAGCTGGAATTCCTCCACCTTCTCGTCCTCCCCAGACTCCCACCCTGGGCACCACTGTGCTGCAAACAACCCCTACTGGACTGCAGTCTTCGACTACGAGGCCACAGCAGACGAGGAACTAACCCTGCGGCGGGGAGACCTCCTCGAGGTTCTTTCCAAAGACTCCAAAGTGTCTGGGGATGAGGGTTGGTGGACAGGCAAGATCCAGGACAAGGTGGGTATCTTTCCATGCAACTATGTCACAAGGGGGGGCGCTGCCAACTACCAGCAGCTGACTGCAGGCGGGGTGGGCGACTGCCCCCTGGAGATAGACTTCTCAGAACTGTCCCTGGAGGAGGTGATTGGAGCAGGTGGGTTTGGGAAGGTGTATAAAGGATTATGGCTTCTAGAAGAAGTAGCAGTGAAGGCCGCAAGGCAAGACCCAGACGAGGATATAAGTGTGACAGCAGAGAGTGTGCGGCAGGAGGCCAGGCTGTTCTGGATGCTCCGGCACCCCAACATAATCTCCCTCCGTGGGGTATGCCTGCGAGAGCCCAACCTGTGCTTGGTGATGGAGTACGCCAGAGGAGGGGCTCTGAACCGAGCACTTGCTGGGAAAAAGATTCCCCCGAGGGTCCTGGTGAACTGGGCGGTCCAGATTGCAACAGGGATGGACTACCTGCACAACCAGGCATTCGTACCAATCATCCACAGAGACCTCAAGTCCAGCAACAGTAAGTACTGCAAAAACATGACACTTATAATCACTGAGTTTCATGTAGATGTTCTGGTTAATATCAAATAAAGTACAAATATTACTAATCCATTAAATGTTCGACAGAAAAATATTTGACAATTATTTTTGATTACTGTTAGAGACATTTTCGTGCAAAATTGACAGAAAAGGCTGTTTTCAGACTGACTAGATTTCCTGCTGTTCTCTGTTTTAAATAATATTAAACTGAATATCTTTGGGTGTTGTACTGAAAAAAAAGACATTCAAATACATCTGCTTAGACTTTTAGAAACTGAAATGGACATTTTTTTATAGTCCAAGAAAGTAATCGGCAAATGAATCCATTTTACAAATAATCCTAAACTGCAGCCCTATTATCATGTGACTATGCTTCATGTTGACAATAGGAGTTACTTACAGGTAAGAGAAATGTAAACCTGTTTTCACATGACCAAAGTTTGAGTGAGACACTTAAGATAAGATAAGATAAGATAAGATAGAGCTTTATTGTCTCCCTTAGGAGAAATTTGTCACTAAATATTGAATTTGTCACTTCAATATTTACACTAAGTACACCTTGCACAATTTATTCTTTCTCACAGTACAATTTTTAAAAGGTCAATTTGGCCCTTAAAGGTGCAGTTCACGTGAAATATTTATGAATTTAGATTATTTTTGTGTGAGTTGATCGGTGTTGAAGATAATGTCTGTAAAGATCCCAGACTTCTTGAATATAATGGTGCTCAAAGCGCCAAAAAAACAGCAATTTCTCTTTCCAGAAATCGTGACCCAGTTACTGACGATAATCCAGAGGTATTGTTGTGTACAGTTTCATGCAGGAACCTATAACAGAGCAAAAGGAAGAGTGCATCTACTCAAGGATGAGAGGCTCTCCTGAGCTCTCCTGAGCTCACCTGAGATATATAGCTAACGTTACAGCGAAGCCGAGTAGGACGGCATTCATGTTTACTTCTTCCTCAGTCACACGCCTCTCGTCCATGAGCAAGCAAATCAAGATCTGTGGAACTTCTTGAGTAAACTGGTCATCATTTTTGAGAAGAGACATTGATGCCTTTCGACTGTATCCCTATGGCTGATATCTCCAGCTCAGGGAAAATCTCCAACAAAATAGATTGATAACTACAGGAAGTTAAATAAAAGTCTGATTATGATTATTACATTTTGTATGAGCTTTAGAGCCTGTTAGTGGCAGAGTCATATTAGCTGTTTCTGGTCTATGTGCTTAGTTAAGCTACCACCTTTAGTCTCCTGGCTGTAGTTTCATATTTTCCTTATGTGAGTGGAATCAATCTTCTAATTTCTCATCATCATCCTTCAATAAATCTTTCACATATGGCAAAAATCTATTATTGTTTACAGTACTTGGGACAGGACAGTAAAATCAAATAAAAGTAATACCTTTATACTATCAACAAATCAACTATTAAAAAAAGAGCATATTGTGATATATTGCTCTATTGATTATAAATCACACTGTATGTTGTCGCATCGTTTAGCTTCTATAGTTGGGTTGTGTTAATCCACATGGGCAAATAAGTTGTCATTTACAAATGTACAAACATTGAGCTTTCTCATAATCAGTTCATGGCATTACAAAAATGATATTATAATGTTGCATTCATTTTTCATAACATTGAGGGTTTTTTTTGGGTAGAGAGGAGAAACTTAAATTGAACACAATGAGGGGGCCTAAGTCCTGGAGAGCTGGTCTACTTCTGCCATATTTTCCCTGTCATCTCTCTGCACCTCCTCTTGCTCTTCTTCCTTTTCCTCCTCTTCCCTCCCCTCCTCAAGAAGAGCAGTTCTGCTCTGCAACTCACTGAGCTATTTTTGGTCCTTTGTGCTACTTGCTGTTTAAAGACGCAGTTGCAGTTGTTGGTGCATCAAAGAAATAACACGCAGCGAGCATCTAAGTGCATTTCATGCATGTGTGTGTGTGTGTGTGTATACGTGCTGGTCAGACTGTGTGTGTTCATCCCAAGTGACATGAGTGATGGGGGAGGGAGCGTACAAATATGGGTGGGGTGCAAAGGATGCTCACTAAAGGACCCTTTTAAAGGAGGAGACAGGCAGAAAGTGAAGCTTAAAAACACTCGCTGCTGATCTGCCCAAAATGTTTCCTAATCTTCAATCCCTTACTCTCCTTGAGTCTCACTCTGAAACATGTGCACCCTGCTCCCATCTCTTTACTTTCCCTCCTGCTCGTGTGGCTCAATAACAGTAACGATGGGGGATCAGATGCGTATTGGACAGCAGAGCCTTGGCAACAACACCATAACTCTGCCTTTCCATGGTGACATGGCACTGCTTCTGTGTCACTGAGTCATGCTGCTGCTAGCTGCTGTCAGATGCTGCACAAAATGTCAGAGCCCCAATTTAGAGTTCTGTCTGTGTGAAAATAGCAACTGAATGAATGCAGGAATGTCTCATGGACCCTGTTTTTGTCCCCTGAATGTTGACTGGAAATGTGTGGGTGCTCATCGTTAAATACGTGATTAGACTGTGACTCACACTCGTACTGAGGGATCTTTGCATTAGCATGCCGATGCCCAGGAGGGTGAAGCATTGAATGAGAGCGAAAGAGACTGAGGATAACAGGGTGGAAAAGATAATATCGTGGAGGGAAATTAAGCTCGGGGACCAGAGAGAGCGGAGAGAGGCGAGAGAGGACAGTGATGGGAAAGAACAAGAGAAGGGGAGCGCGGGGGATAAACAGCGGTTCATCTCAGTTTAAGGTTTCACCTCAGCTCATTGTCCAGGTGCGCTGGTCTCAGGTATCCTCTTCAAACCGCCGACCACTTGGCATCACCGCGGTTACAGAGCCGCTCAGCCCCCGAGCCTCCTGTGACTTCAACCTGCTCCTGTCACCAGTACACTATACACACATGCTGCATTCTTATCGCATACCAACATACAATGTATACTAGGTATGAACAGCAGTGCAGGCGTACTGCATAGTGGTTATTGTACTGCATATGCAAGACATACCCGGATGTATACTACATTTGCATGAATTTCTGATTATGCAGAATGAGCTAGCTGCACATACTTAACTGTCCCACAATGCATTGCATTTAGGTGCCTTTAGACCAGCCATCAGCCATGTCATATTTTTGAGCCACACTAGTATCTGTTGTTATGTCACTTTTATTAAGTTTTTCAGACAAAAAGAAACCATTTACATTCCCAATATGTGGTCAGTTTATCCAAATTATTCCTGTTTGGAAATTTGCCTCGATGTATTTGTCAAAAGAAAACTGGCAACCAGGCCATCAGTAAGAAAATTGAATGGTGGATTTGAATGAAATTTTAATTTTTGTATGTGAACAGCACCGCACACACAGTACAATGTTAACCTATCCTGGTAATATGGGCATGTATTGAATATATTCTCCCCACAGTGTGTGGGGAGAAGTGTGGGGGTCCAGTAAGTTGCTAATGGGCACGACAGCAGTGCCCAGGAGGTGAACTGGCACAACATTAGTAGGCAGTATGTAAAGGATGTAGTGTGCAGCACTACAGTTTGGGATTTCAAACAAAGCCACTATCTTCATCTCGCTCTGAAGAATTGATAAAAGCAAAACTTGACACTGATTTTAGATTCAGTGTGTGCTTGAAGCTTTACAAACATTTTACAACACAGGATTTATTTTAGGCTCACTCACATGCTTTCATCTAATTGTATCCCAGCCAATTGAATGATTTTTAAAAGGTGTGTCTCCTTGTGCTTGTGGGAGCTGAATGTTCTGTTGTATGTCGTTAAAGGCCTGCAGTGAGTCTGTGCAACGGGGATAATCTGATTACCGTGACCTCCTTAGAGTGATGTCACAGCATCTTTGTGGGTTGGTGGTGGTCACGCCTTACCTGTCGCTCTGATCCCGGATCAGCCTCTAGTCTCTCCAAGCATAGGGCACCAGTCTTCTTTGATTGGCAGGATTAACCCATGGGATTAAAGCAATGAGAAGATTAATAGTGCTTTTGATCACTATAAACACTATTGTTCGAGATAAGGGCTGCTACTTTTATCCTCCATTTGTATGATGTATAAAATGCTGCAAACATTTGAAAAATGTATTTGTCTGATATTCAGATCGCAGAATACAAAGAAGTGACTATTCTCATTTGAAAAGCTTAAAACTGTTAATGTTGATTAATTGACTAATTAATTAACTAGATTTGACTTTCAAACAAAAGCAGGGACACAAGTCATTTAAGTTTATTCATATATTTCTAATTCAATGTGGATACGCACAAGATAATCTGAGTTTTGGGACAATAAATCAACTGACTTCATCTGCTGATAAATCTTAATTTAATTCTATTAATATACATTAAACTAACCTGCTGAGTGAGTGGACCTTGAGCTGATCTGTTTAATTAACGCTGTCCTGATATGAGACTTAGTCATGGTTCTTTTTGAGATAAATGTACATCACTGAAACTTTATATAGCTCTATAGAGGCTCTGAGTCTGCTGCAGGTAAGACAATACAGCTGAGCCGATCACCTGTCGCAGTTACAGAAAGGCCGGGTCATAACTGTACCTGCAGCCTTCTCTTACGTATGGTAAATGTAGTATGATGTCTCAATGTGGATGTTTACATACATACGTACAAATATCATTTCATTTTCCCTTTGATCACCTGTTGGATAAGATGTCTCCACCTAATATAAGTTAAAATGTGTTGTTGCCAGATGAAGCTTCAAAGCTCTATAGAAAAAACCTAAAAGACACACTCAATAAAGACACTGTGCAGTTGACATTACCAGCTGTTTTGACTGCTGTCGCTTCAAATGGACGCCATGTTTACACAGTCAACAATCAGCTGAATAGTGTGGGAGCCCCGTATCTCAGAGCAGGCTTGTCAAGTATTCTGTTTGCTCATTGAGTATTTAGATCACAAAGCAAGAAAAGACACACGATGTAAGACATTTGTTAGGGTGTTTTTATTTTTAATATAGTCTTGTACTAGTTACCACAACATCAACAACAGCACATGCTGTAATAGCTAATTAACCGATTAACATGGCGAGATATGGCAATAGTTGCTGTTTTTAAAAAGCCTACATCTGGCTTTGTGTTTGTATTTGTGTGTGTGATAATATGTCAATCTGCTGAGGAAAGGATTAATCTGCTGAGGAAAGGATGCATTGTCTCTCTGAGGGATTGTCTGATAATCCCTCAGAGAGACAGAGCAGTGGAGGCCTAGACTGTGACTTAAGTGTAAACTAGCTACTAGGTATGGATTTGAGGAATATAATACATTTGCTATATGTATGTGTAGGGTCTTATTGATTAAGAATGTAGGTACATTTCAGATATGATGGTGGGGGAATACTGCTATGTTATTACTGCACTAACAATACTTTAAATGTATTTTAAGTGAAATGAGTTTCAGTGATTGAGACCTGGAGATAGCTGCACAAGCTGTTCCTAAATTCAAACATGTATCATGTATCATACGTGTGGTGTCCATCCAGACGATATCTCCCGAAAATATCACAACATACCTCAAATTTTAATTCAAATAGTCTAAAGAAAAGATTTGTTTGTGCACTTATTTTGACTTACTTAAGAATTGTAGGCTCCACATTAAATGAACAAATAACTAAATTAGCATTATAAATAATGTCGTACTTATTCTAAAATGCATTTAATACCAATCTGAAAGTGGAAATAAGTCTTCCAGACAAATGATTACAGGCTGTGTTTTATTTTCTGTGGGCATGTCTGCAAGCATGGTGCGTGTGCAGTCGGGTTCTTTGGCCTGTGTGCGTATGGAGGTCGTAAAGCAGGACATGCTGGCGCTAGGGCAGGGAACTCATAATCTCACACTCCTACTATCACACTCATGTACACGCTGCAATAGGGCAACAATGTCCCCATTCTCACACAGCAGCCCAAGACAGAGCGAGAGAGCAGGACTCACAATGGCAGGAGTCACTGCAGGGGGATGGTGGGCGAAGGATGGGAGATGGAGGCAGCGATGGGCGACTGTAGGTCGAGAATGACAGAGCGGAGAGATGGATGGAAGCAAGGCAGGATGGGTAGAGGAATGCAGTGGCTGTGGAGAAACCCCTGGAGGCTTGTTTGGGAAAGGGAATACAGAGATGGATGGGGGAGGGAGAAATAAAGGCAGGAAAATGGAGAAGTATGACCAGTTTTACAGGAGGTCAAATCACTCTTCTTTTCTCAGTGAGCTACAGATTAAGGCTAACGGTCCTGATGGACTGCAAGCCTCATTAAATCAATACACTTCAAATCCATTTACAACTGCAAACCAACATGTGCAGGTAAATCTAGGTCCTTGTCCTCTTGAGTTTAAGCAGACATAGCATCTTTATCTTTTCGTCTTGTACTGTACATAAAGTACATTTAATAGCATATAAATTGTCAGATATATTCAAATAATACATTGTAATTTAAATTAGTTGCAGTAATATTGAGTTACTGTCTTTATATGTTTATTTTGAAGCCACTGGTCCAGACTATAATATCTCAACAACTATTTAATGGATTGTCATGACACTTTGTCCAAGGATCCATGATCATTGTAATGATGTTGGTGATCCCACTTAGTTATCAGTTAAAATGTGTACGGTACTTTGCTTTATATCTGAATACTGTACATTACATTACATTGCATTTAGCTGACGCTTTTATCCAAAGCGACTTACAATAAGTACATTCGACCAGGAAGACACAACCTTGAAGAAAACAGAATCATATAAGTACATCAGGTTTCATAGAGCCAAACATTTCAAGTGCTACATATATGCTGTACAATAGCTGCCCACTGCTCCTAGTACTAGGATGGGTGAAATGCAGGGGTCACATTTCACTGTGTGCATGTGTGATCATTAAAGAGGGGTTCATCCTCCAATTCTACATTCTCATAAGCCTCAGCTACACTTCAGTGTTTATTTCTAATTAGCAAATGTTAGCATGCTAACAACCTTAAAAATAATGGTGAAAATGATAAACATTACATCTGGTAAACATCAAGTCATTGTGAGCATACTGGCGCTAGCATTTAGCTTAAAGCAATAGTAGTGTAGTGTGGCTGTAGGCTACTTTAAAGCAGCATATTCACCACAAGGCATCTTCTTCAAACAATTAACAATGATGTTTTCTGCTTTTCTGTGAGCGATTTGTTGTTGTATTGTTCTTCAATTAGCAATATCCAAACGGAATAGGCATTTCATGTCCTGATGAGATTCAGCATCTGGATTCTACATTAGAGCTGCAATGGAGTTGATTTTTCAACAATCTCAAGTGTTTGTAAAAATGTTTCAGGACATTTTACTCAGACTCAGTGAGCCGCAACATCATAGAGGAAACCAGAGAGATATTGAGTACATCAGTTGTCTCATCAATAATGCTGCCACACGACATAATTGTCGTATTTGTAGAAGGGTTGGATTCCCACAGCTGACAGAAAACGCAGGTTGAAAGAAGATTATAGTACTATACAAAAACAAACAGAAGTCAGGCTGATGGCATCAAACAGTGTAGAGTTTTAAGGATCGTTAGAAGACTGTTTTCAGTTCCTGTATCACGGGATCTGGACCACACTGCTAACAGATGTTTGTATCTCCTCGCTGTCAGATGGAAACACTGCTGACTTTCAGTGAGTGACAGACACAGGGAGAGCTACAGTGACACATCTAAACCAAACAGTGACACCCATTCAATGGCTGCATGATTGCCAATGAATACACATGCATGCGCCCTCTCACTCAGACACACACACACACCACAATTATTCTCTCCACTGCTCAATATAAAGTTGATCTGGAGCCAGTTATCAGTGAGAAAGAGTCCATGCTGCACTGTGGAGCTGCCAAGCATACTGACACACATTTACACATCCTGCTGCTGTTTGTTGTTTGAAATATGATTAGCATAATACAGCTGAGCAACACTTTTGGTCATAAACACACTGTGGTGATCACTGTTCACATTTTGGATCGTGAAATCCATACTCACTAGCACACACTGTACACCAGTGGATTATATATTTAAGTGTATTTGCATAAACAGACAGAAGCCTGGAACATTTAGCCGCTAGCGTCTAGGGTTTCTAAATCCCGTCTGCAAAACAGGCTCAAAGTGTATTTTCACTCTGATTCAGAAACAGGCAAACAGTAGTGCAGTAAGATCAACATTAAACGCCACAGGCAGTGCCTTTCCTCATTATCGCCTCTAATTCACCTCAGCTCTTCAGTCTGAGAAGCAACAACACAAGACATCGTCTGAAGTTAAAATAAAGACGACAAAGAAGTGTTACCAGACGGAAAACACATTGCAAAACAGTACATTGTGTTGTTTTATGAAATCTACTTTAGCTCCTAATCCCAATTGTGTCCCTTAAAACAGAGTGGAGTAACACTCCTGAATATATGCACAATATCACTATGTGTTTTCCACCACTATACAAGGGGAAGGCCATACATTTCAGCAGACAAAGCGATAGACACAGTAAAGTCACACACTCACGCTTACATTGACCTCCTGTACGGTTGTATGTTCGCTGGCTGTTGACTCGCTGTTAGAGGGTCATTGTTGTTTGCCAGCAGCCTGGCACGGAGAGTGGGGGGCCGGGCCAAGCAGAGAGGGCGCTGGGTGTCCCCCGAATCCAAAGTCCTTCACCCACTTACATAGTGGAGTCAAATAGAGGACACTTCAGTCAGACAACAGACATGTTTGGAGTCAATACTAGAATCTAATGTTTTATTCAACATCTGTGTGCACAAGAGATCTGACATGAATCCATGTTGACCAGGACGTTGACATGTCGTTCACTTGAGTTGATTCCTGTGAAAACCTAATGAGAGCTCAGGTCCGTCCATAACTTCTTAAATCAATTGAAATTGTTTGCAATTGGCTCAGTTTCACCAGTGTGTTATTTTAGCGTTATGGTGCTCATCAATTAGACATTAGAGATGTTATTAAGTCAGATATATTCATGCAATAAAGGACTCTTGTTGGGGAAAATAGATTTGTGTCTGTTGGTGGGTAACATTTTGCATAATTAATAAGAAGAATAGAAACACACTTGGATGAGTTTGTTTTCCTAAAATAGATAGTAGAAACAGTCGACGAGTAAAAAAAGGTGTCTTGGTTTTTTCATTGGTGGTATTTGTAGCGTTTTGTCAATACCTTTATTCGTCCCACAGAGGGGACATTGCTGCAGCAAAAGTGATCAGGACAGGAAGTGATTATGATGCTTTTTCATCCCAAGTTTGTCCCTAATGTTATTAGGGGAAACAAGCTTGTAGTTATTTTTTTCAGTGAAAGTGAAGCACCCCTGTTTCCTCTTTTTCCTCTGCAAGGATGGGAGACTCTTTGATTCTGCCTTGAATTGAAAGAACACATTAGTTTGTATGTCTATTTTAACATTCAGCACAATGTTTTTCAGTTGTAGACCACAAAAAAACATTACAAATGTTCACAAGTTAAAATGAAGAAACTCAAAATTCCCACACTTTAAGTACTCCTTTTCTACATACCACACACGCAATA
Organism: Gymnodraco acuticeps; assembly: GCF_902827175.1. Taxonomy (NCBI): domain Eukaryota; kingdom Metazoa; phylum Chordata; class Actinopteri; order Perciformes; family Bathydraconidae; genus Gymnodraco; species Gymnodraco acuticeps. The sequence continues at coordinate 1,703,359 of NW_022990647.1, read as the reverse complement.
GGAGCCCAAAAGAAAGCCGCCTCATTTAATACCTCCATGCTGCCTGGTCACACGAATCTGGCAGCTGTTTGTGTGGAGACAAAGTGAATGGCTGCGGGGTGAAACTGTGCCACTGCTCAGGATTAGAGCCCCGATGGCCTGTGGTGGACCGAGTGGAGCCGGGCCAGGGTATCAATGACATGGGAGCTACTCACTACAACCTCCGTATCAAAGCTTGGAGACCTTGTGACTTGCTGCACATCTCACTTGGTGTTCATACGTTTTTAATCTTAATTAAGTTGTGTGCTGAAATGCTCTAAAAATCCTGTCTGCAGTGTGAAGCTTTTACCACACATCTACATTTTCTAAATTTGAGATAACCTAATGATATTGCTCAAGTTATACATCTACTCCTTGTATTTGAATTCCTCACACTGTATTTGAACAAAATGGACTTGAATTTACATTTTTCGTGCATGTTTGAAGAGATTTGGTTCCTCTGCTTGAAATCTCTCGAGGGTCGAGATGTGTGGAAGCTAAGGGAAAATGGAGAGACCAATTGAGACACAAAGGCATGTGCTGCCAGGAAAATGACAAAAGCTCTCCCTCCAGTCATCTCTCTTTACCTCTATGCCGACATCTTTTCATCCACTCATCATTACTACCCTCTTTCTTGTAGTGCGTGTTCCTTTTCTCCCCCATCCCACTCTCTGTTTCTTGAGTCCTCTCCCCTTTCAGCTGCTTCTTCCCCATATTTCATTCTCCTCTCTTGCCCTCATTTCTGCAGCTCTTCCCTCTTGTCATTTTTGTCTCTTTATTGCCTCCTTCCTCCACTGTCTCCCCTCCCCCATTCATCATCTTCAAACCACCACCCGCTCTGCCTCTTCAGCTTTAACCCCCCCCCCCAAATCTCACCACCACCTCAAACACATTTTGTACAAACAATCTACCTCTCAGTTACTGTATTTTATAACTCCCTGAACCCTTTTGCTTTTCCTGCGTCTCTTCTTCCACGTCTGCTCCCCGGTGTGTTGTGATGGTAGCCAGGCTGGCGACAGCTGCAGACAGTGGGCACCGGCAGAGGGAGGTGGGGATGACTATGGGGGAGAAGAGGGGGTACGAAGATGAAGAGGCATGGTAAGGCGGTAGGGTTGGAGAGGGGGCTTACTTTTTTTGATAGCAAGGTTTTGATCTTTGCTGAACAGAAACGGAGACGTCGGGCCTGGGGGCTCGCTGCTCAGCATCCCACGGGCCCAAATCTCATCTGTGTCGGCTCGTTGCCATGACAGTCAAGTTACACATCGCCCCCCCCCCCCAGACAGACGGCTGGGACCAGCACTGAGGAGGTGTTGTGCCTAAACAACCAGCAGCTTGTGGCATTCAGGGCGGTGAGGAGCGGAGTCAGAGGAGGTATCACACACTCTGTGGGGAGTTTGTAGGGACCCGATTCGCTGACTTGGCGCCACGGCAACAGCTGTTCAACCCTGCAGGCTACACCTGTTCTGCAAAAGAGAGGAGGGAGGGGGGGAAGGACTGATGAGGGAAGAAGGATGGGTTAGAAAGAGGAAAAGGGAAATGTCTGCAGAAAACTTTACGTTCTGCTTTTCACTGAGAGCATAACAACAAACTTTATGAATATTGCACCTTCCAGAAGAAGGGATACACGGTGCTTTACAGGGTCAAAACAACAGAACCATGAAAGTATTATTCATAAAAACAATAAAGGACGATAGCACTGTGAATAAAACAAAAGATATGAAGCAATCAAACATTAAACGGAGTAATAAAATATCATTATAATGAAAACCATGAAACAAATGGTGCTAGTAGGTAAAATAACAGGAAGGTTAGAAAATAAAAGTTTGATTTATGAAAATATAACACTGGTATAGGCTCTTATAGTTGGCTCTCTGACCGTAGCTTTTTAGTCTGGATTTAGGAAACACTAGGGACGCAGCATTTTAGGGGCCCCTAACAGCACAAATGGAGGTAAAGGTTAGAAATATAGATTGTGGCCAAACTGTTTCGAGCTTTAAAAGCAAACATTTAAAATCAAATTCACCTAAATAACATGTAAAATCTGTTTAGTGCAGCTTTCAACCAAAAATCAAGCAAGAGGTAAAAAGAAAAAAAAAGAGAAACAAAGCATCCTCATACGGGCATGAGGGTTTCTCCTCTTCTCTCCCAGCGTCAGGGCCGGGCTGTGACCTCTGCCCTTGTTACCATAACAACAAGTTAATGACACAGCAGACTGACTGAGCTAAAATAACACAAAACAATAAGGACTAACCAGGCGAGCGCCGTGTGTCCTTCACTCTCAGGGTTTCTCTAAAGACTGACTCAGAAGTTCATGTCTTCTTTAAGTCTTTATGATGTGTCTTATATCCAGATCAAAGTGCAGGATTGTCTTAATGTGTGATTGTAGCGGTATTTGATTTGGTATTTTGACAATATATCAAAGTCAAGTTTTAATATTTGTTATTTCGTTTTTATTGTCAAAATGAGGAGAAACCTTTTTATTTATTGTTTACACAATTGCCGCTCCTTTGCTTGTAACTGTGTGTCTGTGCATTTCTGTTTCCTGTCTTTTTTTACGTGATCAAAATCAAATTGCCTAAAAGTAGCCTAGTATTAAATTATATTTAATAGAAATCAAGATGACTAAATGTTATAGTCTTATTCTCCACCGTCAGCTTCACCACCTCCAGATAGTCCACAATGCTGATGTCACTAAAGGAGGAAATAACATTTACCAACCCTGAAAACCCCAAATCTTGCATGAAATACTTCCAGAACTTATGAACTGAATCATTTCCTCATTGCTCTGGCTCTCCTCTGCAGGGAATTTCCAGATTAGCTCATACATGTTTGTTTATGGTGTAATAAACTTTGATGAATGGCAAAAAATACCTTCACTCAGAAGACATCTGATTGCATTCCTGTGTGGTGAAGTATCTGAGCTGGCGAATGTGTGACCTGTTCTCACAGCACTTACTAACCAGGCTGGAGATCATTGTTCAGGTGAAAGGCTGCTAGCTGCTTCAGTGTTTGAACAGTAGCTCGGCGGCATTTCTCAACACTTAGCCGGGGTCAGGGTCCAAGGGCGGAGGAAAGAGAGACTTTAGACGTTTAAGTTTACACTTCGTCACACAGGCAGCAAACTGCCGCTCTGTGTGACAATGAGCATGTGTTTCTGACAGCTGATCAATAAAACTTGGCTACTGTTGTTGTTAGACTGCAACTTGTTTGAATGTTTTATAATGTAAACCCTGCAGTCCTCTGAGGCTGCACTCAGCTGGTGCATTCCCACAGTGAGCCAGTCCTTAATGGGTTTAGAGATATTAATGCACCTTTACAATACATAACAAAGACCTGGAGCCTTGTCTCTACATTATCTGGATATCCTGCTGAAAGGAATGTTATCAACAGCAAGAATAGGAACACTTGACAATACTTTTTATTAATAAACTTGATCTTTATATTGAAGTTGTTTGACATTCCTATACCTAAATAATAATACGCTTTATTTGTATAGCACCTTTCCTACGATAATATCAGTAGAAAATGCGCACAGAAAACTGATGTCAAATAGAATACAGATACCAATAAAATACATAAAAACAAACATAAAATAGCAAAGAATACACATAAAAAGATAGGTACGGTTAAACGGAGGATAGTGCAAATACAAAACAAAATCAGTTGATAGGTTAGAATGCATCAGAGTGCATTGAGAGCAGGAGTTAGCTTCCTAAAAGGCTAAGTTGTACAAATATGTGTTTAGCTTTTGTTTATTTAAAGAGTTACACCTAGCAGGCTCCCCTGATATCTACAGGTATTTTTGTTCCAAAGCTTTGGGGCATAACGAAGGCTGCATCACCAATCTTCTTGGGGATTAAGGGAGTTAACAATGAAGCGAAGAGTTAGTAACTTATAGGAATGTCAAAACATTTAATTAGGATGGTGTACATGCAGGGCCGGCCCTAGGCACTGGCGAACTAGCCGGTCGCCTAGGGCGCCAGATCTGGAGGGGCGCTGCGATGGGAGAAACAAAATAATAATAAAATAAAATAAAAAAATTATTTTTATTCTGCCTAATTTTCTGCCCTAGATGTAATACATTTACGTTAATAATTGAATAAAGTAAACACCCTTTGCATTCCGGGCCAGCAACATTTTTCATTTGCCCTGTACGATGTGCGCTGTAAGTGATGAAAGTGGGGGATGTTGACTTAGCAGGCGCCCGCAGCTCACAGCCAAAGTGCGAGTGAGCCTCCGAGCGAGCAAGAGAGAGAGAGAGAGCGCCTAGGGCACCAAAATGTCTAGGGCCGGCCCTGTGTACATGCACAAGTACATGCACAAACAGATTTTGGACCTCATGTTTTATCGTGCTGTTTGTCTTTCACAGCCTCACAGAGCTGCTAGCGCGGCTGCAGACTGGTGTTAAAGTCATCAGCCATGGCACATTTATTCAGCAGCTCTCTGTAGGTTACAGATATCTATGCACGGTAATGTCACCATGTTATCGATATCAGCAGATAAAGGCTTTTATACAGAAAAATAACATTTTCTCTGATTGGACAGGCCGATATGTTACATACAAATAAATGTTTTTATGTAACCTAAGTTGAGGAGTTTCCTTTTTTGCAGAGTGACATTTAAGATAATGTTATTTATGTCTACTATATCTACCAGTGGGTAGATAAGAGTCGGCATATTTATGTAGTGCAGGATGGACAGAAAAGATACAGAGGATGTTCTCTTCAATTAGGTGGAAAACATGTCTTTATATCAGCAATCTGTCAAAATTATTTGGAAAATATCAGAAAAAAACAATATAGTGCACACCTAGTTTCAAACACAGGTTATTGATATCAACGCTGCATGTAAAAATAAATGGGTCATCTTCTTTGTGCTGTACTGAAACAGTGAATGTGCATCATTTGATCATGACATTAAAGAGCAGCAGCAGTTTTTCTAGTCAAGAAATAGTCAACTGATTGTGTGATCGTTCTCGTAATGCTTGTTGCCATGGAGGACTTTGTAGTAACCAGGGAGCTTGTCAGCTGTACTTATTCTCATCCGTACTCTATTTTAAAATAACATTTCCAGCAGCATTGTATTGTGTAAAAGCCACTCTCACCTTGAGGACTTTGTTTCCCTTCACTGTTATGAAATGTGCTGCGCCGCGGCTGTCTGTGTTTCGCTGCACTTCCTGCGCTGCCAGCTGGCGCACACACTGTGATCTTTAGTGTTTGACATGACAAGAGCAGGGAAAGCTGTGGCACGATGAATGAATGGTGTGAAGAAGCTGCACCAAGATGAATCACGAGGTGTGAAAGTCACGCAATGATGTTATAATTAAATCAGAAAGAGAGTGGGAGCAGGTGGAAGTGCTGCTTCGCTCTCAGTTTCTGTAAACAGGCCTCTGTTGAGTTTCTATATTCCCTCGTCTGTCTTCTCTCCTCCCCACCCCGCCCTCAATCTACATGCCGTGATGTCCTTTTCCCTGTATGGATGTGCTCCATGTTCACACACACAAAGCAAACTAGTAAAGGTTGACACACCCATCTAAGCATGCAAACAGATCCTGTCCTCTAGCTCTTTCTGCGTCTGTCTCCACTCCATCTTCTGTTTTTAGAGACACAGAGAGAGAGTTAGCCCCGAGGAGACAGCTGTCCCTCAGAGACGTCGGCATCAGAATAGAAAAGATGTCTGGAGACTATTTCACAGTGGTGGAAGAAGTACTAGATCTTTTACTCAAGTAAAAGGAGAAATACTTAATTGTAAAAATACTCTGTTACAAGTAAAAGTAAAAAATATTGGCAACAAAATATACTTAAATTACCAAAAGTACTTTATTTAAGAAGCATATCTATTTCATGACTAGGTTATGATTATCTATGCATTCGTGTCTTGCTGGTTAAGGTGGAGCTTATTTGTTGTACAATTATTTTACAAACTGCTACTGGATGTCTTTACCTATACTTATATGTCAAAGTTTGTTTTCAAGTTGATTTTTATTTTATCACCTTATAATCTGAATCTATAAATCAACTAGTAACTGACACTTTCAGATAAATGCACGATGTCGGCTTCCAAATAAAGTAAAAGTATAAAGTAGGTTACATTTGAAATACTGAGGAAAAGTACCTCAACATTGTACTTAAGTGCAGTACTTGAGCAAATGTACTTTATTACATTCCACCACTGCTATTAGAGAAGTACTTCTCCTCATTTATTGCTACTCTATACTTTTAGTTTACGACACTACCCTTAAAAGAAAATTAAATGTCTTATATGACAGCTGGAAAGGTGAAGATGAAAAAATGTAACATATACAAAATGTGAGGATTTTATACAAATATTATGCTTGAGGTGTTATTTACCTAACCAATAAAGAATAAGTTAATAGAACAATAAAAAAGCAGGAAATATTCACAATTTCAACTGAAATGATTGCGGATCAGTGCTCTGTTGCTTTACCAACTATTTTCGATATCAATTGATCTGGATAGTACTTTTCCTGGAGTATCTTACAGCGTGATACAGTCTGTGAATACTTCTCTCTGCCTATGGAAATACGTACAGACTGCTCTGAGATCAGTTCATTATCACTGAAACTCGTCTCCCAGGGAGCTTGTGGACAGAGCAGAGGCACACCTTTATCACGTGAAACGGTGTGTGTGTGTGTGTGTGTGTGTATAGTCTCTCTCCACCACCCTTTGCATAGGCCTGTAGATAAGAGAGAGAGAGAGAAACTCGGACCTGACTCAGAGCCTGTGAACTGTGTACACTCCAAATATTTCCATAGCCAGCTCTCATGCGGAAATAAAGGAGGAAGTTGTACATGGAAGAAAGAGAAAAGAGACCGAGAGATTAGTTTAATGCTAATATTAATAAGGAAACATCAAAATGACTGATCACTGTACGGAAAAGAGACACTAACGTATCGGTACAGTACTGGACCCTAAGGGAAAGTAGTGCCCTCTATAGTAACCTGACACCACACACCTGCACTGTAAACATGACTGTGTTATTTAACAAACACACCATTGACATTAAGTTTTTAATGTTGCAAAGTTTTGGATATTTGGAGTATTAAAGTTATTTCCATGATTGTTTCTTTTCTGGGTTTTTCGCTCTCAGAACTTGCCAGTCTGAACAACTTAAATGTAATTTAAAACAGTAAGACTTTGTGGTTAAAAGTTAGTATTCCTTATACAGGTTTTGTTTAACAATCTTACCCTCGGATTACATTTCCTATAAAATCGATAATTGGTTCATACATTTCCAAAATGATGGGAAAAATACGGAAAATCACTATTTTCTCAAATAGTAAGCCTAGATCTTCAAACTGCAAGTTTTGTTTGACTAACAGTCCAACACTCAATACAGTATATTACAGTTACTATAATCAAAGTAGTCAGAAAACTATTGATTATTGAGATTAAAGGACTTCTAACATTACATTTGACTTAAGTATTCAGCTGAAAATGTCTGCCTCTTTGATCTTTTCTCAGAGAGCTTTTACTTGATCGTCTCAGAAATCGTTTTTATTTGTCTGTTGTTGTATGATACTACTCTGTGTTTAGAGTAATGCCAGCTTTGAACTAAAATCTTTGTCTGCTCCTCCTCCTCAGTCCTCATCCAGGAGCCTGCGGAGCGAGAAGACTTGGGGGGGAGGACCCTGAAGATCACGGACTTCGGGCTGGCCAGAGAGTGGCACCAGACCACCAAGATGAGCGCGGCGGGGACGTACGCCTGGATGGCCCCCGAGGTCATCAAACTCTCGCTCTTCTCCAAGAGCAGCGACGTGTGGAGGTACTGCCGTCACTCTTCTGTGATTCATCTTTTCATTTAAACAGTGACAAATGTCCTCACACGGGCTGTCGAGATGAATGTGTCACAATGTGAACGCCAGATGTTTTACTTATGCATAAAGAAATCTGGGTTCAATTAAGAATATTATTACATTTTGTTAAGTTAAGTTGGATTGTGATCATTTGTTTCCATGAATTAGTGGTTGAGAAGTATTGAGATACTTAACTTGGGTCAAAGAAAACAAAAACTTCAATTTAAAATTACCCCTTTGCAGTTAAACATGCATTTCACTGAAGTAAAACAATGAAATACAAAAAAAAAATACATCTATAAAATATCACTTATGCGTGGTTTTTGTAGGGCAGGTTAATTTATAATAGCTGTAAAGTAATTAGTATCTACTGCTGTCAGATACATGGAATATAAAATAATATGTAAGAGTAGAATATGAAACACTCAAGTTCACTTTAAGTACCACATAAGTACAATACGTGAATACATGCTGATTGTTGTTAATGTTTGTCATGTAAATATACCTTTACAAAAAAGTGAGTGTCAGAATGTTGTTTGGTAATGGAATGGTATGTCAATTAGTTTGAAGTTTGACAGTTATTTTCAGGATCCTTCAGTTGTTATTCAGTGAGCTCCGGTCACAGATAAGAGCTGGACACTATTGTTGTGTTGAAGGATAGTTTTTGGCATTAGATGTTACATTAAAACAGAAATTAATAAAAAAATGTTCCTTGTTTGCCTCTCTTCTCAGTTTCGGGGTGTTACTGTGGGAGCTGCTGACCGGCGAGGTTCCCTACAGAGAGATAGACGCGCTGGCGGTCGCTTACGGTGTCGCCATGAACAAACTAACACTTCCTGTCCCGTCAACGTGCCCTGAACCTTTCGCTCAGCTGCTGGCAGGTAAGCAGCCCGACCACCAGGACCCTTTGAGTGATTATTAAATCCAAGAAAACAGAGATAAAAGTGCTGTGCTGGGTTACAAAGTGATTTTCAAGAAGCCCGGAGTTGACACAAACTGCTCAAAAGTCGTTGTCTTTTTTGATTTCTATGACTTCTTCATGCATGTCTCACTTGTCCCATTCATTCATGGTTGACAAGTCTACTTTCACTTTATGTGCCCTTGAGCTTCCTTTCTTTTCCTGTACACCAGTCATCAAAATGACCTTAAAAATGTCACTGGTGACACAGAAACTCACTTTGAAAAAAAGCCCTTTGGAGGTTCCCATCCACTTTAAAGTGTTGTAACGTTGCACACATATTTGAGGTTACAGTTGTTTTTGATTTTCATCTAGGAGCAGAGATGAACACTAAGAGTTAAACATAGATGAAGACAGTTTCATTAGGTTGCATTATATACATCCCAGAGCTGCCCCAGGCCGGCTTTTTCCTCTTCCCCTCACAAATAATCCAGGCAGCAGCTCTGTTAACAGCAGTGGAGTATTAACAGCTCTGGTTTCACCGTGCAGGTCATCTCTGTTTAAACACACACCTGCTTTTTATCCAGGCTGCCTTAATATGCTTAACACTGAAGCTACCTTTTAACGCAGATGAATAAGCAGCAGGCTCAGGTTCAAAAAGAGCTTTCTTAAACTGTCAGCCAACTTCATCCACCTCCCTCCACTCCCCCTCCCTCTCTGCTCCTAAAGCTCTTTTCCTCCTCACTTCCCCTCTCACTCCTCCTCTTCTTATCCGTGTTCATCCGTTAATCTCTCCTTTGTCATCCCTCGCTGCTCCCTGTTTACTCCGTCCTGTCATCATCTCACTTTCATCTCCTCTCTACAGCTTTTACCAACATACTATTTATGCTCATGTATTATTTTTTAGTAAACATAACCTGCTATAACATATATTTTCAGCCTGTGAAACAGCCATTTAATGACATTTTACTTTGCGTTTAAGTAGACGATTATGGTCTGGTGTTGTAAGGCTCTGCTCTCTGTAGGTGTGCACTGTGTGTCTGCAGCTCTGTCACTCAGGGTTTGGCTCAACATGCCCGCCATATGCTGTCCCATCCTGCTCCCTTACACTTTGGTTGGTGCCAGAAAGGGAATTATATATCCAGACCAAAAATGCATGGTTTATCAAAAATAAATAAGTGCCGATAGATTATGTTTTTCTGAATTGTTTTCCAACACTGAATTGATCCTACTAACAAGTATTGTTGGTGAAGCCACAACCAGTTGTATTTCCATATGAAGGGGCAACAAATGCTTCTGCAATAGTACCTAGTAAATGTATACATTTTTGTTCTGTTTGAGTAACATTTGACAAAGACTATTGTAACCAGCTGTTAATAAATGCCTATGTTATTTTTATTAAACTTTATGGTAAGGACTTAATGTACAGGTATGTTTTAAGGTCGCAATAAATAAGCCTGAGTGGTAAAAACTGGGTGGAAAATTTGAAAGACAGATACAAGTAAAAGTAAGAAAACGTGTCAAGTTTTTTAAATAACAGGAAATGCATCAATGATATGTACTGACGCAAAATAAAGCGGGTTGTTTAAAACATGGAAAGGGGCATGTATGATTTCTCTGGATAGTATAACAGCAGGAGTCGAAACAAAACATTTACAGCTAAGTCAGTTTTAGCAAAAAAACAAAAGACTTTGACAACACCAAGCTGCTGTTTGTTCGGAGATGAAATGCACTTATTGTAAACCACTTGGATTAACAGCATGTGCTAAAATTAATACAATAAGCCTCATATAACCATCTGTTTAGAGCTATGTAACACATGAAACATGTCGCTAACCTGGATGGTAACTCTCCCCTCTTTACCCCCTCAGAGTGCTGGAGCCCGAACCCCCGCAGCCGGCCCTCCTTCAGCAGCATCCTGCAGCGCCTGCTGGCCATCGAGCAGTCGGCCATGTTTCAGATGCCTCTGGAGTCCTTCCACTCCTTACAGGAGGACTGGAGGCTGGAGATCCAGCAGATGTTTGACGAGCTGAGGGCCAAAGAGAAGGTGAGGGCCCTGAAACAGATCCGGTCTTATCAGAGGGGACATCATTATTAGCTAAAGATGGTTTAAAAGACATTAAAGTATTTGAAGAAACTAAAACACACACATTTTTCGGAGGACTTCCAAAATAGAAGTCAGAAGTCGTCAATTTCCATATTGAGGGTGGGAGGATTATCACCACATCCCAATCTGAGTTGTTTCTGCAAATCACAATTACCTTAGCAACAAGCGTTTTGCCAAACAAAGTGTCAGAGGAGGTGTGGCTGTGCTAGTGTGCTAATGACCTTTCCCTCTCACCCTCTCTCCTTCCTCTCCCCCTATGCTCCTTACCATCCTTCCTCACTGGCTTACCCTCTCATCTCCTATTTCCTTCTTAACTTGTCTTCATCCTCTTTCCCTCCTCTTCCTCGTTTCATCCCTTCATTATTCCCCTCTATCTCTCCTTCCTCCTCTCTCCTACCTCTTCCTATTCCTCTGCTTTTCTCCTCTTTCTCCTCTTCCTCTCCTTTTCTCCTCTCCTCTGTCACTCTCATCCTCTCTCCTGTTCTCTCCCTCTCTCTCCTCATAACCCCTCTCCTCATCCTCTTACCTATCTTCTCTTCTCCTGCACTTACCCTATCCTCTTAAACTCTTTCCTTTGTTTCCCATGTCCTTTCGTCATCCTCACCCATCTTCGTCTCCTCTTTTTGGTTTTCTATCTCCTCTCTCTCCTCGGCCTCTCTCCAGGAGCTGAGGTCGTGGGAGGAGTCGTTGGCTCGTGCAGCCGAGGAGCAGAAGGAGCAGGAGGAGCAGCTGAAGAGGAGAGAGCAGGAGCTGGCGGAGAGAGAGATCGACATCGTGGAGCGAGAGCTGAACATCATCATCCACCAGATGTACCAGGAGAAACCCAGCGTGAAGAAAAGGAAAGGGAACTTCAAGAAGAGCCGACTGAAGCTGGGCCGCGACAGCAACAGCATCAGCCTGCCCTCTGGTGGGTGGACAGGGGACTGCAGGCTCATTGTTCACTACGTTTTAAGTGTGCAAATGTAGGACATTGTATTGTTGATGTTGACAACATTAATACACGTAATCAACACTGATATACTGCTAATTCAATATCACTTAAGTGTCCTTTAATATGAAGAGAAGAAAAACCACACACGATGATCCAATGACTTCAATGTATCATCAATATTTCACACGTTTTTTAGGCAATTGCGGTTGAAATGTTGATATGACAATATAATTATCGTTCATTATTATTCATGTCAAATTATTAATATTTAGTGACCAAACTGAAAACAATATGTGGCATTTAGCCATCAGATTTTTTATATATATACTATTTGTTTTAGCAGTTTGTTTTCAAAATATTTGCATTGTGGGGAATTCACAGTTTATGTTGTTAAATTAAAGATTTATTGACAACGATTTATACGCTTACATGCAGCCAGGTCTAGATCCAGGGTGTGATTATATAAAAGCAACATGGACAATCTGGTAGGGAATAAAGGGGAAAGCCCTCTCAGTATAACAACTGGCTGATGAGGTCAAATGGGGACAGGTGATCAGCTGGAAGAGAGAGGCAGATGAGAGGCTGAGGTGTATGGAGGGACAACGGCAAAGCAGAGAAGCTGCTACTGAGATAGGGCTTTAAACACAAATTATTTTTATAATAAATTGATTTGCAGGTTATTTTCCAGATTAATTAATTGATTGATTATATTTTTATAAATGTCAGAAAATAGTTAAACATTTCTTGTTTTGTTAGTCAAAAAGCCAATCGCTTATCGCTAATAGTTGTAGATGATTTTTCTGTCAATCAACAGACATAAGTACAGTATGTTTGTTGTATGGAAATGCTTCTCATTTATATAATGCCTGGTATTTATTTTATATCAAAGAAGAGCTGCATGACAATATATTGTATTATTGTTTAAATTGTGTGTTTTTGAAGTTCATAATAAACTGTACCTTGCTGTGTGTGTTCCCATATTTAGAAACAGTTGAAATGTCCTATTAATGAAACAGATGAATGTAAACATATTTTCTCTTCTCGCTCACCTGTAGGCTTTGAGCATAAGATCACAGTTCAGGCGTCCCCCAGTGTGGACAAGAGGAAGACTCAGAGGAGCGAGAGCACCACCCCCCCCGCCAGCCCGGGGGTCATTCCCCGACTGAGAGCCATAAGACGTGAGTGGGAACACCCAAAGCCAGAAAGCATCCCGTGTGAGAGACAGTGTGTGTACGGTGTGACAGTAATGTTATCCGACTGTTCTTCAGTGACACCGAGTGACGGCAGTAAGACGTGGGGCCGCAGCGCAGTGTGTAAGAAGGAGGATCTGTCCACCAGCAAGAAGAAAGGACGCACCTGGGGGCCGAGCTCCACCCTCCAGAAAGAGAGGGTGGGCGGGGAGGAGAAGTATGTGAAACATGAGTTTACGTATCTGAGATTCATGTCAAATCTGTTTTACCTGATAAAGTCATTCATAGTTTATGCTGTGCTATATTGTTTACCCAAACCCGACTCAAAGATTCGAGTTTGGGGGAATGAGTTTTGGATTTGTTATTCTCTTTTCAATTTATTAAGTTAGGAAGGTCCTATTGGGATACAAAAGCTCATCTTTCCAGAGTCCTGGGAACGTTTTTAAAGCACGATAGAACGTTAATGCAAACATAAAACATAAACGTAAAAAACGTTCAAAGTTTTGTTTTAAAAACAGCATGGATCTGTGTATTGTATTTAGTTTCATACCAAATCTACACAGATATTGACAGATTCATGTAGCAGAAATTCAGAAACTGTTCATACCTCACCATCGCGCAACGTTTTTTTAAAGGAGGATCAATTCAAAGTATTTGATGAAACTGCAGCGACAAAAAGTGTATCATGAGGATTGTATTGAGTTAAAGTTATCACAGGCGAGAAGTAGATGTCTTTACTCGTGTTCTTCTGGACAGGTTTTTGTTACACAGGGAAGCAGAACCTTCCAGGTCCTTACAGTCTGTGGACATTTTGAGAAAAATATCTATGTTGTGTTTGAGGGCTCCTTGGTTTTATTTCTTGTTATCTTAAAGTTTTCAAAGTTACTTCTGGTTGGTGTTGTCATCATGGTTTCTGTTTGCAGACTGAAGTCACTCGGAGAGGGAAGCAAAGTTTGGTCGTCCAGTGCACCAAATCTGGGAAAATCCCCCAAACATGCACCAATGAGCGCCGGCTTCTCCAGCCTCAATGAGATGGGTGAGTCTTTACTTTCATCATAAATTAGTGACAACAATCAATCATCGTTACTCTTTGTTCACTAACCTGTTTCTGCTATCTCTGACAGAGGAGTGCTGTGAGTTGGAGGAGTCCCCGGGGTCCCTGCTGCCCCCAGAGAGCAGCAGTAACGGGGCAGTGGAGGACTCGGGCCCTCTGTGGGGCGGCCTGGGACCCAACACGGGCTCCTGTCAGGGGCACGGGGGCCTGGGGCCGGGGGTGAGCTACCAGGACTCTATGCGGCGCTACAGCCAGAGGAAGAAGAGCGACATGTTACTGCTGGGCTGTGCCTCTCTGCTCGCGTCTGTCGGACTGGGGCAAGACCTGCTGCAGCACGGGAAACTACAGGTGAGAGAAACACAGGAAGAAAACAGAAAGGAAACTAAAAGAAAAAAGAAAGAAAACTGAAAGAAAACAGAAAGAAAACAGAGAAAAACTTAAATTATATTCTTATAATCTACAAAAGGAAAACACATGAGGACAATTCCTTTATTTTTCAGCTTCACTTTAGAATGTGTTAATAATTGAAATGATATCATATAAAGATTCATTTCAATTTATGAACGTACCTTAAAACCGCTCAGTACCATGAGAAAACAATTACATTTTAAGATGTACCAATGTGGTGTTTCAAATGAAAACCACAAAGTACAGAAGAGGTTTGTTTCATAAGTAGTTTGTTTAAATTGGCTCTTTTTTAAATATCCCTTTAAGATTGAAATTGTGGTGAAACGCTATACATGAATTCACACATTCATTATTCCTTCAAGAAGGTACCTGCCCTGTTAAAACAGCTTCCTCCTGCAGGCAGAAACACTGTCTTTTTAAACAAAGAAACACATGTAACCGAGCCGACGTCTTATGATCGTACCGCCTCCATATCTCACACTAATGATCCCATTTTGTGGGATGAAACAAGCTGCTAAATAATCTGTGCCATGCTGTACAATAAGCACTAAGGATTTCCAGCATCGTGTTAATTATGTGTATTTCTGTCTGTTGTGGAATCAAAAGACAGAAATATGTAATTTGGTTTAAGCACTGAGATCTTCTTCCATTGATCCTCTCATGCAGTGGGAGGATCAATGACTAAGGATTTGGAAGTAATCTGTTGCTATAGTAGGCTGAGGAAGGAATTATTTAAAAAGTAAAGCAGCTTGTTTTTAAAGAGAAGGGAGTTGTTAAATTGTTCAGCTGATTATAAGGTGATTTTATTTGAGTGCTGCTCGGTGGTCTCACAGTGTGTTGATGTTTCCAGGTGCTCCAGGACGAGCAGGACCAGCGAGAAGAGCAGCGTAAGAAGAAAGAGGGTCTCTTCCAGCGGACGGGACGTTTCCGCCGCAGCACCTCCCCTCCCAGCAGAAACCTCTCCCTCTCCCTCTCCAGACATCACGACTCTGCTCTCCCCTGCATGGACCCGTCTCCCTCTGTCACTCTCCTCTCGTTGTCCTCTCTCTCTGACTGCAACTCCACCAAGTCCCTCCTCCCCTCCGACCCGGACGAGTACCCCCTCACCCCGATGACGGGGGGCAAAACCGCAGTGGCTCCCCCAGCTCCGGCCCTCAACCCGCTGTTGGATCTGCGGGCGGAGAGCTTCAAGAAGGAGCCCAACCAGTCGCTCACGCCCACCCACGTGTCTGTGGCCTTCAGCAGAGGACACCGACGGACCCCTTCAGACGGGGCGATAAGACCCCGAGCCCAAACTATGGGACACCACAGGACGCCGTCTGATGGGAGCATGCCGATGCCCCCTCCACCGGGGGCGCCACACCGCACTACTTACAAAGGTAAGGGACTAGTGATGTTTTGATGACATTGCAAAGATAAGTAATGTACAATACTTGTCTTGAGTAAATGTACTTAAATGTACTTATACATAAACTACAGTTCTCCTTGTTGTATACGGAGTAAATTGGTGCCAAAGAATTTAGAGACATCCTTGTGTTAGAGATACATCACGGACATATATGCTTGAATAATTTATGGAACATGTGACTATAAACATCTTCCTGCCTGAGCTTCCGAGAGGCTGAAAATGAGTCTAAGATGTTGGGGATTCATTATAAAAGCAATGACAATTCCCAGTTTTTCAAACAGTTCCTGCTCCAAACCACATTATCTCAAAATGTTACTGCCTTTGGTCTTTGAAAAATATATCTTACAGATGTACTACTTAAAAGGACAATGATATATCCTCTAATGTTTTTTTTATTCTCTAGGTCTGCAGATTTGATTTCGTCCTCAAAGAGACATGTTCAGGGTTACTTTCACATATCAAGGAAAAGAGACTTATACTCCATTTTGAGAAGCTAGAATTAGATAATAGTTTTGCTTAAACAACTAAATTGCTACATTTTGTTCATGTTTCTCACTGTCATGTCTCAGGTACTCTAGAAATCCTCGACATCCCCCGCCTCCCTGAGCCCTCCATCATCTTCCCGGTCCCCCAGCGGCGTAAGGCCCCCGCTCCTCCCATCCCTGACCCGGCTCCCCTCTCCCTCATCAGCCCCCTGGAGAGACCCAAGACGCTGGAATTCGCCCCCCGTCCGCGGCCCACCCCCACCAGGAGGCCCGACCCCTGGAAGCTGAACTCTCTGTCCCGGACCCTCAGCCCGTCGCCCAGCAGCAGCTGCGACAGCCCCCTGGGCTCGGGGGACAGCGGCCCCAGCACAACGCGGCCCACCCTGATGGACCTGGACGCGGAGGGCCAGAGCACAGACCCCACCGTCCCCCTGTGTGGGAAGAGGCAGGCGGCCGCTCTGTGTGGACAGACGTACTTGTTGTGAAGGAAGAAGTCCCCTTTCCTGCATTTGGACCTGATCCGGGACATTACTGAGCCAAGCAAAGTGCACTCAGAGGCTTTTGCTAAGAAAAAACAACACTCGTCATGTTTTAGGCACTTACTGAAAGCCACTCCTCTCATGTGTCCTTTGAGTATCCTAATAAGGTGTGAAACCCATATAGCAAGCCTTTTCCCTGATAGAGGTCTCCAGCCTGCACGACTATGAGGGTCCTGGAGGCCTTTTAAAAGCCTTGTAGTATGCTCACCCAACCTTACCCAGCATTTTCTCTCCCCCCTCTTTGAAAGCCATCTCTCCCTGGTTCTTAGTGCGACATGACCAGGACAAACTCACAACCTTCAAAAGCCATTCAAGTTCCTAAAACGTTTTCAGAATTTGCTAACTGTTCATCCCGACTCATCTGCCCGTGCCGTTTCTGTGACGCTGCCCATTTTCTGCTCACATCTTTCACTCCAAAGAGATAAATCTTCTTAAACATTCCCCTAAACATCATTTCATTGTCAACACCTGGAGTAGGACTGTTAAAAATGTACAATAGAGAGTGTCTTTGTTCTTATTTTGCACGTTGTTGGTTCTTTTGCTGCACAAACATCCCCCCTGCCTTCCTCTTCACTCCTCATCTCTCTGCATGGGGGTCTTCGTCCTCTCCCCTCCAACACCAGGACAGGAAAAAGCCTTTTATCTCTCAGCACTGATGGACTGGTTTAATCCTCAGCCTTGTACAGTACGAAACAAAGAGTTTATTTTCTCAGTGCTTACACCATCCCATCTGAATCCTGTTAGCAAAAATGTTTTTTCTATGGGTTTGGCAGACCAGGTATGTATCTCTCTGTGTGAATGTGTATATATTACTGTACATGTGTGGAAGAACAAAATGGGTTCATTTTTGTATGTGCTGGTGCTTTTTCAGTGCATGTTGTTTTACGTGTGAATGGTTCTCTGTAATGGGGCACTATCTTCGAAATAAGAGCTCATCTGTTTTGTCTTCTACACGTTTTACATTCCTCATTAGCAGTCAGTAGCACTAAGTATGGATTCCGCTCATGCCACTGAAATAGACACGAAAAAAGGAAACTGAGGGGAAATGCTTTTAAAGTCGACCTCATGATGGACCATTCGAAAGCTTCATGTTCACGTCTGACTTGTTTTCAACATGTGTGGCCCTTTAGGAGCCATGTTGTGCAGCCTCTCGTGGACTCTACTTACGGCTAACAAATCAGCTTTAATCAGCTGAGTTGTTTTCGCACAGAGGTCGAAAAGTTTGTCTGGGCTGCAGGTAGTATTTTACTTGACAGTGCACATTTCTCTAAGTGAGTGTGGGTGTGATTGTGTGTGTATGTATTATTATTTGTACGGGATGATGACAATCCCGTTGGAAGTAGAGTGAGCGCAAACTCATTCTCCTTGTGTGGTTAAGAACACTGAGTATTTATTAAATTTATTGTTATTATTGGAAAAATTAATTGTTATGACTATGCTCTTCCTGGGATATCTGTATATATTTGTTAAATATAACAGGAAAAAACCAAGGAAAAAACCTAGGACACTGCTTACTGTTGTGTCCAGTCTCAACCTGTGACTTCTGGGTTCAATGAAGAATAAGTGTGAAACGTGACGAATGAGAGACAAATAAAAATCAAAGAAAGATGCTTTAGTGTCACTGCTAAATCTTGTATCTGTCCATTATATCCATGAGGTATAACAGATTATGTTTGATGTGATTACTGATGGGAGAAGTATTTAGGTCCTTTACTAAAAATATCAAAACAACAATGGTAAAATCCTTCTTTATAGGCAAAAGTTCTGCCTTTAAAGTACAGACTTATCTCCTGAAAAATGTACATACAAGTACAGGTATTCATTCTGCAGTACAATTCCCCCTTTGACTGATTTACCAATTAATTAATTAATTACATTCATAGATTTATAATTTGGGAGAAGCAATGTTGATAGCAATTTTGTAGTTTCCCGAGTTGGAGTTGCTTTATATGCAGTAAGGTATTTAAAATAGTTTAAAATGTAAGGGTGCGTCAAAGAATCACAATATACATTTGAGAGATAGTGATGTGATAAATGGGAGTAAAGGAGAACAACCAAAACTAAGCTAAACTTTTTTTATGACTGTTAAAAATAATGTGTGGTGTCAATTCTTTATTATTTGTGCCTCGAAATATTTCTATAAATTATTGAGAGGTTAAGGGGAAGGACTCTCTGACAGCTAAGTTTGAATTTGTATTCATAATTACAAAAATGTAAAAGGAAAATGCACATTAGTTGAGCACTATCGTCTAATGTTGTTGTAAAAATGTGCTCTTCATGAGTTTATTCTGAGAATTCTAATCTGAAAATCGACCAGTAACTAGGTCTATCATACAAATGTATTAGAGTTAAATGCAAACAACATTCCCCTCTGCAATGTAGAGAAGTAGAAGTAGTAACTATCACAAAATAAAGTAACCTGCACTGGTGGTTATCTGCCGACAAAGGAGGCTGCAGTAGCAGACTCAGTCCTGCAGGGGTCCCTACTGAGGCCTATGATGTCATGTCATTTCCCAGTCTGCTGTTTTTCTCCGTGTGATGAATTCCTATAGTGTCTGTCTGACTCTGCAGTTACAATGAACGCGTGATGAAGGAGCAATTATGCTGCCCACGCAGCTAACAAAGATTTAAAAACACATTTGGAGCTGTAAGAGTGGAACTACATCTTCTAAATACCAAGAAAACAAACTGTGAAATGTCAAACTGATAACCTTAGTAGAAGTACATGCAGTGTATACAGATGATGCAAACTCACACTGTGTCTGTCAGCGTGATCGCCAATCACACGCACTTCCAGACGCCAGCCAGTTACCTAGCAACCCCTCTTCACTTCCATGGTGATGCTATTAAAAGTAACAACAAAGAAAAACGCAGAGAAAGGGGAAGCTGGGACTAAAAATGAAGTGGGGAGATGTTATAGAGAGAGCAAAAATAAAGATTAAGCAGGCCAGTTCACAGCTGACACACACACACACGTCTCTATCTGCATTGACAGCAGACTGACATGTTAATCATCTTCTTTGTCGTTCCCTTCATGATTTCCTCAACCGTTTTTCACCATGTGTCCAGCTTTCTTTCTCTTTGTTCCTGGGAGCATCACGTCATACTCTTTCTGAATACGAAAGGATTTAACAACTAAAAGACACTAAACAGACTGCCTGCCAAATGGTCCTCAGATCTGCAGGACTCTCTTTGTCTTAAAATACATATTTTAACCAGGAGTGAAGCTTTATACTAAAAGGATATGTGTATTAAATAAAAAATTAGATGCACCTGTATCCCTAATGGGTAGGCTACATTATGTTGTTGCAGCAGTACAAGGTTACAAATAAATTCAGGTAGGAGACATACACTAAAATGAGATCAAAATTAAAATGGTAAAGGTAAAGTGATAGTGGTTTGTAATTTACATGATACAAAATAAATGTGAGTCAAATAGTTTTTAAGGATAAAATAACTTGAGCCCATGTTGAAGAAAATGTTGACAAAGATACGTTTGTTAAAAATGAACAACAACAACAACAACAACAACAACAACAACAACAACAACAACAACAACAATAACACCATTCCTCTTTGTTTGAAACTTTATTCGTAATCTTCATTTACCAATCAATAGTGCATTCCCGGGCTAGCAGTTCCGTAAAACCAGTGATGGAGTTGATGTTTGGATGTTGAATGGAAAAAGGCCCAAAACGCGCTTCCCTTTCCCCCCCCCACGGCCACAGAAACAAAGATCTGTGGCTGTGAGGAGCCGCTCTGCGCTCTGACACAAGTTCCTCAAAGTTCTCTGCTGTGTTCGTCTTACTGCGCAGACACAGTAGAGTCGAGGTCAAAGGTCATCCAAACAGGAGGGTCAAAGGACGCTCATACTTCGAGCCGGTTCTGGATCCCCTGACGAAAATGGACGTCAACAGAAAGACCAACAAATACATAAACAGTCACAAAGCAGCTCTGTGGAGGAGCTTCAGTTAAATTATCTTTCTCTATATCTTGCTTTTATTTTCTGTTGATAAAGTATTTCAATAAAGTAAAGCTCTTCACAACCATAACACTTTACATTTTTGTTATTTTTTTTGTACATTTGTATCATATAATTCACAAAAACGACTCTGACATTTGACAAACATTTACATCAAATGACATCAAAGCAAAAATAACACAGCCAGTAGTTTGACTTTTGTTGTTGTTGTTGTTGTGCTTTTTGTTGTTTGTTTCAAAGCTACACCGATGCAGAGATCTCTATTTGCACAAGTTATGCTCACAATAACAACCTCGAAGTCACTCTACCATTAATCAAGAACCTGTGTAATGTGCAGCTAGTTGTCCCTAGGCGGTCGTAAAACACATTGAGCGAGAATGACTTGGCACAACTAGACAAAAACAAGATGGCGGACTAGTGCCATGGAGAGAGGACCATGGGAGGAGACCGATCCCCGAGGGGCCCGAGGGTGAGGAGACTCAGCCCAGGCAGCCATGGAGACCGAGCCTGTGGGCGCCATTACTCTCTGTTGTTTTGATTTATTTCCTCTGATACCAGAGCCTCAACCCCAGAGGTGAGAGATCAGATGTTTTTGACTCATTACACCTTATTTTCTTTCGCCTTTAATTTATGATGTTGTGTTGATTTGGTTTCCCTGATAAATCGGTAACATTGATTGCATTTCATTCAAATCAAACAGTGGGATAACTTGAAGGAGTAGTTCAACAGTTTGGTAAATATGTTTAATCACTTTACTTCAGACTTATTACAGATTACATAAACAATATACGACATGTTAATGAGAGAGCTTTAGAGGTGCTGGCAGGTGGATTTTGTAACTTTGGACCGAGCCAGACTAGATGTTACCACCTGTTTTTCAGTCTTTGTGCTAAGCTAACCTGCTGCAGCATCATTATTATAACATTTACCAATATGTCAAACTTTTCCTTTAAGAAAACGTTACACTAACATTAAGACTAGGAAAACACTATTAGCTATTTATATATATTGATAAAAATCGATGTCATATCATGTTCAGCATATGGCTTACACAATTCATTAGACAACCCTGGTCTTTCTGTTCGAGTCTCTTACTTTCAGTTGGGGGAAAACGTAATGCTGCTCCAAAAAATTAACATAACTTTCTTATTCTCACAGGACCGAATCTCAGCTGTGAATCAGCTGTCTAGTGTTGGTCTGACATCAGTCTCTATTGACAACATAGTGCCCTACATGTACATTATGCCATTACTTTGAGAGTCCAATTGTACTTTATTTGGACTCAGAGCAGTAATGGTTGTTATAATAGAAGATTAACACATGAAATTAGTGTATGAGATGGCAATCAAATATTTCAAGTATCAGGTTTCCATACTTTTAGCCAAATTATGTGTAATAATAAATCTCCCAGCTCTGATCCTCTAATGTTGTGTCTCTGCTGCAGCTGCTCTACTTCCCCCCCCCCCACTGAGCCCCTCTGTATCATGTCGGTCCCCTCAGCGCATGCCGCCATCTCTCCAGAGACCCATTGACACACTTCTGTCCCTATTTACCTCCTAGCAGGTCACTGAAAAATGGGTAAAGGAAATCTTTCTTTGATTTCATCTCCCACATCTTTTTTGGATACGCAGTGGAATAACGTCTTATCTGTCACCTTGGCAGATGCAGAATGTGACCCTGTTCATTAAAGTCCTCTTTCTTTCCTCACATTTATTTGATCTATATTCCACTGCTGTGATCACAGTCTGTCACCACCTTCTGTGTTCATAAGGGGCATAATGGATAACATTGAGGTATGAGAGAACAGTGTGGCAGCATGCCATGACAGAAAGCAATAGAGCAGATATAATCCCCATCCCATACATCTGAAGTAACTCTCTGGAGCCGCACGTACATGCAGGAGGTGGGCCCGCACAAGAGGAAACTGGGTTTCATGACATCAGAGAGAAGGCAAATCCAGGTCATGCTTTCATAAATCCTCAATCCAACCTTCTGCAGAACAGCGCAGGCAGATTTAAGCTTGTCGTAAATCTATCACAAAAGCAATATTTGCATTATCAATGATTTGGCTTTCCAAGTCACAAGAGAAGCAAATGATCTATGTATATTTTGACAGCTAGCCATAGATATCAACAACCATATCATCAGTAGTGTTTTTAGTGCTGTGTGTTAACTGTCCTTACAGCTCTGTGTTTTGGAAACATTTTCAAACACAGAAGCTTTGTCAACACACTAAAGAGGAAGAAATCTCAAACGGCACACTCTTGTTGAAGTGCACTAAAGATGAGTGCTCCTAGATGGTGGTCTTGCCTGTCGGGACAGATGTGTGTGTAATTGTTTTCCCTGCACTAACGCTGCCCAGAGTCTCCTCCGTGAGTTATCGATGTCTGGGAAGCTTCAGCATTAGTGATAAAAGGTTGGACCTCCGATTAGACATTTTGAAGTGTTTCTCACTGTGAAACTTTAAAGTGGATTTCCATCTAGCCAACAGCGGTCGCTGGAACTCTGATCCCATTGGCTATTTTCCGTTGTGACATCGTTAACAGGAGAACGAGGGTGGTGGGGGAGATGGGAGGGGGGGGGGGGCTTCGACAGTCCTAACAATGACCCACGACCAAGGAGGGGCTTTGGACACAAGACTCAAAACACACCAGTTTAGCGAAACGCTGAGACACAGATTCAATTCTACTGAGTTTGATGAACACCAAAAGCAAAATAAACATTTCAAACACTTGATTTAGCCCTTGAATTGAAAAAGAAAACGGTCCATAAAGTGAGATACATGGCATCCAGGAAAGCAAAGAGAGCCAGTAGAGCGATAGATTAAGCAGAGAGGCAGGCGTTTTCTCTACTTGATGAAAGATTTCCCGAGCTAGTCTGTCCCACAGTCTGCGTTAAGGGGCCCCTGGGAGCCCTGTTGGGGGAGGATGTACAATCAAATTGGGGTACGGTCTTGATATGTGTCACACACCCCTCACTATCCCCTGCTCATGTTCACACACACTCATGCTCTCCTCCCGGTGTGGTCGAGCTTCACAATCCCCATATTCTCCTCAAGAGTTTGAAATAAGACAAAGAGAGAGAAGTCAGAGAGAAAAAGAGAGCGGAAACAAAATGCATCTTATGTCTTTAAAACATTAACTAAATCACGCAAATGTCAATTATTAATATCTATGTTTTGAAGCTCATTTTTCGTATGAGTAAAATACAGCATTTTTTGTTTTGTTTTTATGTTTGATCGACTGTCTACAAACTGTCTACGGAGAGGAGCCACAGCACCTGAGGGAGAAAAAGGGGGAGAAGAAGAGGGGAGAGAAGGAGGTCGGGTTGCAGACAGAGCTTGATATGTCTCCCGTTTTTATCCATTGCTGGCGGGTATTTGGGTCCGTCTCTTCTCGCCTGTGGGCTGTGCTGCTGCCAGGAGTCGATCGAGGACAGAGGGAGGGTCGCTGCGGGGTCAAAGGTCGATGGGGTCAGGAGGTCGAAAGATCGAGGGTTAGCCCTGGGTCTCTTTGCAGCTCTCTCGCTCTCGCTGACTGCACTTGCTCATCTTCATCTCTGTGAGCTGGATGTACCGCAGCACGTTGGTGTCTGAGACGGGGAGAGGAAGTGTAATGGATGAGAGGCAGAACGTTGAAATAAAAGGGAGAGGCACATCATTGATTCAATCATTGTAATCTCATTAGTCAAAGGGCTGGAGTTACATTATGCTCCTTTAATGTCAGAGATTACAAGTTGTTTTAACAGAGCTACAATTTGGCCATGGTTGCCATGAAGTGTCATTTGTTTTTAACCACCAATCACCAACAGCACAACTGGGATAAACTACTACTCCCATGAATCTCCGCAGCTGCCATGCAGTCAAAACACACACACACATATCACATAAACACAGGTAAGACACAGATGCATAACACACGATTATACAAGGACTTGAAACCCTACATCACTGCATTCTGGATTCCCTGTAACTTAGAAAGGTAATATTAAGGACATGTAGACATGTATCTATCTACACCTGCATCCAGGGAGGAGGGTGGAGTGCTGCTGGTGGAGAGGATGATCTGGGTCATGTGTGATTATGAGTGTGAAGTATAGGGTAGGAATACCAATGAGCTTGCTTGCTAAATGAACTAACGTATTAGAGAGTTATCAACACACCATGAGTTAAAATGTTATACATATTTATACTCTAATGTAAAAGTTAACATGTCTTTATATTGGTTGATCTAAGAGGCCAAGCATGTTACATTTTAAACAAAGTTTGCATTATGCATGTTATAAAGCAATATGGCTGCTTATCATATTTCCTATATACAGTTCTTCCCAACATTAAGCTCATGAACTATACATCCACTCAACTATAATTCAATGTACCTACTTATCATCTTAGACTCGCAGCAATACTTATATTTGTATCCATGTCTCTTGTTATGTGAGTGTAACTGAATGCACAGGCTCACCTGAGGGTTCGCGGTTCTTGGCGTCACGCAGGTAGCGCAGGGCACACTCGTAGTCACCCAGGTGATAGAAGGCGATGCCGGCTCGGTACATGGCCTTGAAGTGATCCCTCTGGTGGCTCAGCACCTTCAGGCAGTACTCCTTCACCCGCTCGTAGTTCACCAGCTCTGATTGCAACAGACACGCTGCAGAAAAGAAAGAAAAGGGTGGGAACAAGTAAGTCATTTGCTTAAAAATGTATTGTAATAATCACTCATTTAAAACAGTTGCCTCGAGTCTCATTTAGGGAAGTTTAGTACGTCCCATGAGTGTAAAACAAAGATGGGATCATTTGCTGACATTTCATTCTGTGCCTTTTAATAGGGACACAGTGAAATGTAGCCTCCACAGTTCTTCCTCAGGATGGCAGTGAGCCGACTATAAATAAATTAACATTAAACGTCTCGCGAGACGACACAAAAAAAGTCGTGCAAGCAGTTAGACTCCCGGGCAGGACAATAATGACTCTACATGCGGCTGTTCAGCCTGACATGCAGAATACTAGAATAGGACATTATCATCTTAAGGACGAAATCTTGAGGATATTCAAGTCTTATTCTCCTGACTGAGCAGATGTGTTGTGAGCAGCAAGGACAGCAGGAGGGACGAGGAGCTGAAGGGCAGATGCAGAGATCAAGTGAGTGACAGTTACCGCAGAGGACCTTTGGGAGGAGATGTGAGCAGTGAAGTACAGATCAGAGGGCAGGAGATCTAAAACTGAAGCCACTGGCACTTTGCTATCTTAAAAACGAACAAAAAAGCAATGTAAAACACTCAGGAAAAACACTTGTGTTTCATGGCATGGATGTGTTGTTGCAGCAGCAACTCTCTTCAGCGCTGCTAAAATCAGCTTAGACCAGAATAACTTCATTAGCAAAGACACACACACACACACACACACACACCACACACACACACACACACACACACACACACACACACACACACACACACACCACACACACCACACACACACACACACACACACACACACACACACATACACACACACACACACACCCACACTGCTTTTAGTCCACTAAAGCTGTTAAATGCCTGCTGATGGCTCAGATATCACTTTCCCTCTGGTGATCACAAGCACTTGAGGTCTATCTTTCCATCCTACTTTCCATCCAGTGCCTTGATCTATTTGATGATACATCACAAATACATTTCCTTTTTCTCTCCTTGTACCCCCCCCTCCCCCCACAGCTCTGTGAATAACACGAGTCAGGATCTATTAGCCGGGAGGCAGGGTGAGTCAGGAGTGAGAGGTGGGGAGGCAAGGACGAAGGGCATGGGAAGAGGAAGATGAGGTTTATATGTGGGAGACTATAGGGCGAGAGGTGAGACCTGAGGGAGACTACAGGGTGAGGGGGGAGTGTGTTAAAAGCAGTTTGTGGTCCTCTACCTGTCATCTCCCCCTGAGCCTCAGAGACATATTGTCCAGGGTCGGCCCGACGACAGCTCAAGTGCAACACACTAAATAATTCACCATGGACATCAGGGGATGGACCAATTCCATAACAATCAATGTGTTTTGGTATTTACGTTAAAGTGACATGTCTATTTGATTCCTGCGGCATATCGTGTGTGTGTGTGTCTGTCTGTCTGTGTGTTGGGTCACTGCCTCAAGTCTCACAGCTGTGGACATGAACTCTGCTCAGTCATATGCAGTTAACATGGGGGGGGGGGGGGTGGGCTTTAGAGTAGCAATTATTCATAAATTGTCTTTACCCCTACCTCAGTCGCCATTTAAAAGATACTCTGCTTGATTATTATTTCTAATTATAATTACTCTAAATATTCTCAAGAGATCCCTGCTGGTTAACACAAAATAAAAATGGAAAGATGTAATGAAATCCATGAAGCATAACCTCACAGCTGACATTTTGACCTCTCATAGTAAGAAAACCCCAGGTACTGATGGGTAGCAAAACTAACATCAATGTGTCATAATGTATTTGTTCATTTATTTTGTATTAATAATCTCAATCTATAAAATAAAGAAATCTGTTGTAGTGTACTGCAGTGGATTAGAAGTGATAGTAGTATAACATAGAAATACTCCAGTACCTCAAAGTTATACCTTTAGTAAAACCTCCATTACACATATAATACACATATTCTCTCTAAAAATGAGATGTGTATTGAAATCTTTACTACTAGGTTTGGCTCTTGCAGTCTAATAAACTTTTTTATTTTGTTGTTTCCTCCTGTCAACCCTTGCAGTTTCTTGTATGAAAGTTGTTAAATACAGTATTTAAGTGAATTAATACCATCTTTATTAGAAGGAAGTACACACCCTGTCTGGTGAAAAGAAGAGTAAAGCCTAACAATCTTTTAATTCTCAGTTAAGCTCATGAGCAGAAAGGAGGAATCTGTTCCCCGTCTTCAGTGCTCATATACAGTAAGTCAGCTCAGACGC
Source organism: Gymnodraco acuticeps (assembly GCF_902827175.1). Classification (NCBI taxonomy): domain Eukaryota; kingdom Metazoa; phylum Chordata; class Actinopteri; order Perciformes; family Bathydraconidae; genus Gymnodraco; species Gymnodraco acuticeps. The sequence goes on along the minus strand of NW_022990647.1, from coordinate 1,675,595 downwards.
CCTCCTCTCCTGCACACCTCTCTACAGAGTCCACTCCTCTATTTGTTTTTACAACCGTGTGACTCCGACATGACTCCTCCCGTCCCTCCTCACACCCATCACCGCCCTGCAGTAGAGAGCGGCTTTCAGAGGATTCAGTTACACTCCATAATGGCCGACGCAGTTAGAGAGTTCACTGGCACTCACACACAGACAACAGACAGATAACACACACACACACACACACACACACACACACACACACACACACACACACACACACACACACACACACACACACACACACACACACACACACACACACACACACACAAAAGCAGTGTGCACTATGGCTGGCCGGCCACACCCTGCTGGCCCATTAGGCAGATGGATGGCATGCCAGAGGAAATGTAGAGTGTGGTGAGATGCATTAAGGGTGTGATGATGACAGGCCCAACGGTATGGAGGACGGAACATGACTTAAGTATAAATAAATAATTGTATGAAGAAATACAGGAATAAATAAATAAATACGTAAATAAATAAATAAATACAGGAATAAATAAATACAGGAATAAATAAATGACGAAATAAATACAGAAATAAATAAATGTTGAAATGAATACACAAATAAATAAATAAAAGAATAAATGCATAAATAAATGCATAAATAAATATAGAAATAAATACATCAATGTACAAATAAATAAATAAAAGTCGAAAATAAAACAGAACACACGTTATTATATATCTTTCATTTATTTCTACATTTACGCGACATACATTTATTTATTTATGTATTTATGTGTCCGTATACTAATGAGGTGGGCGGTCCTAACCTCAGTCTGAAGCAGGATTGGTTACAGGAGTGTGTGATCATTTCTGGCAGAGGGCTCTACTACTAACGCCTGGATAACCGCGCTGATTCGAATGCAGGAGCTTTACTGTTTAGCCCTTATCTTTATACATCCATGGTTTATCCACAGTTGTAAGGTTTATTTATGGATATTGATTTAAGAGCCATTGGAGATCATTTACGATCATTAGCGGACCATTTAGAGAACGGAGAACCAAAAGACTATGTCCAGTTTCGTGTGGAACGATGTATAGAGGACTTGGCTCAGCTCGACATGATGTGACTTGCCACAAATCTATTGCTTCTGCCTGGCTCCAACAATTGGCGAATCCTGCTTCAGACTGAGGTTAGGACCGCCCACCTCATTAGCATACGGACACATAAATACATAAATAAATAAATGTATGTCGCGTAAATGTAGAAATAAATGAAAGATATATAATAACGTGTGTTCTGTTTTATTTTCGACTTTTATTTATTTATTTGTACATTGATGTATTTATTTCCATATTTATTTATGCATTTATTTATGCATTTATTCTTTTATTTATTTATTTGTGTATTCATTTCAACATTTATTTATTTCTGTATTTATTTCGTCATTTATTTATTCCTGTATTTATTTATTCCTGTATTTATTTATTTATTTACGTATTTATTTATTTATTCCTGTATTTCTTCATACATTTATTTATTTATACTTAAGTCATGTTCCGTCCTCCATACAACGGAGCAGGCAGGGACACAGAAAGACAGAGGCCCCATAAAGACAGCAGAATGACATCACCGGAGCCAAGGTGTCTCAGTCAATGAGAGACAGAGCCATGTGAGTCTGAGGGCTTTCTGTTTGTGTCCAGTTTTTTATTTTAAATGTTTAACGGCAGTGCTTCCAAATATTGGAGGTCAGGACTACCTCAAAGGGTTTCAATATAAATCAGAAAGGATGTTAGATGATTACGTCACAAGGCTTAACAAAAAAAAGTATGTATTGCAGATCTCCACAAGGTGTGTCTCCCTCTTCTCATCCATGACAAACAAAAGTTAAATCTCACCCATCCCTAAGATTCTACAGTTAAGATGGAGTTTAAAATAAGAATAACAGGGATTTATTGATCTCATTTCATGCCTTACATTAGCAGATATTAATATATCACTGATATAAAATGAGACCAACAGTTTCAATAGATTTCAGTTTTTGAGCCACAAAAAAAGGCCAAACTGTGTTTTGCGATATACTAGATAAGGCTTGTTTATAGGCGTTAAACGAAAATGCCTGTTTCTTTATGAGTCAGGATGAGAGCTTGGGAATCGGTGGAATACCAATAGGTCCTGGAACATACACTAAAAAATGAGCAAAACAAATATTTCTCAAAATTCTCTTTCTCCAGCTTCTTAAATGTGAGAATATTTCCATCGTATGTGCTGGCAAACTGAATATCTTTACGTTTTGAATGGGTTGTTTGAAAAAGTAATTAGAAAATGCCACCTTGGGATGTGGAAAATAATTATGTTCTGTCTGTTAAGTGAACAATAATTAGTGATAGACCTCATCAAGAGCCAAAGAAAACACCCCTAACCAGGAGATACGGCCCATCACATCCATACAAATCAAATGTTAAGATCCTGAAACCATGACCTTAAACTTTGACGTCTAAATGAACGGAAGGCAATCCCTCTTCATCAACAGTATAGCAGATATGCTTGCTAGTTGTTGCTTTGATTAAAAATGCAGCATTCAACAACTTTTTACGAGTACATACATGTGAGACAAGAAACGAAGAATAATGAGGTGTGACCGCAGACAGGAAAACAGTGGTGCAGACAAGATGGATTTGGCTTAATGAGGAACTTGATGTGAAGACAGGGAGAGAAAAATGAGCTGCGACACTGGCTTTGTGTGCGCACAATTTAGTGTCAGCGTCATGACGATCACTTTCTGAGGAACCTGTCTCACAGCCAGATTTGGGGAGGTACAAATAGATGAAACACAGGAAATTGGAAATCAATGAAACTATGAAACCGAGAACAAAGCCAACAGGTGCAGAACAGCATTCAAGTGTGAGTTTGTGAATGTGCTTTTCTGTTGTGTTCGGTTCAATGAGAGGTGAGTGGGAGTGGTTCACACATGCTCAGGAACCCCGGTGTTCGCCTCAGGCATCATGTCGGAAAAAACTGAGCCTACATAGAGACGTTTTTAGACGATGTTCCAAAGCCTGCGAGGTATAAAAGAGAGAGAAAGAGAGGCGGGAAGCCAAAATAAGACAAGAGAGACAGAGATAGGACAGAGATAGAGACAGCACAGACAAATCTAAATCAGAATCAGAAGATCTTTACGGTCATTATACCCGTGGACAAGGAAATATTGCACAGCCGAGGGACATAAGAGAACTTCTGAGGTACAGAGGATAAGAGAAGTGAAGGAAGCAAGGCACAAAATGTGACAGTTAATAATTATAATCGTCACAGATGGTGTTGTTGTAGTTGGATTTGGTGCACACCAGAAATCCCTGAATGTTTTAAAGATTAAATGACTGGACAAAACTCAACTGCCCAAAATGCATTGCGGTTCTTCAGATTGTCCAATGACAGACTGTGCGGTGGACGAATTAAAAGAGTAACCATTGGATTAAGCCTGAGACACAAAATGTCTAATACATGGTTTCTATCGCAAACTAAAGCGTTAGCCAAACTGCAATATTTCTTTCATTAGACGACCCTTGACACTTTAATAACCCATCTTTGATCAAATTAGACAATACTTTGAAGTATTTAACTCCTACAGGAATATCCATATATCTCATATGGACTTTTTATTTCTTGACTTGACAATATAGTAATAAACATCCTAACACAGTTATAAAATATCGTGAAAGAAGTATTCAGATATTTGCAAGCCCTTTTGTATTCATAAAGATGCTGAGAGACATTAAAGGGAACAGTTCAGATGAAAAGTGGGAGCTCAAATATAAAAGTGGAAAACACTAAAAGTTTATTAGGTTTAATATGCCTTGAAATACGCTGGAAAATATTCAATTGAAATGAAGAGGTAATGTCGTGATGTAATTAAAGATCAGTGATCCTGTGTAAAATGACCCTTCCTCCTTCTCTTGCTCGACATCCCCTCCCCTTCCCTCTGGACCTGTGTTCCCCTCCTCTTCATCACACCAGGCGCAACACCACGACTCGGCTAATTAAAGCCACTCGAGGCCCCGCTGATTAGTCTGCTGTCGATCACCTTGTAATTAGTTCTGCACGAAGGTAATGGCAGACGGAGAGACCTCTCACTCTCACTCTCACACACAAGCCTCATCCTTCGCTCCTCCATTGGTTCCCGCAGTGTCACTGTGCACCACTGTCCTCACCTTACACCATCTCCTTTACAAATGCCCTGCAAAATATCTATTTACAGACTAATTGACTGTGCAAAGTGATCATCATGAAATCCTCTCACACTTTCAATCGCTGAGCAGAATCCGATCCAACATGCTGAGGTCACATGTCTCCTCTCGGACAGTCTCTGTCTCTATGAATAGCTCCACCCAAAGCCTTTTGTGAACGTCTATCTCTGAGAGGGACAGGCTAGCTCTCAGCTCGCTTTATGAAAAGGGCTCGTCAGCACTGGGATGACACAGCATTTCCTCCACCTTCAACATGATCCTCATTTGATTTCAGAGCTGTTGTAAGGATTGTTTTTCATCATCTAATGCTGTTAAAAGGAAGTTCACATAATACAGCAGCTAAGTGTTTGTATTATATTTTATATCACTCAAATGTGCCATAAGGAATATAAAATAGGTCATTTCCCAAAGCGGAAATTCACATGATGGATGCTGAGATTTATCATTTCGCAGAGAGGAAATCTTGTCATCAAATACCATTTGACTTAAAACAAGTGGTGCAGATGATCTCTCTGATTATGTGACACTGGAGCGGAAGACTAACGCAGCTCCATATGGTGACAAAAAACCCTCGTAATTACACTCCTATTGCTCTTGTTTGACTGTGTGCGTCTCACAGGCCTCCACAGGCTCCTCTGGAGGAGTGGGGGAGTGCCGGGACCAGCATTCAAAATGAGTCAGAGCTACGATTAATGAGCATGAGTAATATGAGGATTACAGACTGAAAATGTTTTGCGTGAGTGGGGTAAACTTAATGGTAAATGTGAATGGATAATGAGGGATCCTGAGTCGAGGCTAATCCTGTTGCTGTGGTCCTGTGTCCTGTGTCCTGGATCCTCTATCCTGAGCACTGGATCTGAGTCCTGGACTTCGAGTCGTGGCTGAACCTGTCTCTGCGGTCCTGCCTGACTCTCATCATACTACTTCCCTGATGGCTCCCACAGGATTGCTGACATCCTCGTGGATTCATCTTCTTATTATAGACACATGCATTTCCAAACATTTGGTCTACCTACGCTGTAAAATGTATTATCTCTTCAATTTACACACGCCATCTATTGCACGTCTGTCCGTCCTGGGAGAGGGATCCCTCCTCTGTTGCTCTCCCTGAGGTTTCTCCCATTTTCCCCTTTAAACTGTGGGTTTTCTCTGGAAGTTTTTCCTTGTACGATGTGAGGGTCTAAGGACTATTGTCATACTGATATTCTGTACAAACTGTGAAGTCCACTGAGACAAATGTAACATTTGTGATATTGGGCTTGATTGATTGAATACTCCATCATAACTAACATAACATGTTCTTTGCTGAAACACCTTAAAGAACTCCATGGCCTTGGGTTGAGGAATTATTCAACATTTTGGGAAATGTGCTTATTCACCAAGAGTTAGATTAGACAATAATCACTCATACGTATGTTAGTTCAATAAAAGGTTACAGCTACCGGTTAAAGCATATGCATTCATGTTGTTAATATCAGACCATTGTCATCAAATCCAACACTAAAACCATGGCTGGTCTAATTCGAAAGGAGCAACACACAGTCATATATTTGTAGTTTCATTTATCAACAAGTCATTCCAAATATGTAACACAGAGGTGGCTCTTTCAGGCTCTAGGCTTTGTCTGGACCCCCCACCTGTCATGTTGATCCCCTAATGACACTGACACCGTTGTCATGCTTGTAAACTGCTGGTACATCAAACAAATGGGCAGGGATTACCCACAGTGCAACACTAATCCTGGGTGGGAAGTGAAGTAAAGTGGGCAGATTATTCTGATAGATCTCACAGGCAGTAGCAATTTAAGTGGGGATGCTACCCCCTCTCTGAATCTCCTATAGAACAGAGCAGGCTGGTCTCACTACTGACGTGTGGGTGCCTTTATACCAATGTGCATGGCACCCTTTAGCATCTGTAGGAACCTCAAAGAATCCAATGTAAACCCATCTGTTTTTTTACCAAGCGCTGCAGCAAATGGGTCAGACAAGCAAAGGACTTTCATTCCCATGCAATGATGCTCCTATGTCACAGGGTGCAATGTAATGTAACGCTACGTCACTGAGTCACAAGCCTTTACTTCTTTAGCTAATTTACAACATATATATATAGATATTGTATTTCGAAACCAAGCTGGGGATTTGTTGCATTAACCTCACTCCAAGGTTATGATACTCAACGCATCGTCACGTGTTACAACGTAGGCAACACGCGACCGTTCTGTGTCAAGATACCACGCAAAGGGCTTATCTAAATTGGCGGCCGTTAGTTTTATACGATAGTCTTACTGACTTATTGCTCCTTTATCTGACTGTAAATCACACAGTATGTTGAGTGTTTCCATGACTGGGAGATGAAACCATATTTCAGTTTCACCTTTACCGCACATCGTTATCCTCAAACCCAAACTTAGGCTCCTCCACCTTCTACCGTACTTCATCAAACACCCTCCGACATTGTTCTGCGCTCCTGAAATAGTCGCTGACTCAGGATTAACGGGCATCTACTTAAATATTTATACAAGTGAGGAAGCTGTCTTCTCTATGACTCCACCAAAGATGAAACCATTTATTGCTCTGCATCGCACATCTCCATTTCCGAGCAGTTTCTTCTGGTCTGTGCTGTAACCCTACAGAGCTCGTGGGGGGCGTTCAGGTTCATTGAGGCCTCAAAAGGAAATGAAGAGCAGTTTATGTAGCCATGATTTTTTAATTAACTCATTAAAACCGGTACATTTATTTTATTTCCTTAAATGTCCAAGGACCAAAGAAGGATCTGGTACTGTCTTTAGTACTTTAACTCTCATAAGTAAAACCAGGCATTCAAACAGTAGATAAGTGCAGTTAATAAAGAATAAGCAAGACTTTTATTGAGGTTACACTTGTAGTTGAACTCAGAGCAGAGACATCATTCTGTTAGCTGGGCCATTATCTGATATTCTGTGGACATTAAGCAGAGTCTGGTCTTGCTCAGCAGACCTTTGGCTACTGTCAAACAGCGACCCACTCTGCACACACACTCTAATAATGTACAGTCAGATTAAGGCCTTCCTTGCTAAGATTGACACACTTTATTTTTGTCAGGTTTGTTCAGATAATCTATGTACAGTAGTTAGCGACTATACACAAAGAAACAATTTAGCTGCTGAGAGGGCTAATGAAGGGAGGTCTGTCCGACATGGTTTATGGATCCATACAAAGAAGCCGTACTGCAAGGTTGAGTAAAAATCCATTTATTGTAAGTTACGTTGCGTACGATGTTGCAATATCATGCGATGCGTTGCAATATAAATCAATGCAAAGCAATATATTTGCAGAACAGAAATAAAGGCTCCTTGAACTGTTCCTCTATTTGTAACAAACAAAACAAATGATCAGCAGGTTCCGGGAATTCCGGGAAAATTCCGGGAATTTTCAAAGATGGAAACTTTCCATGGGAATTTATGGGAATAAACTGGGAATTTTCTAAATTGAAGGTTGGCTCTTCATAGGGAACTTAAATATAGTTGGGGAAAGTATATTTTAGCATAATCTTGACTAAAACAAACAGATGCCATTCAAGTACACTTGAATATCCATGCCATAGCACACTGCTTACTGCATGGCTATTGAGACCACACAAAGGTTCGCAACAGGCTCACAAATGTGAGAGTGGAAAAACTGGTTGGCATTCGGGGAAACCTAAGGCTCTTTGAGCCGGACACAGAGCCATCCTCAACAAGGCTGGACAGTGACACCGAAGAGGAAGACTCAGAGTGTGATGTTGATGAGGCCCAGGAAGAGCCCGTTGACTGAAAGGGTTTTGCAAAAATGCAGAGGATTGCTTGAAGGAAGATTTGCATGTTTAATGGGACTTTTTGGAGGGAGAAGGGCTCTTTTCATTTAATATTTTTGAATGGGACCTTGTGGGGATTTTTGGATGGGGGGTGCATTTTTGTTCATTTTGTAATGAGTGGGGTGGGGGGGATGAGTAACATTTAACTCAACATTCCTGTTTTCGTTCTTCAATGAAACAAATAATTATTCAATAAAATAATTAAAACTTGTTCTGTTCTACTTAACAACAAATGTGTTGAAATGTCATGTTTTTTGTTTTTTGTTTAATTTTGCATCGAATATTTCCAAAATTCCCCAGCTGAACTTCCCATGTTCCGCCCCTTTGCAACCCTAGGTGCACCTGATATAAACACACCTCCACACAGCACACACACTATTACATACAGTGACACAGTGATGATAACCCAACTCATTTGATGCCCCTACAACAGTAGCTGTGAGAAACATGCTCTCTGCATTATGCTGGCTTTAAAATAGATGAGGGAGTCTTTAGAAAGGCCAACAGAGAGAGCTGCCAAATGGTTTGGCTTTCAATCGCATCGAGTCAGCCTTAATCTGGGAGGTAGTTCAAGCTTTTTCAGTAACTGGAGTAACGACTAAAGCATGGGCTTCCGTAATTACCAAAAAAGATACAGCCACGTGTTGGCAGCCTGTTCTCTTCCAATATGGATCAGTGCCTACTCCAACATTTGCACTTCGAGCAGACACGGAGCAACATAAAGATTCATTCGCAGTGATATTTGTGTCCACCTGATGAGTCTAAGCCCTAAATCTCTTTCATTCTAATCCTGAAGGAATCACCTGGAACTTTAGCGGCTAAATGCTTCACTTTGTTTGACAGCTATTTAACAACTGTGTCTGTCAGAAAGGTACAATGACATTGTTTGAGATGTTTGTGCAGAAACAGTTGCCTGCTGAGGTCGTCAGGTTGCTAATGAGTGTGGTAGGAGTCAACTCAAACAATATGTGAATTTGTATCTGCTTGTTTCTTTTTTTTTTTACATATCACCCAAAAAGTTTTGGCTAAAGTAGGAAAGTTCATGTCTCCATAAAATCAAATGTGTGTGATTTAAACAACACTGAAGAGACAAAATGGCAGACGGACACAGATCTGTGAGAAGCGACGAGGAGACGTTTCTCAAATAAATACATAAACCAAAATAGTTTCACCTAATTAAAAAAGATATCCGCACTAGCTGTTTATATGTGCACAACTCCAAATATGTCAATAATAACAGTGACGGGAAACATGCTTTTATTGCATTTTATATTAAAATGTTCTGTATCATTCAGATAGTAACCGACAGATGCTTTAAAGCTCCTCATATCTGCAGTCTTGAGAGATAAGCAGTCACATCTATTATTAGTATAGTTATTGCTTATAGCAGCTTTAGCTTCACATTGATCTCCATATTTGTTTTTTTTATTTGACAGCACTGGTGTGGAAGTGCTGGTTACTTGCTCCACTGAGGATCACCGTCAGCGAGGGATAAGCAAGATGAGCACAACCTTTACATTTCACTGCCGTCACAAACAGCATGTAACAAGGACGAGTTTTCAATGTCAACCCCCGTAGAGCATGTTTGGGAAGTAGGCAGAGCTCAGATAGAGACCAACATGGGCTTTTTATCAGCATGGAGCTCTGCGGGTAATCATAAACAGCCAATTGGTTTACTCCGCACTGTCCGCCGGAGCACAGGGTGTTGGGTGTTAGATATGCTTAAAATTCTCATTACTGAAGGCTTACAGAGAATGAATATTCTCTCTCTCTCTCTCTCTCTCTCTCTCTCTCTCTCTCTCTCTCTCTCTCTCTCTCTCTCTCTCTCTCTCTCTCTCTCTCTCTCTCTCTCTCTCTCTCTCTCTCTCTCTCTCTCTCTCTCTCTCTCTCTCTCTCTCTCAGAGCAGGGCATCAGTTTCCTCTCAGCTGATGCCATGACTTTCAACTGCGCACTACAAAAAAAAGCTTTGACAGACACTTTCAATTTATTCATTTATTCACGCAACTGTCAGTCCACATCAGAACATGATTACAGTCCGAAAATCGAAATCACACGCATACATATTAAACTCAAAACACATCCCAGTCAAATTGGCACAACTAATGCACTTTAATGAGAGGTGGCAGCAGAAAGTGATAAATGGCATTTTGTAAATCTTCATGTTGTATTTTGTTGTGTTAAGCACTGTAGTGGAACCAGACCCCCACAGATCACTCTATGGAGGAAAATAAGTATCATTCAACTATAACTACTAATAAGCATCATAACAATATTTTCTTGTTGCCTTCGCCTCTTCTTCTTAACTCTCCCTCCTCCTGAGTTCTTGCCTGTTTCCTCTCTTTCCTTCCTGACAGATGACTGGGTCTTATTTACTCTTGTGACAGGAGTCATCAGGGCCTGCCAGGGCTCTGATATATATCAGCTTGGCCTGAATTGGATTTCTCAGCATCCTCCTCACAATAGAATAATAAATAAAAATGCAGCTCTAAAAACTCTCCCAAGAGGTCATAGAGGCGAGCATTTTCCCCCTCTCTTTCACTACTTGTCGCTCTCCTATAAAATCATAACCCCCTCAGCGGTCATATAATCCCATCATATTTAAGAGTTCTGTCCAGTACACTCGCTCCCTCCCCCATTTCAGCCTCTTCATCTTTTCTACTGACTCACCCCTGCTCCCCTGCTCCCATGCTCCAAATCCTTTTTCTCTCAGCTGAGATGAGTTTTTTTAGAGATGGCACAGGCAGAGTACAGTGTGAGTGTTACAGTAGAGGGAGTGCCAGTCGTACTCCTGACAGCAAAGCTACACCATCTGCAGCCCTGGCACATGGAGGCTCTGGCCACCTCTCCAATGGCAGACGTACATGCACAGAGGGAAGAAAAAACACCAACCAAACCTCACCCCCTTCTCACCCTCGCATGACGTTTATTCCCCTCAGCTTTACTCACCATCCTCCTACAAGCACAGTGCGTTTCATCTCACACAGCCTTGCTTTCCCCTCATCTCTGCCCCTCTATCTCACGTTTATCCTCCCCATCATTTCTTTTCGTCTTCCTTCATCTCAGTCCATCTCATCTCGTCCCCTGGTGCCGGAGCTGGCAGGAGATGAAAGGGAGGAGCTTTGCGTTGTGTTCTGCGAGCTCGACTGTTCACGAGCAGTGGGTTAGAGTGGACTGGTGAAATCAACCCGTCTGTGCAGTTACACACAGTTACACACAGCGGATGTTATTTTAATACAACCCCCCCCCCTGCAGCAGGACTGTGCTTAGAGCCTGTGATGTGGTGCGTTTTCAATTGAGAAAGTGCAGCGAAAGCACTGCGGCTGTGTGTGTCTTTGATTGATGACGAACGCTGTGTTTTAGTTCTGGTCCAGCAAGGAACAGATGTTGATGCCCATAAACAGACTCATTAAATCTGTAATGTTAGGCCTGTAATTGCATGTCATGGTTCGGAGGTTCACTGGTGGCCCAGAGGCTCTGAACACAGGACACATGATGGGAAACACATTTACAGCCGGTATGTACATGTGATCTGTATCTGAATATGTGCCCTGAATAATGATCCATGTGTCTTTGCATTACTCATGGTATTAAAATAGTTTGCCCTTATGTCGATTGTGAAAACTGTGATTGGATTTCAATAAACAAAGCATTTAGGTGTCATAAAAGGGGCATCCAAGCTGCAGGCAAGTTAGCATTAATGCTATTCTCTGTAGCAGTTGCCCGGCTTCTTTATGCTGTAGCTAGGCATCCATTACACTTTGGATTTGTGTCTGAACACGCTATAACGATGTACACATTGCATTTATGCCTGACTGAGATTCGATAAAATGCTAGCCTGACGCAAACATATTCTATATTACTTACTATTTGTGTTTTTACAACACTGAAAATGGCATGCCCCCCCCCCCCCCCCCCCCCCCCTGACATTCAGCTGTATTTACTCTAGGCCAAAGTATAGGATACTTTAGGATCAGAAGCTCGCATGCAGCGCATCCTGTTACACTGCCGGCACAGCCCTGCTCAGCTTTATAAAATGTAGCCGCCATAAAACTGGCGGCTACATTTCCCTGATTAAAATGATTGTGTTCATAACCATTAGAACCTGCTCACTTGGTCGGAAACAAGAAATGATAACTTCACGTGGAGTTTACTTTAGATAAAGCAGCATGAGCTCCAGGTTGTAAACTCCAACTGCACAGTGGGTCTCCACAAACACTGATGGGAAGAGTTTTCATATTAAATGGTATTCATAACCCCTCGGCAAATGTTAGGTATAGCGGTTTCTCTGGGTAAATACAAGCAACGTTTTGTTAGTGGGTGAAAATGGCTGGATCATCATTATGGCGAGCAGCGTGGCTGGGAGCTGCCATAGTTGAACAAAAGGTAGCTGGTGTTACAAATCAAACAATTTCACTCATCCCCCCCCCTGCTGCGTCTCTTCTGAGGCTGAGACTTATGACTCATCCGCAGATCGGGCCAGTCAGGAGGAACAAAGGGAGTCAGAGAGAGATCAGAGCGAGCAGGAGTTAATGAAAACTCTCACGACTCGATCACACCATCCAGCTTGTCGGTTTATTCTGTGTACACTTTCTAATCTAAAGGGATATAAACTTATTACAGCCTCTAAACTGATATTACGTCTGTCTGCTGCTGTTTAAGTAAAGAGACAAGCTGTGAAAGTGATTCTTCATGATCTATCTCAGTCAAAAAAGAGCAAACGAACTGCAGTTGACTCTTATTTCTGCGTGTGCCTCCCAGTGTGTTTGCAGTGGGTGGATGGATGGCTCAGAGTCTGCCTCTGGCCAACATGTTGCACCACTGTGATCTGCGACAGACACAGTAGGAGGTGATGGTGTAACCCATTGAGATGCAGCCCTACAGGGACACACAGACTCGATATGTCTCCTTAACAAGGCCAGCAAATAGGACATTCGTCACCCGTCCTCTTTCTGTTTTGACAGAATCGGCTAAGACTTATTCATCTGTTTTTCTTCTCTACATTCAATCCACTATAAAGTGTTACAAACTCACATTATCTCTCTACCTTTTCTATCAAAATCCACTCATTCATTCCTCTGCTATTTGCTATTTCTAAAAACATCTTAAGGCTCTCTTTGATTTCCTCTAAGATTGCTTTATATAGACTGTTCCCACCTGAGCTAGTGGGTGAATCATTCAGTAGATGAATTACAGTTAGTCTAAGGAGACACTTTTAATTGCTTGTTTTGTCCGTTCATTCAGTTCAGGGAAAGAAGTACATCTCCACAATAAGATGCTACCACCAAGAACATTTTTATTTTTTGGATCAAACGATTTCTTATGTGGTCATGAACGTTCTTTTATCTTATGGACATGAAATCTAATAGATGTTGATTACATGTATTTATATGTAAAGCACTATAAAGTTTGCACACAATTGCAAACTCATGTAATGTACAAGTAGCACAACAAAAGAAAAAAGCTTGCCCTTATCACAACAATGTCAAGAAGATAAGAACGCACGCACGCACGCACGCACGCACGCACGCACGCACGCACGCACGCACGCACGCACGCACGCACGCACGCACGCACGCACGCACGCACGCACGCACGCACGCACGCACGCACGCACGCACGCACGCACGCACGCACGCACGCACGCACGCACGCACGCACGCAACACACACACACACAACACACACACACACACACACAACACACACACACACACACACACACCACACACACACACACACACACACACACACACACACACACACACACACACACACACACACACACACACACACACACACACACACACACACACACACACACACCTACCTTAAACAAATCAGCAATGGGTAGGGAAATAATGGCAGGACAAGCAGCGCCTTTAGCAATTCCTGTCACTCTTATCATAAACACACATCAATTAACACACTGAAGCATGAAAACACACACTCTCTCCACGTCCACGTACCAAGCTGCTGTCCCTCGGGGTAGTTCATGATGAGACACACACACACACACGCACACACACACACACACACACACACACACACGTGTTATTGGTGCTGCTGCTTGTTGTTCTCCTTTTATCTGTTAGAACCAAAGACAGTCGACCAATCAGAGAGCAGCTCCTCACTCATAACCACGGCGACCACAGCCTGAACTCTGGGTAACCAGGTGGAGCCGCATAACAACACCTGCAGCAGGATTACAGTAATGAGTCACTGCTTAATTTGAGACAGAGCCGGAGTTACTGAAATGATTGTTATTCTGTTCCTAAAAACACATGAACCTTCATCAAAGAACTGCCTTTGTTTTACTCATAAAGGGGCATCATAGATGCTGAGACTTACCATGAACATGAGATGTATAACATCCCCCTGAGGAAAGTCATATTGGAAATGTAATTGCGCAAATATATTCCGAGTTGGGTGGGAGAACATTATCTGGAAGTAAAAACATTATAAAATATTCACCACATCTATCCCAGCGAGTCAAATGTTTAGTTTAACCGTTTCTAAAGAAGAATTCAACATGTTCTCAAGTTATACGTGGGCTTTCAAGATAAGAAGAATGAGTATTTTAATTCTCGAGCTGAATTAGATGAACCTACCATAAATCATTCCGACATGGGCGCTGTGAACCAAGACATCTTAAATTATGAGAGTTATGGAAAGATGACGATCGTATTGATTCGGCCTCATGCGGAGTATTCCAATTTCAGATGAATTATTCTTTAAAAAGGGAGGCTCAGCTGTTTTATGTCTCACTTATTGGCAAGAAATGTCCTTTTAAGACCAAAAACAACAAACAATCCTCATAGCCAGTAGCTAAATACTTGATCCTATTCCTCTGCACCACAGAACTTCCTTGCTGTTCACAAAACATTGGAACGCATCAATGAGCCATGCAGTTACAGTTTGGGACATGTGGAGGCACTCCCACCATCCTGCTGCTGTAAATACGCACCAGAGCACCAAATGTGCATTCATCCACAGCTTAGAATCTTCCCCAATAAGCGCACTATTTTCTCTTTTATGTAATGTTTGAGTCCCCGGCTCTTTTGGGAAATGACCTTGCCTGTTTGAAAAACTGAAATGAATGGTTTGTGAGCAGGTTTCAGCAAATATCTCAATCCTCAGTAGAAACCATTTGGCTGTAGTGTGAGACAGATAGAGGAGGGGAAGTGGGAAAGTACTGATGAACAAACAGAAAAGGACAGAAAAGATAGAGTTTAGGGTTAATGATGTGGCACACTGTGGAGCCGACATCTTCAGTCATTTAAACGGCCATGTTTATCAGCGGGAATGTGAAATCAAATATTCTATTAACCTATCACATAACATCTTAAATCAGAATAAACACTATTATTGTAGTAAACAGCCACGGTGACAAGGCAGGGTTGAAGTGAGGTCTCTTGTGTGTGAGTGTGTGTGAGAGAGTGTGTAATACACACACTGCTGTTTGAAGCAGTGAGGGGAGGGGATGAGATTAGTACAACAACAGGGAAAAGGCCCGGCGATGGTTGCCATGGCAAATATGGTTCCCTGTCGCGTGCTAGCAGTCTCTTCCTCCTCCTCTCTGTGCCTCCGCGCTCCACTATTCCTCTCTTGTATCGCTCTAAATTACAATGATTAAGGGGATTTATTGGCTTTACGTTTTAAGAACAAAGCATAGAAATACAATTTGTCCAAATAATTGGACAGGGTCTGCATAACAATGTGATCATTACCACATTAGGATTGATTTTTATATACATAGCAACCGATTTCCTTGTAAACTACCACCATGCCTTTGAATTGCTTTTCCTGCCTCTAAATCTCCGCTTTCCTTCCTTATTTTACCGTCCCTCTCATTCCCTCCCCCACTCTCTTCTTCACGCTACAGTTGGCCGCCCTGCAGGCTCCTGACAGGGCCCTGAACGCTGCGCAGAACAAGGCGACCTTCAATGCATCACGACAGTTTGACAGGGCAGCACCTGGACACAAGCTACCAGACATCACACTTGCCTGCGTCATGACCCAAAATAATATTCATATGTCTTTTAAGTATTGTGATATAAACTCCACCATCATGTAGCTCCTGGATGTCCACATCCATCTGGATATGCTGCACTTTGCATACGGAGCACATATATTGACGCAGGTTTTTACCAATTTGGAGAAAATACATCGGAATCGGAAACCAAGTTCATATCTTTGATGAAAGATGGAAACAATTGGTAAATTATAGAAAATACAACATTTATCATGACCAGGTGATGAGATCGGAACATTAAGGTATGAGTATTATTCATAGGTATTATTGTTGTATCCATTATGTGTAAGCTATGTCTTGTAAATTAATATCATTTTGTTTTTATTTCCTGATTTGTCGATTGTTATGTTATGTTATGTATCTACGTGTTTATTTTGCTATGTATGCTTTGTAATCAAAATAATTTCTTAAAATGCACATAAATAACAAATAATTACCAATTTCACAGCAAAGCTACAGGCAATATATTCATATGTACACGTTTTTATATGTTACAGTAACTATTGTGAGTGCTTCTCCGAGTGAAAGCTGACACACATGAATAGCTTACTACAAAACCATAAGGCCTGTCTTCCCATATACTTCCCATACCAAGCAATCTACAAAATGCTGTAAACAAACAGTTATTGCAACACACACCTCCACAGACAGTATGCCTACACTACAGCATTTCTGCAGACCATAGCTTTCATGATCTGCTAACTGTTAGCATGACATCAATTAAGGAGCATTTAACCAACATAGCATGACTGCACACACAAAACAACATTGGGCTACAATATCACTCAATATCACTCAATATCAATCACAACAGCCAACGGAATATTGACCAACCTGGTGCTTTCATCAGCCAGGTGTTTGACAAACAAAAGCTATAAGACACACCCTCCTTTGCATGTTTTTCTCCCGACATTACACATTCAAAATAAAAGCCCCAGAGCCTTCACACTGATGTACTGCTGTGCTTGTGATGAATCAAGGAAATCATAGACACTGAAAAAGAACATTAATTGCAACTCTAGTTTTATGATGAATGTTTTTGTAGCACCTATAACAGCTGCATTTTCAGTGAGCAGTGATGAGTTAATCTTTTGTGCTCCTCAGTTAACCCTGTAGTAGACACAGCCTTACATCACCCTGTGGATGGGTGAGGGGATTTCTTCTCACCTCAGAGACTCTTGTGAAATGTCAATGTTACATCACAACAGCTGGTGAACTTACCAATACATAATGAAAACATACATACATGTATTATAACATAAAGCGTGTTGGCCCTGTGGGTTTATTTGGGCTTTTAAAAAACTCGTTTTACTACAATTAAAATATTACATTTTGATGAGGTGGCCTATTGTGTAAAAGGCATGAATGTGCTGTATAAAGAAATAGCACACACATCATTTAAAGGGCTGTTTAAGAGCCTGAAATGTGTTCATTTGTGTGATACTCTAAATAATGCACTTATCTGGTCAGATATTATACACAAATTAAATCTGTTTTATCACGCCAGGACACAGTATGATTTATTGTTGAATTCATTGTTATTTCACCTGCGTCTGCACAAATCCTGCAGAAATAACCTGGCCGTGTGGCCCCAGTGAACCGGAACGAACAAAGGTGTCAGAGGCTATAGAGGTCTGGATGTTTTTGTGGGAAGTGTACCGGTGCTGCTCACCTGTCAGGTTGTCGTAGCACTCGATCTCGGTAGTCTGCACGGCTCTCCGCTGATCCTCGGTCAGCTTGCCGGCGGCTTGGTTCAGCAGGTTGACCTCGGAGCCCGTGGTCCCGTCCACCAAATGCACCCCTTTGAGCTGCAGCAGCGCCCGGTGGTACTTGCCGATCGCTTCCCGGAATTTCTTCTCCTTGTAGCAGCGGTGACCCTCTGCCTTGAAGTCGACGGCTTTCTGGATCTTCGCCTCCATGTCCATTTCAGCGGCTCGACACCCGTCTGCTCCGGCAGCCGCGGCCAGGCTCCGGCCACCGGTTTCCGGGTAGCTTTTAAGGCTTTTTATCTGGTGCTGCTTGGCTTCCATCTCTCTCAGTGAGAGTGCCGGGAGCGGGCCATGGTGCTCGGACACTAAGGTGTGTTTTATTGGGGAAGACCCGAGCAGCGTGCTGTGCATAAAGGATGCAGGACGGAGAGGCAGAGACGCGGCTGAGCAGGAGAGAATTCGTGCCTCAAAAACAGCGTCAAATACCGCGGTGTCAGTGTGTGTTTAAAGAATTTAAGCTAAAGTAAATGTCGAAAAATATTTAAGCTTATATTTCGTTGAATGAGGCTGAAACAGCTGGCAGAAACAAACTCAATGTTCCCATCCGTCGCTACCTGATTCCTCGTTTTGGTCGTCTCGCGGAGGGATGCTCGAGTGAATATCTGTAGCACGCGCAGCTTCAGCACCACAAACAGCGCACGCACGACAACCCCAACCGCACAGCATTGTGGGAGAAAAAAAGAAAAGTCGTGAGGCGTTGCTGGTTGCTGCAGTACAGATTTTATGGTGAAAACCGAAGACAGAAATGTGCTGTTATGAAAGATTATTTGTCAAAACAACAATGCACTTTGGTAAACATGGTAAAATAAGCGTATAGGAATTAAAACATAATACTTTGTATGTAAACTACATCTTATTTACATAGTATTGGACCTTTTTTTTTTTTTTAAAAGGATGGGTCCTATTGACAACATTCACATTTACAGTAACCCCATAATTAGGCTACTATATTTAAATTAATAACTAATAGCCTTAGCGGATTGCACATTACGTCACTCCCATTGTTTGTAGCAGGCCAGTCTTCTTTATCAAAAACAAAAAACAGGCTGATTCAGCGTTAACCTAAATTACATCCCGTCAATAAACATCCCATTATGGCCATACCGATTTCAACTGATAAGGTTTTCAAGGATATGGAGACGGACAGCAGAGGGCTGCATGGACAGAGGAGGAAGAGAGCGACCTCAAGGGGACAAAGTCTCCATTACACCTATTATTTCTCGTGATGTGGCCAACCATCAACAGTCATAATAGATCTGTAAAGATTATAGCCTATATTATCCTCTACTAAATTGCAATGTCAAGGTTGTTATCTTGTATGTCGTTAACACAACGCAGAAGTCTGAATCAAAGTTTTATAAAAAAAATAGATATGTTATGATGTAAATATTGGTTTAACTGTGAAGTTAGTGCTATCACAAAATTGGATTTAATTACACAATTGTGACCAAAATAATTCACAATATCGCCACTAGTTTAACTGTTTGGTCTATTTAGTGTTTTTTAGTCAGTGTCAAAAGGGATAAGAGCGATGATGTGTGTTCATAGCTCTTCAGCATGTATGTCACTCTGAAACACCAATTACTGTCTTCTGCATGTTGTAGAGATAGCACTACCAAATTCAAGTGTAAGGCAGGATGTTTTTCTAGTTTTCCTGATTAAATCATTTCCTGCACTGAAACGTATGTACTTGTCTCTGTGCAAAAGTGTCTAAATTAAATTCCAGTACAGAATAATTACATAAAGGGTAAGCCTACAACAAACTGAACAATCCCCTCAACGCAAACACATATTGAACAACCCCTGTAGCCTCTGGATGCCATCAGTGTTTCTGGCTGCAGCTGTGCAGAGGGAAGATGAAGCCTCATTAACATACCACTGTGACAGTTGAGCCGACATTATGCAGCAGCAAACTCATTGTGAGAGCCGTGGGAGTTTAATCGGTATATTGATAAATGATCAGCTAAATGTTCCCAGGGGCATATCAATATTGACTTTGATGTCATGTTCATAGTTAAGAGTTGAAAAGTACCGCATGTGAACATGACATGCATTGCAAATGTTTTCTGCAGAGAAAGAAACAAACAAGAGGAAAGACATTTGGAAACGTTTCTCTTTTATTGTCCAAGTATTTTTCTTTCCAAACTGATAACCTTTTTCCTTAATGTCTTTTTAAAGAATCATAAAAGTTCAAGGTGTATTTTGCTCTACTTTGTTCTTAAAAACATAAAAAAAAAATCTTAATGTGATTTTAAACATTTAAAGTATTTACAATGTAACAAAGTTCTGGTGTGAAGAATAGTACACAGGTGTTAACGGTCCACACTGGGTAAAGGTAAACTACTTATACCTACAGTGCCCCCCCCACTCCCCTGACACCAGTCATCTCTGAGTTTCTTTAAGTGGGTAAATAACAGAAGGATGTCCACATAGAAAAATATGCAGCAGAACTGTTTCTGTGTGAAACCAAGTCTAACAAATCTATACATTGCATTTTTAAATAAACAGTATCCTACTGTGACCCAGCCTTCAAGTAGGTTATAGGAAACATTCAGTACTGTGATAGAGAGGTGACATGGGTGTCTTTAGTTCAGAGGTGAGAATGTTACTCCATAAAGCACAGGAGAAGTGGAGGAGGTGCAGCGTTTTATTTTCTTCTTTTCAAGTGTTCAGAGGTCGTTATGTGTAAAAATCTGAATTGACTATGCAAGTCAATCCAGGGCTGAAGTTTAGAAGCCTTTCATTAACGCCTTTTCTATTTACCCGACATTAGAGGTAATACATGATGGTAACAAGAAGAATGTAACAATCACCTCCACTACTGAACTATTCCTTCGGGAGAAAAGGAAAGTGTTGGCAGCAGCATCCTTATTTGAGGAGTGCGAGGGTAAAATTAAAACCACCGTTATGGCAGCTTGGTTCATGTCATGCTCATGCTTTAAGTTAAATATACTTTTTTTTTTTTTACAGAAAGATAAATGGTAGATATGATTGAGACATGATAAATAGATTCCAGGTGGAGCATCCTAAATCACAGAAAACATTGGTTTAGGGTCCATATTCAAAGGTGTTTTTCCAATGGCAGCATGACTTAGGTAAAAAGAAAAAAACTCGTGAAATTGTATCTAATTAAAACAGTCCATCAACTCAAAAGAGGAAAAAGCTCCGATCTGCATTTACATGTTTCCAGGAAAAAGAGTTGGTACAAATTCTATAAGGGACGTGTCGAAAGAGTCTGAATACTTTCTTAGGGATTAGCGTTAGGTTTTCTTGCTCCCCAGTCTCTTGAAAACACTGATAGCCCTGACATCCATCTGGGCCCCCACAGCCTCGGCTCCTCCTGCTCCCCCCGCCCCGGTGCTGCTGCTGACCTTGGAGCTGGCTAGGGTCAGCCCCTCCTTGGGTTTGGGCTTGGTGCTGGTCACCCTGTTGTCCTGTGTGTCAGCAGGTAAGGGCGATGCAGCGGCGCTCTGGTGTGATGGAGGCAGCTTGCCCAGTCTCTGAAGCACACTCACCTTGGCAGGGGGGAGGCCATTTGGGGCGCAAGAGGAGGTGGGGGTTTCAGAGGGATGTAGTTTGAATTTACCTCCCAGGCGCCGCAGGGTGGTCGGTGGTGGTTTGGCCACTGGCTCTTTCTTCTGGGAGGGCATGCTTCTCTTGAGCACGCCGGCATACTGAAGAACGGAGCCTTCTCCGTCACTGTCGTCCTCGTCGTCGTCAACATCCACGATTGCAGCCATTTTGACAGGCCTCTGCCCGTTCTCCTCTTCATCTCCTCGGCCAAGACGACTGAACACACCGGTGGCCTGCCAGACAAGCAACCATTACAATACAATTCAATACAAAGGTAGCTATTCATGTTTCCTGACAGGCCTTACCTTGTTATTGCTTGTTGTTGTGTCTGCTTTCGATTCAGCCCCAAGTCTTGAAAACACAGAGTTGCGCTTATTACCTATTTAAGGATTAGAGAAAAAGTTATTACACAAATACTATTGTGATTTGCTACTGGAAATTCAAAGGAGAGCACCATGAGTTGATTAGAGCCTTGCTGTATAACGTAAAATATATGAGGCATATACTAAACTAAACTGTGATTATAACGTACAATACAAGCCTCTGCAGAAGCACAATAGTGTAATCAAAGACGTACTCTACTACGCGTATCCTCAGCAATCCAGCAGAGGATTCCCCCTCTTGTGTTTTATAAGTTCACATGACTAGGGAAGATCACAAGTCAAAATAATGGTTTATTTCCAGAAATTAAAGTAGCAGCTTCAAAAGAGTGAATTGCTAACATTTTATAAGACTGTTTTTAAATTATAAAAACCTAAACTGTGCCAAAGCCTTAGTTTTACAGCTTTTAGAACGGTTGGGTAAAAGCCATGGAATACAATGAATGCTGTGAAGATTGTGAAATAAATCAGATATCTGTATTTAGAGTCAAATGTATTCCCAAAATTGGACTTTGTATTTTGTCAAAGCATGCCCTATGTTGAGAAACTGGCTTTTATATTTAAACATCTAATCAAATGAAATACAAACAATTGTGTTTTCATACGATGATTTTTTGTTTTTAAGAATTATGGTGACTAATGAATTCTAATGACATCAATCATTTCAAAAGAAAAAGACAACCAGAAATAGAGCATTGTAGCAGTTTACAGAGTTGCAACTCTTTTAAAGAGACAGAACCAATCGGATAATTGGTGTCACAGGACAGAAAGGGACAGAAAAGACAAGAGTCTTAAGAGTTATAGTTGGGTTAAATGTAGACAAAGGACAGTAAAAACAGCAGGGGGACAGAGGGTACAGGGGGAAGCATTAGTGAAGACAGGGGATTCAACTACGAGAGAAAGTAATGAGGGTCGAAGGCTTTCTTAAATCAGCCCGAGTCACCCCATTTCGTTTGAATATGAATGAAGTCCATGAAAATGTTAAGTATTGATTAGATGTGGAGCACCAGCTTTATTGTCGCGAGTTGTCAGCAAGGCCCCCGGGTCAGGCCTACCTTTCTTGGCCTGCTGGGCCAGGATGCGGCGTGTACGAGACGTGGAGCCTTTGGGCATGTTGATGATGTACTTGCCTTCCATCTCAGCTGTCACACGTCGGCGCTTCACTGCCTGCAAACTGTTCCCCTCGTCAGCCGGCGGACTTACAACTGACAACAGAGTGGTCGGAACATGAGGATGAACAGAGGTAAGAAATTAGGCAGGATGTCTACATAGGGACAGGAAATACAGGGTAAGAGGTTTAATATATTTACCCGCTTTGCCACTCTTGTTTGCTTGCATGTTGGACACAGTGACAGAGAGGTGGTTGTCAGGCCGACGGGCTGGAGTGGCCGGCGGGGAGTCGCTGCTCAAAGCGTTGGCGATCATACGAGTGGCAGCTGAGGGAAAGCAGAAACATTTAAATAAGTTGTGTTTAAAAAATAAATGGAGACTAGAGCAAAAAAGTGTTTAACTCAATATTAAAATTAATTTTGTTCAATGATTTTAGGAACAAAATATTTTTGTTGTAATCTGCATTTAAATAAAACACGCACTGAGTAGCATTTCAATGTAATGCTGCTACATCATACTCCACGACCACTATATAAGTCACAAATCATGATACACTATTGTAGATTAAGCTTGCAGAGCAGAATACAAAGCGAAGAATGGAGGGTTGGGGTAATTATATCTGATTCATTGTGCAGCTCTATGTGGGATTTCTAGACACTGCAAAGTCAGAAAGTGTTGCAGCTTGTTTTAGTAACATAAGATAAGGTTGATTTTCTTTATCTTTAAAAAGAAACAATTACTCTTTATAATGCCCTAATACTTGTCATAACAACTGCGTCATCATGCGATGATTGAGTTAGTTAGAAAAATAACCTAAATTGTTAATTTATATATCACATGAGGTCTGCTGGTAATACTGCTCCTGTGTGAATGGCTTCAAGTATTAAATGATAACTGTTGATTCCTTTATCTTCAGGCTGGGCTGATATATGAGTCACATGGTTGTCTCAGTACAATGTAGCAATGTAAGTTGTGTGAAATGAGAAGAAACGCATTCTTTTAAATTGCTTATAGAAAAAGGGTTTTCACAAAAGGCTGCAATGATACAAAAAAAAAAGTGAATATGATAAAATGTAGACACTTACGAGAATTGGCAGTTCGTCTGAGCTCAGCTTTAACACTGGTCTGTCCTGAGGAGATGGCTTCTGTGGCCATTTTGCACATGTCCTGAAGAGAGGATACAAATGGCAGAGGTTATGTAAGCTCAGCCTACTGCAGTAGCTTTGAAAGGCAACCATTCTACATGACTGCATCCACAACAAAAGTCAAGATATAAAAAATATACTTTATGCATTTATATCAGCACATGGGCAAAAAGGTGACATGTAGCAGCAGTCACCAATGTTTTGCTAGTCCATGTGACTTAGCACTCTTATAGACGTAGTGTTTGCTGTCCTTTTATTTAATTTATTTTTTAGCCAATCAACACTGCTGTCAGAGCAAAATGAACATGGATATGAGAAGTCAGTTGCCCATGCCTAATGCAAAAACACACATTTTGTGAAACGGCATTGTTCACGTTGTTTATGCACACTGACGTCGGTGCTTTCAGTGTTCTTCACTTTCATTGCAGGAAAAAATCTGCACCGTGTGTTGCATGCAGTCTCCTTTAATTCAACAATGATGCATAAACTAAAAGTGCCTTTTCTGTCAAATATTATTATTAAGATGATTATAAATATTATCAAACGTCTGATCTTACCTGCCTGTAGACCTGCTTGGCATGTTTAAGAATGGCAATGATGTCACCAATGACTGTTATCCCGAGGTCCATCATGATGTCTTTGTTGAGGTCCATCAGCATGTTCTTGTTAATTCTGCAGCGAAAAATCAGAAAAAAATGTATGTACCCAAAGTCGATCATGATTACATTGTTTATAATATATATTTTGTCTGTTTGGAAAACGTTATAAGACTGAAACTTATTCGTTTATTATATTGAGAGCTCAGTTCATGAAAGAGACTGTCACTTCCCCACTAGTGAGCAATAATATATAAAGAATGAATTGCATTTTATTTCACTTACAGACAGTCTGATTAGAAAGGGGCAAAGGAAATGCACGTGTTCACAGCGCAACACAGTGAGGCTAAAGTGTGCTGTACAGAGCAGCCTATGAAAAGCAGACATTAGGTTACCTGTTGTCCACGAAGGAGACTGCATAAGTGACTGCGAGGCCGACTGGGATCCCAGCATCCTTGAAGAACTGAATCCACTCCGACGTGGCTTAAGAAAAATAAAATAAAGACTGTTAGAAACCATACAACAGAAACTATTTCAGTCACACACATTTATTATGTTGACAGGTTTATAATTAAAAGAAATACATTATATTGTTTAAGAAAATAACTAGTGGCTTTACTTAAGAATGATTTTAAATGTAATGGAGTATTTTGTGCATTAACAAGTTAAGGGTCCGAGTACACCTTCCACCACTACTTCTAACTATATGAACAGTATAAAGAGCCTGGAAAAGAAGAGTATCAAGTTATACTCCCAGTGATACTGAACACTACAGTGGCTCTAAACGCTAGTGGGGGACGCAAACCTGAGCAGACATCAGCATGCTGACCACTGCCAGTTGGAGGTTATTTATAACACCCATTATGAACCGTCCGGTGGTTTGAGTAACAGATTTAGATTCAGGGTGAAGGGTGCACATTAGCAGCTGCCAGAACAATGACTCTGTTTAACGTGCTTTGACTGTGACTGATGATCTAACATTGACAAAAAGACAAAACTCACACTGCGTCTAAAACATCATTTAGCACCTGGAAAGAGAGAGAACCACTCACAATCCAATACTTTAAAAATAATATTACAGTAGATTTGGGGAACGGTGTGAAACGCTATCGTTCTGGTCAGTGCCGGTTAGCTCGTGTTAGCATAAGACGATGAATACGCTAAATATAGCCCCTCTCAACATGTAAACGGTCGATAAACCATTGTACCATTCTGGATTAAACGTCCATTTAATCAATGAAAGTGAAAGCAAGCGTTTTAGGTATTAAATCCGTTTCTAGAAACGTTTTTGTTAGCATTCCTCATTAGCATAGCTTCAGCTATGAATCGAAAGGCGCGACCGGTCGTCTTCGACATTCACTACAAGGAAACCCGGTTATAAAACCTCTGAATGGATACAACAGCCATGTCTCACAAACAGAGAAACCACCAAAATAATGTAAACGTTGCAAAGTGTTAACGCTGGCTCGCCGGGCCTTTATGCTCTCACCTGTTGTCACGGACGCCATGTTTACAACAAACGTGTGGTGACGTCATTTCGCCCTGCTCCCGTGACGCTACTTCCGCCCAAACCACTAGTCATGTAGTTTAATGTATGGACGCTAGAGGACAGCAAAGACTGCAAACTAACAGACAACTTCACAAGCAAATACCAACAGTATAAGTATGGATCATGCAAAATGAAAATGTTAAGCACCAGACACTTTTTAATTGCCATATTAATTTAATTGAAAATAGTGATGCATTAATGTGTTCATCACTTCAATGCGTGTCGATTTATATTTTGTATTAATAACCTATATCAATTCACTCAAGTAAAGTGCAAGTACCTCAATGTATTATTTAAGGCGTAAATGTACTTTGTGACATTACACCACTTCTTGTCCAACAGGGCCCAGTCATTGCTGCAAGTTGTCAAAAAAAGATTCCCCCTTAGTCTGATTCTAAAATGTCCCAACAATGTGCAAAATACACAACATTAATACAAATCAGAAACTTTAACACATTGTAGACACAGTTTATTGTTGTCAAGTTTCCTTTTCTCTCTTTGTAAACATGACAAACAGGTTTGAGTCAGGTTCGCGAAGAAGATGATGCAGGTACGACAAGCAGCAAACCCTCATGTGTCTACAGATGTTGCTAATAAATAGTAGGCCTACTTTACGCCTCTTCTCTTCGTTTTTAAAAAAATATTTAATTTGATTTAAATAACTTCCATGTCATGTGACCAAATGACCCCACGTTAGTGCAGCCTTGTATAATTAAACTGGACAAGTAAAACATATTTTTTCATTTTATATGATTTTTAAAAATGCTGCTGTTTCATCTTGATTGAAAAGTATTTTTCAATAGTTTTCAATTCAAGTAGCCCAATGAAAATCCTGCAAAGTTCAAGCATTTATAAGTGAGAGACATGTATCTTGTAATATGTTGTTTATTTATGTAATCTCTTCACAAATTGGAAAGGAAGTCCATTTGTTCAAATCAGAGATAGCTCACCCATCTTTTGCTGCTTAAAAATCAAGACACAAACCTTTCAAATCTAAAGTTTTATAAGATAGCACAAAGGAAGAAGCTGCAATCTGGATACAGAAGATCACAGAGCTCTCACTTCAAAGGTGAGTTAGAAAATGTATAACACTTTGGTCCTTTTCAAAGTAAAAGAAAATGAAAACGATTAGTTGGTTATTCGTTATTCAAAATAAACAGTACTTTATGATGTGCAGACAAATATTAAGCTATGTAAAATAATATTCACTGAAAAAACAGATCAGTTGATATGAAAGCACCATCATTACATTGTCATGTAATTAACCATGCACCCTAAATATCGCTCTTTTTAATTTCTGGAGTCTGATACACATCTTGAACAAAGTTTATTTGGGCCTTTCACTTCTGTAATTTCACATATTATCAATGTATCAAATCACAATTGATCTGTGTAACAAAAGTGCAACCTTTTCCAATGAGATGTAAATATAACAAAACATCGATGACAGGGATGGATAAGAAAATAAGCATTGCCTTTCTGAAATGGAGGAACATTGTGGCTGCACATCACTCATAAATGAAAGCTTGTTAGATTGTCATGATGATTGTCTTAAACCTTAGTGGTACAAGAAGTATGTTGAATAACATTTTAATATGGTAACAGAAAGGATAATCAAACAATACATCATCACACTTGACATAGAGTAGCTGTCAGTTTGAGCACTGCCTGAATTGCTACATAACGTTTATCCAAGAGGACAAGAAGTATTGCATTTCATACCAGGGAAAACATGACAACAGAGTGTACAAATTGAAGTAAAAAAAAATCCAACATTCTTCCCATCATAGAAAAATAGGAAAGCTCTTGTTAAGTTAACTCTAACATAGCCTTTGAACATTACTAGAGGATTTCTTATAACTCTCCTAACCCTCTTTGTCACATTTTCAAATTCATTAGCAAATGATATGTGATTGTTAACATACAGAAACAAAATATTTAATAATGTCAATGAAATCCTAGGCAAAGAAAATAGACGTGTGGTGACCACAGTAAGTGTTTTATCATTTAAAGTCCAAGGGCCCTCTGAGATCTGTTTATAACAGTTGAAGATATAGCAGGCAATTCATATTGAACCATGATGAAATCACAAAATGATTACTGGGCTCTCAGAGCGACAGCTGCTGGGAGTTCACTGTGTTATTGGCTTCCTTTGGAAATGAAACGCTCTGATGATACAAGCAGTGCGTTTATTTATCCGGAGCCTCACCTACAGCATGTATAACTTTCTGGCCCATTACAGTTTGTTATAAGTAGCACCACAAAACCTATGTACATGAGAACTGTTGAATATGTTTTATGATTATTCTAACACCAAAACATATTCTCATCACATTTGTATTTGGAGAGAAATCAAAAGGCATTTCTAACATCCAACACCGCCCTTACTCAACATTTAAAACAAATAAAAATGAGGTCTGTCCATTTTCTGACCGCCAAGAGCCACATCTAAACATTTATACCATTGATCTAGCGATTGTTTTTGAATAAACGTGTATTTATTGAAAATAAAGTTTCTTATTCAGCAAAAATACAATCACAGAACATGTTAGTCATAACAAAACTACATGTTTTCTTTTAGTACACATGGACATGGATTAACATCATAATACGTATTCATATCAAGGCTTCATCTGTGGCTCTCCTTAAAACACACATTTCTTTTACAGAGTAACCATTTATTAAGTGATATGTTTATAACGGACAGAAATGCATACTTGGTATGAAACATTTAGTCCTTAAATAAATCCGAACACTTTTAATATCTGTATCAACATTAAATGACACTAGTTTGTATTTCCTCATGTTGTGCTAACTAAGAATGAAGTGGCATTAAGGTGTCAGTAGCATTTTGGACAGACCTCACAAAGAAACAAAAAAAAGAAAGGCGTTTTCACAAATGTCTAACATCATCATCATAAACATACATTTAATGTAACTTGAATAGTTCTTTATATTTGTTTACAAAACATAAATACACATTGAAAGAGGCAGTTACATCGTGCTTCATGTTGAGGGACAGGGCAGTACTTTTTTTCTTCCTTTAGAAAAATATTCTTTTAAAAACTAAACCTCAGTAACATTTTTTCTTCATTGACAAAAATATCCCATTTAAATCTGCAGACATTCATATTTTACAATCATGGTACATACACATATATATATATGTGTAACCTGTATATATGTATGCATAAAGGTTTGATGATCATTTTTTGTAGTGCACAACGTGCCTCCAAAGTTGCCAAATGAAAATACCATAAAATAATTAAATCATATTTATGATGCAATAATAATAGTAACAGTTGTGAGAAAATCACCAGATTAAAAAAGAACAAGAAATGGCAACAGCACAAGTGAAAGCCGAGGTAAAAGCAAAACGATCGAACACACAAACATAAACATTAAAATATATAACAATTCTCACTCAAACATACAGGAAAAACAAATTGTACAAATTCACAGGCAACGAAGGGACGCAAATTCAACGACATCTTCTCCCCTTTTGTTTCCAGGTGTTGCTTTGGGCTCAATCACCACATCAACCTCAATAAAGAAAGAAATAAACGGGCCAGGTGTCTCAGAGTGGATGCACTCACAATAAACGCACCCCCGCCTCGTCTCCGCTGAGAGAACAGGGGAGGTACAGAGACAACTGAGCCCAAATGTTTCGAGGTTGCCTGAATCGCTGCTAAAAAAACGTTTGTCCTGTAAATAAAGGCATTGGTTCACATCTGATTGATTCTGAGCAAAACACAGAGTATCATATCTTCAATTCAGAGACTTGAAAGGGATGATGTTAACATACGCATGTAGGCTCTGTGTTATGGAGGTGTTCTTACTAAGGCTACACCTCCACACAGTTGGCAAAAGCAAGATCTACTTTTGTTTCTTTTTTATGTTTTTAACATTTGGCTCTTTCTGCATTTTCAACATTTGGTTCCAAAAACGGATGGTTAGCATGGGAGTCATTCTCTTGAATGAGTCTGTCAAGCTTAGTCGCACTACCTTTCCTTCCTCCTTGCTAAACTTGTCTCTGTCCTTGCTCTTAACCGGCCTCGCAACAAAAGACGTGTCCCATCTTCATTATGTGAACATTGAAAAATGGCTCATCAGAAGACAGTTGCATCTGTCTCGCATCTTGCGTTCATCACTTTATCTATGTGTGTGCTTAAAAGGATTTAGATCCTGTTCACTGCTAGTGTCTGCATGGGGGGGGGGGCGGTGTTGCATCCATGTCCTTGTATGAAAGGGTGCAAAAGGGCTTGCTGGTTGGGTCAGTCACTCAAGGTCCCAAGGGCTGGTGGGGGTCTTCGGGCTCTCAGGGTTCGAAGACTTCAGAGAGAGGGAGAGGAAGAAACACAAGACAGAAGAGGAGAAGATACGCAGACGGCAGAAGAATTAAAAAAGAAGAAAACACGAATGAAGTAAGCACAAGAATCAGACGAGGCTCGGATACTCAGATCCCCGATATGCCAAGTCCAAACAACACACGCAGAGGCGAAGGGAAGTCGAGCAGATTAAAGGTTAGAGGTGAGCGAGAAACCATCAGTTTGTCTTTCACAAAGAAAAGACCATGAACAAAATGTCCTTCGACCCCATTTCAGATTTGCACAAATAGATTCAGCAACAGGAAGAAGGAGGAAAGGGATGGAATAGGATGAGAGCAAGAGCACTTGAAAAGTCAACCGACAGAGGGAACGAGGTGGGGGCACTGGTGCTGGTTGGATCATTAACTGAGTGATGAATGTTCATTGTTAATTAATCTTTTACTTAAGTTTACATCAAATCATTTTAAGATTTGCAACGTGGATTTTTTCACTGTTTTTATTCACGTATCTTGTTGCAGCTATTCTAATACAAAACATTAAATGATTTATGTATTGGTGGTTAAGGTTAGATTTAATGTAACTAATGTGCAAATATATGGCTCTTGATTGGAATGTGTAAACTTTAACCCCATCAGATACAAACTATATTCTTCAATAAGTGAGACTGATGGGTTCTCTGTATGTACTTGCCTCAGCCTGTACTTCCAGCGGGCATAATGTGTGTGCGTGTTGATATGTGTGCGCGTGTCTGTCGGTTAGTCAGAGTGCCAGCAGCGAAGGCGAGTTCAGGGAATCAGACGACTGCTCGCTACTGCTGTTCCGCTGGTTGGCACTGACCCCGCAGGCTCCCTCTGGGTAGGTGAACACAAATGAAGATGTGTATGAGGTGTTGTAGTTGCCAATGGCCGCTTCGTCATGGTTACCACCACCACCACCACCACTGTCGCTGGCCATGAAGCACGGCCTGCCTGCTGCCGGCTCACTTGAGCCATAGAAAGAACGAGAAAACTCTACCTCCTGCATTATCCCTGGCGGAAGCTGCTGCTGGACCGGAGGCTGGGACTGTGTGGAGGCCAGATGGGCTGTGTAGGCAGGAGGCAGATAGAAAGAGTCTTCCCTCACGGCCAAGCCCACGATGGAGACCGGAGGTTGTAAGGTCACGGGAGGGAGCTGGAGCTGGACTTGAGGCATCTGCACCGAGCCCTGCTGTGATGCCTCCGTGTACGAGATCTTACAGGACGGCTGGTGGGCCACCAGGACAAACTCCAGACGCTCCTTCTCCTTCTGCAGCTCAGAGATCTCAGCCTCCAGCTCGGCCTTCTCCTCCTCCAGGATGTCCGTCTCCTGTGGGCATGAACAGAGAAAGAAAGAAAAAGGAACAGGAGGGTAAAACAAAGGATGGTAGAGGAGGGAAGAAGATGTGCAGAAGAAAGAGAGAGAAAATGTGTTAGTTACTCCAAACCTCTACTATAGTGTTTGTGGGTGGATGTATCCATCCCAGCAAAAATACCTCCTTCACCTGCAGTTAAATATGTAGGTTGGCTTATGTAAGAGACCATTAATTAGTCCATAAATAGTTTGTATTGAGGACTGTAATTTGCATTACCACAGCTCAACACCCTATTATCATAAACCATAATCTAACATGTCCACATTTATCCACACACAATGCAATGCGAGGCAAGGTAAAGTATGTAATTATGATCATTACTCATTCTGGTAGTTAAAACAAGGCCTAGCTCACCGACTGCAGTCTGTCTGTGAGATCTCGTCTGCGGTTTCTACATTTAGCGGCAGCCAACTTGTTTCTCTCTCGCCGAACACGCCTCTTCTCCTCCTCCTCAGGTGTTAGCTATGTTGAAGGAGAAAAATATCAAACAGATTAAGATCAAAGTTTTATATTTTATTGAAAATATTTGTATATTGTGTTTGGACTGTGTCAGTGTGACAAAACCAGCTATGGTTGTCTTGAGAGCAAAATGCCTTTTTTAAAAAAAAAGTTTCCTAAAAGTTTGGCATAAATGCTTATCCTCCCCCCACAGACCCCAACATATACCTGACCTTCTCTGA
Organism: Gymnodraco acuticeps; assembly: GCF_902827175.1. NCBI lineage: Eukaryota > Metazoa > Chordata > Actinopteri > Perciformes > Bathydraconidae > Gymnodraco > Gymnodraco acuticeps. The sequence goes on along the minus strand of NW_022990647.1, from coordinate 1,642,979 downwards.
CAAAACTTCATACTAGCATATGCATATGGTCAGCATTCAGTAGACTGGAAGTTACTCTTAGTCTTTTTATGCTTGTTACCTATGACCGTGAAAGTGTTTGTGCACACTACTGCTCATCAACACAGTAAACTGTGGTTGAATCTGATTGTTTTGACCCCAATGTAAACAATGTACCTATACTATATGTGTAACATGTCAACAAACAAATAATTCAAGCACACACACTTACTAACACACCAACATCTCCATCCTCACTCACAGACTCCTCTCGGGTACGACGGCTGCGGGTTCTGGATTGGCGGATGGGACCTGGAGCTGGGCCTTGAATGTCTGAACTTGTGGGGTTGAATGCAGACCCTGAGGAATAACTGGGGCCTGGCATGTCATACGGGTCAAGCAGTGACACTGGCTGGGTCATTGTTGTTGTCCCAGTCCCACTCAGGCCAGAGGCCTGGGAGGAGACGAGGGTTGGCTGTACCATCCACTGTAGATCCTGACTGGTGGTGATGGCGGTGACGGTGGGCACGAATGAACTCGGCATTTCCCCTCCGACACTGGTCCCTGGCCCGATGCCCACAATGCTCAAGCCAGCTCCTGCTGAGACACACTCCTGTGCAGGAAATGGTAAAACTGGTTTTAAACATCATCTTAAGCCGTAGGTTAGTAAACATATTCAGACAAACATACGTAGAAATGCACGCAGAAACAAGCTTCGATCAACTGCTTTCTTAAAGTGTTTGTCATATTTAATAAAAACCTATTGGAACCGCATTACAGGCAACTTAAACAACCAAATGCTGCTATCAAGGTTCCAATTGTTAAAAACCAATATATTTCAACTCAATTTGAATTAAGGTCAAATACAAATGAATACATGAAATGACATAAAGTTATTTTGTAATTTCTTTTTATAATATCCTTACATTTTAAATGTGATGCATATTAATTATTAGCCTATTTTAATAAATCTTTTAAACTTCCTACCCTGTTTTGGTGTAATTTAGGAAGCCTTTTGTAATACCTTGGTAAAGATCAGTATATTTGCTCGTTTTGAATCTTGAATTGTTTGTCTCACAACTGATATATTTTAGGCTTGTATAAATATACAATACAATTTAAATCTGTCGCTTGTGTTTTGTGTTTTATTTTAGATCAGGAAGGAGAAGGTATTGCATTAGTTAATGTTCATATAAAGCGTGACAGGCGGCTCGACCAATCATCTCTCTCATAGAGCGTGGCCCCGCCTTCTCCCCCCTCCTCGTCACACCCCTGGTGTTTCCCTTGGCAACGCGACGTAGCACTCCAAAATAGAACAAGCATTTACGTCACGGCCAGGCTCCGCTGCTTACGTACGGGGGTTCCGTTCTGCGGTGAGCTGCAAACTGAGCACGTTGTCATAGCCTGAGGGCTGCTGCCGGGACTACTAGCAACAGATATACCTACTACATTAAGACTGAATTATATATTTAGCAAAATAATGTTTTATCTGAACACCCAGTGGCAGGAGCACCGTACGTTGTACGCTATTGATGTGTCTATTATTATGATAGCTTAGCCAGATAGCCTATGTCAAATGTCTCAACTACGAAACACATTGCTAAACTACCACAAGACCTGCTGTAGTTATGAATAAATGCAAATATAACAGCTTTAACATTGTTAAATATATTGTTGCTATTATTTTGAATGTTGTCTTACCTGTGGAGCAACAGTGGTCCGTGGGCTTCCGAAGGAGTCCACCGAGGAAAGGTACTGTGACTCTATAGATGGAGAGGAGCTCCCACGGGATCCGCTGTCTGGGTCGCCGGGGAACCCTTGGTACATCTCCCCGGAGGGACCGAGAGAGAGCAGGACTCCCGCAGTGAGGTCTTCTGAGAGCGCGGGGTTACCTGCAATGGCAGGGCAGTCCCACACAAAAACATAACTAAAGGAGAATGATGTGACAGGCGTTGTGAAGTTAGCCCAACCAAACCTACATTGATAATGGATACAAAGTTGGATAACCCCACCATAAGTTTTAGCCTCATTGTGTGTGCATGAATAAATGAATCGTTAAAGAATATTCCTAAATCCAGTTTATGTTATGCCTAACAACATGTTGAGGTAGCCTATTTTGTAAAAGCAAAGAAAGCACGAAAGTATTTATTTGGTAATCTCTTAAAAAGCCTATCGAAAGATGTGTAGCCTACTTATTAATGTTTCCGACCTACTTTTAGAATGCATTTTTTTAATCAAACACATAGACACATCGTCCATAAACAAATCAATGTTGACTTACAGTTGATGATCTTTTTGCAATTTCCTGGTAAAATGCTCTTCCAAAAAAGTTGCATGAAGAAGCTTAATCCAGTTCCCCGTGTTTACGGGGAAGCGTCCCAATTCAATGTGTTAAAAAGTCCTCTCGTTTAGCTTTAAATCCTCGAAGCGTGGTCCTTTATCCGCTCGTCAAATGTGCGATTATGTATCCATAAAGTCCACTCTATGGACGCTGGAGGACGTGAGAAGTGACCTGTTACGGTACACAGTAGCAGATCTGGTCCTATGAATGAATCCATCCTCGCGGAGAACCAGAGCCTTTCTAGAGGTGGAGTTCCTCTGACGTACATGCCCATATTTGGACCGAATGTTGTGTTTGGTATCCTTGGTGACGTTGAGGGATTCCCTCTCCCACAGAAATGGACCAGAAGCTCACCTCGCTGTCGGATAATAATAGATGTTTTAGTGCTATCATAGGCACAAGATATTTCTCACCGTCTGACTATTTCTGAGAGGAAATTTTAAGAAACTTCGGTGAGATAAATTTGGAAAGTATCTATTTATGACTAGCTATCTATGCTGGAACATTATTTTGGGGCATGTAGGTTAGCCTATACGTCAATACATTATAACAGTTAGGCTACTATTAATAAACGGAATAAATAACATGCCAAAGCCACTATAGTTTGTCTGAATGGCATACCAGGTTCGCTTTAGCAGCATGGTAAACAAGATATGGCTATACATTATAATGCAACACACACAAATGTATGTCCCTCTCTGAAGGAATCCTGGCAGGCATTCAAGGGAAACCCTCCTGTAAAGTTTCTCAGGACACGCCCTGGGGAGTCCTCTGAGTTTGAGGAGTTTAACGTAATGTGAGGAAAGACTCCTTTTCACTTGTGTCTGAACACGCCCTTTACATGGAGGCAGGCACGGTGCCAAGTAGCCTAGCCTTTATTTGCCACAGGTTTGCAACACAGCATCAAACCTACGCTAGGCTATAGCACCGAATAACATACAATTTCAGATACATATTTAGTTGTAGGCCTAATAAGACTCTATGAAACAGAAGCAACAATATCCTCATTACAATGAACAAAAACATGAAATGGTAAACAGTATAACTCTATCACGGACAGTGGGCAGCAGTGACGGAAATCGGTTCCTGTCATTGCAAACATCACCCGTTGGAGCAGAAAGTGATTCATTATGATGAGGACACAAGTGGGAATGTGGCAGGTGGGAGGCTGGCTTTGGTGGGGGAGATTGCGGGAAAATCGGTTGGCAAGTCATGAATGAAAATCTAAAATTCAATGTATTTTCGGTGAATGTCAAGGGGCGGGCATGCAGCTGTGTAAAGGACTACAGCTACTGCTCATGTGTGTAAAGGCATGAGCAAAAGGGAAGAGTTGGGGATAACAGCCAACAGGTTATTAGTCAGCAGCACTACAACAACGTCACAGACGAGGATCCACGGAGGACGTGTGTCCGAGCTGCCGTTACCAGTGCCGCTGAACCGGGGATGACTCGTTGATGTAAGTTGTTCATGGTGTGGAATTGTTGAGGTGGATAGCTGATAACGCAGGCAAACAACCCACATTCATGGGGAAATAAATATACAATAATTGCACGACATTCCGGGGCGAGGGTATAAGAAATCGCAGAGCTAACTGGTTAATATCACCATTTGCTGCTTAAAATACGATTAGATTTAACAGTAACACAATCAAACACGTGTCCATTTCTTTATACATGGCAAAAATATCACAAACACTCACGTTAAACAGGTTTTCAGGCTAAAAGTAACCGGTACCATGTGCTATCCTCGAGACTGAGTGTGTGTAGCGTTGTTCTGTCGCCATGGATATGCTGTGCCTCTGACGTATACAATTTGGTCTTTTTTGTTATGCTGCCTGGCAACAGGTTTCCGTGGTAACCGGCTACAGCAGGAGGAGCAGACAATATGGCTTCCGGATTCTTTCTGTGCTGGATATCCGAGGAAAGCTGAGTATACAACAGGCAACAGCGACTGTTATTGTTGTTTTAGCACAGTTTTAACCGTCAAAGCCCGTTGCTCGTATCTTTGTCAAATCAGGGAAGTTACGTTGAACTAGTTAGCAGTTTACTAAAACGGTGTTTTGTACCGTTTACTCGACGTGCCTGTGAAATGCCTCGAAACCATAGACTGTATAAAGTTCGAAACGCACGGTAGACCTACATGTTGTTGTTACTGTATCGCAGATGTGGAGGAGGATGGGCTACTCCGATGTTTTGCTCGTGGATAAAGTTAAGTAGAAGTTTGACTATTATACAATGGGGTAACGTGTACCATTGTATTTAAGTAGTTATGTAAATATTCGACACTGCGAATGACATTCAATATGTTTATTTGAAGATAAGATATAGGCTACTCTTCACCTTAGCTTGATTTTTTGACTGTCAATGTTTAAATATCTACGCTGCTAGCCCTATTAAAATACATTGATTTAAAACATCAATGTAAGCAACTGATTCATTGTTTCGTATATTTGTATGTTATTTCAACTAATCTGCTTGCTTGACAAATGTTACTGTGACTCTTAAAGGTGGGGTAGGTAAGTTTGAGAAACCGGCTCAATATACACTTTTTGTTATATTCCATGGAATGCTCTTAACATCCCGATAGCAATGAATATCTTAAGTGCTTTGACAAAAAATCCATAAAAAAATGTCATCTGTGGAAGCCGTAGAGCCTCAGAGCCCTAGAGCCTCTAGGGCTCTGGTAGTACTGTAAAAAGCACGACCAATCATTTTAGCCGGCCCGGCTAAAATAACTGGATGGCCTACCTACCTTCCATCTGTGCACAAACTTATCTTGTGCCCTCATTGGTCATGTGCGCGTTCGTGTGTGTTGGAGGAGGGGCTCTGTAAGGAAGTGGCAGATTTTTTTCGGCTGTGTATTTTCAAATTCTTGCGCACTCGAGCTGGTTTCTCCAAAATTACCTACCCCACCTTTCATTGTGCTCAGTAATAATCGCCTAGCTAATTACAAATATATCTATCCATTATCCAATACTGGTTAAGTATCAACAAAACAAACCCCTACACATTCTGACTACTTTGTTTTCAGATTCAACAACATGAGTAACACTTTGTGATCTTCAAGTGGCTACAGCAGCTGATGTGGAAAAGATGGGCATTAATAAAGTGATTATGTTTTGAATTAATTCAGCATATTTTTCTCAGCTATCATGTAGCAGGTTATTCAATTGAGTTTACTTTATTTAATAAAACAATTTGCTCAGTTTATTCTGATTCCAGGGAATCAGCATAACACAATCAAACAGTTTGTCAATCTAGTCCACTGCTGTCCCGGGTTTTAGTTTATATTTAAAAGTTTAATAAGTTTTAACCATAGGTTTTAACCCTCTATGGCAGGGGTATTCAACTAAAATTCAACGAGGTCCAGTTAGAGAAAATCTCCCCATGCAAAGGTCCGGAACATCCAAATGTCTAAGTTTCTTTATGCATTAGTGTGATATATATATATTGAAGTAGATGTAGCTTTATCAACGTCTGCATGTAATCAACAACTGACTGCCAATCAAATAAAGAGTACAATTAAAAAACAACAATATTTATTGTCAATTAACATTGAACTATACAGATATACAGTAAATACTGTGGATATGTGTAATGTTCCTCTCGGGCTGCATTTAAAAATAAAATAGAGAAAATAAATAAAATAGCTTTTGAAAATGTGTGCATCTTAAAAGTGCTTAATTTTAGATAAATAAAATAAAGTGTAGCAGCAGCTTGAGTTTCCCTTTTTCTTTGTTAACCGTTTCACATCATGACTTAACAGTTTCAGACGATTATAGAAAAATATCAGTCTTTACAAATCATAACAATTGAACAGTTTTAAAGTTTATCTTTCTTTCCCTCTTATATTGCAGTCCCTCACTCACTTTTTTTTATTCAGTGTGAGAATTGAGCTGGAGCTTGTCCTGCCAGGAGTTTGTAAATCTGGGCTGAAATGGTGTCAGGGCTATTCTCACACACATGCAGGTGCTCATTGGTTACAGTGATGCAAACACAGGTATGGTGAAAAAAGAGAGAACTATACAAAGCAGAAAAAAAACAGCTTTATATACCATCTGACAAAGGCCTGTGCTATAATGCTTCAATTAACTGCTATTCTTTATAATATACTCCGATCAATAGGAGACAGAGATGTTAAGTTATAAATCAAGGGTTTTTATTATTATTTACAGCAGGGGTGGGGAACCTTTTTTTTTTAAATATTGAAGTTAAAAGCATCAATCTGGTGCACTTTGAAAGCAACATGAAGAGATCTATGGATACATCTTTCAACGCCCATATGAAACAGAACTGTAAGCAGATTTTTCTTTTGGGATATTTTACAAATCACTCCCTTTTGAAACTCTATTCTTGTTGTTTTTAACAACTTTTTTGTTACTGTCATATAGTATTTTATACCTGTTTTTCATTTAGTCTCATTAATAACTATAATGATCATATCAAGGTGTGCCTTAACCTCACTGAGCTGAGGTTATTTGAGCCTCTCAGGAGAGAGCTCTCTTCCACCTGGTTGTAGAAAAGCTCTTTAAATTCGTTAGCATAGCTAGCTAACCAGATGCTAATAACAACAGATCGCCACTGTGCTTACAACTAAAGACACAGCCACGCAAACACTGCGGCATGTGTACGGCTCCTTATGGGTACTGCAATAATAGGGCTGGAGCGGCGTTCCGGTGCTCTCTGTCAGCACTCCTTTCAGACAAGACATATACCACGTGAAGACACGTTACGCTCGTGTTGTGTTCAAGGAACCTGTCCTTGGCCAGGAAAAACAGCTACTCGCTTGTTTAATTATTTTTGCGGTCTGGATTTCTTCTTCTTTTTTGAAGTGAGAAGTTGTCCGTCAGTCGGACTGACGGACGGACTCCCCACCCCCAAAAGGAAAACTCTTCGTTTCTCCACGAATTACACAAGTCACCCAAATCAGCGTTAAAAAAGCGGGAGGTGCCGAAACATTTCCTATTAATGTATTGATTATAGCTCCGGGTCCGTATAGGTCGGCGTCTGGGTCCGGATCCGGACCGCGGTCCGCATGTTGCCGACCGCTGCTCTATGGCATACTGTTGCCCTCAGGCAACAAACCACGTTTTTCGACCTCACACTGGCCCTCTAAATATTTTTATTTTTTTAAATATACACAATGTCACCTGACATGCTGGTGTCCGATAAAATGAGGGAATTATATGGGTGTGGCATTTTGTCTGGGGGTGGAGCAGTCCTTTCTGCAAGCAAAGCTGCAGGGGCCTCAGGGCCACCACTTGGTAAGATACATTTCACTTTTTAACATATTAGAAATGTACAAAACTTAAAATAAAAAATACATGCATGTGCATTAGTGATGTTAAGATTCACCGATTCACATCGGTGCACCTGCATAAACGTTCAAGATGCGAGTGCACCGGTTGAAAGAGTGCACATCGGCTACAGTTTGGGTTGAACTCGCGATGCATCGATTGTGGCGTCTCTTTGCATCGGTAAAAACCGATTAATTCATATATATAATATTATCCACTCATCCACTTGTCGCTACTACGGAGCCCGGGAGCTGCGTCAAAGTTATCAACAAACATGGAAGTCAAGGAGAAAGAAATACACAGCGCACCGAAAAATAAATATAAACCACACGTTTGGCAACAATTTGGATTTTTCAAACAAGACGGAGAACTTGACAAATCACAAGCTATTCTTTCACACACAGTGACGTCATGAGCTACCCACAATGCAACGCGCGCCATATATATATATATAAATACGCCATTTTCCTGGAGGTGCAAATATCCTGGAGGTGCAAATATAAACAGCTAGCTAACGTTGCCAGGCAGAGCGCACTAGTTTTTTTTTCTGAATTAACGACAGAAGAAATCGCTGCATGTCTTCGGATTACATCTCTGGAGTTGAGGGGTGTGCTCTAGGTCGTTACCAGCGTAAACTAGAGCTGTGTGGGTTGTCGGATTGCCCTTACAGACTGCCTGTATGGGAAAACGACCCTCGAAAGTGGCCTTCGGTCGATTTTGGCAGCATCTACGTCTATCTTCTGGAAACACCAGGTGAATACCCCACTTGTCACAATAATATTATCATGCCATTGCATATATGTGGTATTTTAGAGTTGACTAGATATTGATTAAGGCAATAGACTATGATATTCTGCTTGCACCTCGCTTGAAATGGCGGATACCGGAAGTACGGTGTCGCCCTCGGCCCAATACCCGTATGTGTGTGTGAAAGAATTTGCAAACGATGCCGTGCCGCTATAAAGCACACGAGTAGCACACGAGTAGCACAACAAATTTAGCGACGCCCCTACAGAGGCGACAAGGGGTGGATAGTACGTCTGCGGTTGCCTCCCCATCCTCCTCGGATTCAGCTGAAGCTAACCCGGCTATCCCTGGCGGCAGCAAGACTGGTGGTGAGCAGCGTATCCAGGGCAGGCCCGGCTCTAGGATGAAATGACTGAGGGGGCTGTCAAAAAATCAGAGGGGGCGATTTTTTTTTCACAACAAGGAAAAATACTGGCAATGTAATTCATTGACACACCAAGCTTTTTTCCTTCTCACTGCTCTACAATCTCTTTGCTTCTTTATTTTTATTCCGGATTTACCCCTCTCATTCTGTTTTCCTCTGATCTTTAATAATAGATAGTACATTATTAGATAGCTGCACTTTGGTTAACAAACTAACATTGATTTCCTCAATGTATACATTGACAGGCTCTGTAATTATACCATAACCTTTTCTCCTATCCCTTAACTCGTCTTCCTATACAGCAGGTGTCTCAGACTCCAGGCCTGCGGGCCAGACGCGGCCCGCGAGACAGTTTCTCATGGCCCCGTTGTTGATATCATGTAATAGTGTTAATCTGGCCCGCGCGTTTACATTTGCGCTTTCAAATTTTAATTACATTTTTGGATTGACCCCACTGCTGCGCGCAGTTCCCTCGCCCCTCCCCCCTCAGAGGGAACTCCGCACGTCAATCAAATGCGCGCAGCGGAATCAATCACAGAGTGATCCAAAAGTGACACAGAGTGGAAGGAAAATATATCGCCCAGTCATGTCTACATCAAAACTTTCAGGGAAAAGAAAAGTCGATGATGACCACAGAAGATTTCAGGAGAAGTGGGAGACTGAATATTTTTTTGTCGAGTACAGGGGAAACGCAACGTGCCTTATATGCACAGAGAAAATCGCTGTATACAAGGAGTATAACGTCAAACGTCACTACTCAACTAAACATGCAGAGTATGCAAAATACCTGGGAGACGAGAGAGAGAAAAGAGTCACAGAGCTAAAAAAATGTCTATAGAAGCAACACAATCTCTTCAAGAAAGGAAGCAATGAGGCTGATTTAGCAGTCGAAGCTAGCTATGTGGTGAGTGAGATGATTGCTAAGGCTGGAAAGCCGTTTACGGAAGGCGAGTTTGTAAAAAAGTGCATGTTGCAGGCTGCAAGTATAGTCTGTCCGGAAAAGAAGGGTCAGTTTAACAACATCAGCCTGTCAGCTAACACAGTGGCAGAGCGCATTTCTGACTTATCAAGTGACACATATGATCAGCTGTGCGACAAAGCCAAACTTTTCTGTGCATACTCTGTGGCTCTTGATGAGAGCACGGACATCACTGACACCGCTCAGCTCGCAATGTATGTCCGTGGTGTTTTATTTATTTATTGAACAGGGACATTAATGAACATTTCTGTAAATGTGCGAGTTAGCCAAGTGTTGATGACAAGTTTGAAGTGACAGAGGAGTTGCTTACAGTGAAACCAATGCATGGCCAGACCACCGCTCAGGAGATATTCCAGCAACTGTGTGATGCCATTGCGGATATTGATATGCCATGGAAGAGGTTTGTTGGAATTACGACCGACGGAGCGCTATCAATGACAGGGAGGAAAAATGGGCTGGTGGCACTTGTTCAAAGAAAACTGGAGGAGGAGGGTGTGGAGGAGGCTATTGCTCGGCACTGCATTATCCATCAGCAGGCCCTTTGCAGCAAATGCTTGAAGTTTGACAATGTGATGTCTGTCGTTGTGAAATGCATCAACCATATCAGATCCAGGGGCTTAAAGCACCGCCAGTTCCGTGCTTTTTTTGAGGAAATTGAGTCAGAATATGAGGATGTGCTCTACTTCACAGAGGTGCGTTGGCTCAGCAGGGGACACGTCCTGAAGAGGTTTTTTGAGTTGAGAACAGAACTGAAAGTATTCATGCTGGAGAAGGGTGGGATGGCTGTTCCCGAGCTGAGTGATTCCAAATGGCTCATGGACTTAGCTTTTCTTGTTGACATCACACAGGAGCTGAATGCACTGAATAAGAAGTTGCAGGGCCAGCTTGTCAGTGCAGCATATGACAATGTCAAAGCATTCTCTACAAAACTGGTGTTATGGAAAGTCCAGCTCCCTCAGAAAAACCTCTGCCATTTCCCAGCATGCAAGGCTCTCATGGACAAGGGCACAGCATTCAGTGGTGAGAAGTATGTTGATGCCATTGTGAAGCTACAAGAGGAATTTGATCAGCGGTTTGCAGACTTCAAGACACACAGAGCCACTTTCCAAATGTTTGCAGACCCCTTCTCCTTTGATGTGGAAAATGCCCCTGGTGTGCTTCAAATGGAGCTCATTGACCTGCAGTGCAATTCTGAGCTCAAAGCCAAGTTCAGGGAAGTGAATGGGAAAGCAGACAAGCTTAGACAGTTCATGAGAGAATTGCCCTCCTCCTTCCCTGAGCTTTCCAGGATGTTCAAGCGGACCATGTGCCTTTTTGGGAGCACATATATGTGTGAACAGCTCTTCTCCACCATGAACTTCAATAAGTCAAAGTACAGGTCCAGACTTACTGATGAACATCTTCAAGCCAAATCTCAGGTGCTGCGTCGCAGCATTCAGAGTAATTTGCTCACATTGGGTTCAACGCGTCATAGAGCGAGCAAGTCATTTAATTGGATGCGAGGCATACTATGAGAGCTGGTCAGAGGGATGCGTTCAAATGTAGTCAGTAATTTGAGGAACTGTCGAAAATAATGGCAAACGCAGATAAAGTTGAGCTCGAAAATCCTCCAGCATCATTGAAGTCTCCGGTTTGAGAACATTTTGGTTTCGCAGTTACGTACAAGGATGAAGGACAAAGACAGGTGGACCGAACCAAAGCTGTTTGTCGGCATTGTTCAACTAAAATTGGTTACGCGGCTGGCAATACATCAAGCTAGCACACTCTTGAAAAGGCATCACCCGAACGTGAATATCACCGGTACCAAAAGAAAAAAGACTGAAGTGCAAACCCAACTCCCGCTAGCATGTAAGCCTCCACCACTCGCAGAGAGTTCAGACCGAGCCAAAGTTGTTACAAACACCAAATATCCTTATGTTGCCATGTTAGCAAAGCGCTACCTGGCTGTATCGGCTACCTCTGTCCCTAGAGAGGGTGTTCTCCACAGCAGGAGACATTGTTAGTGCCAGCAGATCTGCCCTTTCGGCAAGCAATGTGGACAAGTTCATCTTTCTTTAAAAAAACATGAAAATACAATGACAAGCAAGTCCTAATGTCAACCTGGCTGCTCAGGTACAGTACAGTTCAAATACAGATTATTTCAGTGAATCGAAAAGCTGCACCTTAATGTTTATTTATTTTATATTTTTTTACTGAAGATTCACAGTTTAATAAAAAATAAAAAACCCAAATCTAATAGTTTATGTTTTGTGAGTACTAGTAGCCTACATTAAAGTTCAAATACAGATTATTTCAGTTCATCGAAATGCTGCACCTTAATGTTTATTTTATTATATTTTGTATTTATTTGAGTGAATACATTATTCACAGTTTAATAATAATTTAAAAAGTATCGGGAGCTTGGAGCCCCGCCTTGTGCTTCAGCAGCAGGTCCCGCCTCGGCTCCGCCTCTTTGCCCTTATTTGGATCAGGCTGGAGCAGGCGGGAGTTAGACTCTGACGTCACTGTCGAGCCGTTAGTGGCCGACTCCGCCTACTAAGGGCTTCTCAGCAACTCTGCAGAATCCTATGGTTGACGTCACGGACCCTACGTCCATTTATATATACAGTCTATGTTCTAGAGTCTAGACCGACAATTTTTTGGTGCTTGAAACGAACCAGATTCCCGAGCTTGAGGCTCCGCTGCGGTGTGAACAGGAAAAACCGGTGCTTTTCAAGCTCTAGCTCCGAACCCGGGTTAGGGTTAGGGGCATTACATATGAAAAGGTTCAACTACGCACACACACATCATCTCGGCTCGCGCAGCACGCTCACAGGCATAGATTGCGCAATAATGTATTGCGCACCTTGGAGGTGCAGTGCAGGCATATTGTCATTCAAGAGATGCGTATTTCTTTTGGAAAACATGTTTTTCTTTTAGCCTATTTACCTCGTTAACGTAAATAATACTCATTACATTGACACATGCATTATTTGTGATTAAATAATGGTTGTTGGTAATGTATTAGCAACCCCCACAGATATGATTTCACCGCGTCCGTGGGAGCTCAGACCCCTCCTTATGGGAGCTCAGCTCCCATTGGCTCTCACATAACTCGAACCCTGGTTCTACCCGTTCCAAGGCAATAACTGACGCCATCGCCTTCTTTATCTGTCCATCCCTGCAACAAGTGTACACTGTACCCTCTGAACGAGTGTTTAGTACAGCCGGTGACATAGTGACAGCAAAGCGCAGCTTGCTTCATCCTGATCATGTTGATCAACTAATATTCCTGAAGAAAAACCTGAAAGCTAGACATATGAGTTAAATCACTCTGTTACCTCATTCACACCAACGCAACTCCGGTTCAAGCTCCGTGCTAGAGCTTTTCAGGTTCAGAACCGGCTCTTCAGTTTAGCTCCAGCTCTTTTCACACCGCCCAGAGTCCGACTGGTGCTGCGTCTTTGCGTCATCGTTTGCGTCATGACGTAACCGATTGCGTGCCTGCTTCATAAAGCCAAACCGCGCGGAAACCCCTCACAGCTCACACTGACAACAACAACAATGGCCGATTGTGCTCCAGCTTCCTCTGTACCTCTTCGGAAGACCAGATTCCCAGTAGGTAGCTGGTCTCTTCAGTGGACCACTGCTGCTTGTTAAGTTTCTCCATCGTTGTGTACAAACTGGATAAAACGCCGGCTTTTTGTTGTTGTTCAGGAGTTGATGAATGAGTGTTATGTACATCAGTCTGGCAGTTGTATGGCCTTGCTATATGGTAATTGTTTTTTTGCACATTGTTAATGCTGGTCAATAAGGAAAAAAACAAAAACACATTGAATTGTATCATTATTTTTGCATCGTGTTGAATCGCATCATATCGCCCGAATCGCATAATATTGAATCAAATCGTATATTGAACTGTATGGCAACAGGGCGGAATCTATTGTATCGCATCGCCCGGTGCTTCAAATGTATCGTCAAAGTATCGTATCGTTGGGCAACGTATCAAGATGCGCATCACATCGGCCTCAGTGATGGAGATGCACATTCCTAATGTGCATGAATACGTAAAGAAGTATATTTGATTGTTTAAAGACTTATTATGTATTTATTAATTAGCTAAAACTAAGTTTTTTTGTTCGTTGCCTCTTGGACCACTTTTTTCCAGGCAATATCATGCAAGTGTGCAAATGTGCTCAGCTGTAAAATGATAAACCTAGTCAATGTTTTTACCATCTACTGATATTTACAGGAAATGGACACCAAAACATGTTATGGGCAGAAGGGACACGATCAGGCTGTTAGGGCTATTCCGTCTGACAGTGAGGACAGTGAAGGTCAACATAGGGTTAGGCACACACACACACACACACACACACACACACACACACACACACACACACACACACACACACACACACACACACACACACACACACACAGAGAGATAAACACATACACACAGACACATAAACAGACAGACACACAGACACACACACACACACACACACCCACACAGAGAGACATACACACACACACACACGCACAAACACACACAGACACACACACAGATGCACACACAGACACACACACACACACATTTTATAATTGATATAATATCAGGGACCCCTAAGCTCCTAAAACACATGGTGAAACATTTTTTTCCTCCCAAAATAAAAAGTCATGCCATAGAGGCTTGTAGGAAAAATGCAAATAAAAGTTAAACACTGCTGACAGCTTGTTGACATTTGTATGTCTCATCATAGGTTATGTTTATACCAAAGTCAATGTTCTAGTCATGTCTACATTTGGAGGGCATATTGGAGTCATGATTGAGATTGCAATCCTTTAAACACTTTTGTTTCTTGAGTTTGTTTACAGTTTTTGGTTTCTAGACTCCGGTTAAGCCAGGTAAAAAAAGATGCAGTGTTGTCTAATGCCCCTCATGTGCTTTGTTTTTGCTTGCCCTGTCTCTTAGCGTATTTTCGGGAAGCCTCTTGCACAGTGCTCATGAGGCCAGCCCCTGTTTCCTCTTGGAAGGCGGGCCGTGTTTGCCCCGTCTTCCTGCTCAAAATATTGTTACTAGGCAACAGTTAGGCCTGTCCCACTCCAGAAGGGTGTTAACACCCCTTCTGGCTCTGTATCCCAACAACATTGCATAAGTATCACAGGCTTTCCCAACCTCACTTAGAGAAATTTGATCCGTCTTTTCACTGCAGCCAACCAAAATGTCTGATGCTCTCATACCATAGTTTTTCCTTCAGCCATTCAACAGTCTCCTTCGGTCTTTGTCAGCTGGTTTCACTCAGAGCTGTTCTTACTCAGCAATTCATAGCAACAAATGGGAGGATAAGATTGATCAAGAAGAATCTCTGAATAAGCCTTTGATAATATGATCTTTCAGGTGCATGGGGGTTCAGTTCTGCCCCTGTAACTGTTTTATAATACATAAATGATTGTCTAAATCCAGTCATTCTTTCTTGGCAAAGTCGCAGGCCTTCCTGCACGCCTATGTAAACAGGGCTTGTGTATACTGTATTCACTGAAAGGCTTGAGATTAAATTTAAAAAAGTGGAGCTCTGAGTTGATTAATATTTCAGTTCAGATTGAACAATACACTTTTGAACTTGGAACATTCATTTTTTTGCATCAACAAAACCTCATTTTAATTCGTCATTAATTCAAGTTGTCAAAGTCATTAAGGTGACTTTGAATTAAAGTGATGCCTAAATATAAACATCACTTATTGATCTGCAATTTAAGAGTCACCAGCTTTGTTGTCTCGTGTGTTCCAGTTCAAATTGGAAAGAGACAATACAAAGACAAGGTGGAATCTGACTTCAAAGGCTGTAACAAGACAAAGACTACAAAGGAGCAGCGGTCGGTGCTGCGGGAATGTCTGCGTGCGCATCTCTCCCAGATGAGCTGAACAGTTTTGCACGATTTGAGAGCAGCCAGGCTGTGGAGGCACAGAAGGATCAGGAGCCCTGCCCTTTTGTTTTAAACAGGGCAGATGTGTGCACATCCTTTTTAAAAGGGTTAACCCACACAAGGCTCCTGGACCTGATGGCATCCCTGGCCATGTTCTCAGGGTGTGTGCAGTTCAGCTGGCAGAGGTGTTCACAGACATCTTCAACAGGTCCCTGATGCAGTCTGTAGTCCCCACATGCTTCAAACACTCCACCATCGTTCCTGTCCCCAAAAAGACAAAAATCACCAGCCTCAACGACTACCGCCCAGGAGCACTCACCTCCATCATAATGAAGTGCTTTGAACGGTTAGTCAAAGCCTTCATCACCTCCTCCCTGACTCTCTGGACCCCCTGCAGTTTGCCTACAGAGCAAACAGAAGAAGAAGATACACGTTATTAATCCCTTACAGGGACATTTCTTTCCCCACTCTGTTGTGTTTACACACACAGGGGAGGATATACATGCACAAACACAAAGGATATACATGCACACACACCACCACATGCAGATAGGAGAGGCTGCCAGGTATCCGGCGCCAAGGGAGCAGTTTCGAGGTTAGGTGCCTTGCTCAAGGGCACCTCGGCAGTGGCCTTTGAGGTGAACTGGCACCTCTCCAGCTACCAGCTCACTCCATCTTTTTTTGGTCCGATCGGGACGTAAACCGGCGACTCTTCGGTTCCAAGACCAAGTCCCTACAGACTGAGCCACTGCCGCCTCAGGTCCACAGATGACGCCATAGCCCTCACCATCCACACTGCCCTCTCACACCAGAGGAACACATATGTGAGAATGCTGTTCATTGATTACAGTTCAGCATTCAACACCATTGTGCCCTCCAAGCTGGTCATCAAGCTCAGAGACCTCGGGCTCAACAGCGCCCTCTGTGACTGGATCCTGAACTTCCTGACGGGCAGACCCCAGGCAGTGCGGGTGGGAAACATCACATCCTCCATCCTGATCCTCAACACCGGAGCCCCTCAAGGCTGCGTGCTCAGTCCTCTCCTCTACTCCCTATTCACATACGACTGCATGGCCACACACAGCTCCAACACCATCGTGAAGTTTGCTGAGAGGAGGTCGAAAACCTGACATCTTGGTGCCAGGATAACAACCTCCATCTCAACGTCAGCAAAACAAAGGAGCTGATTGTGGATTACAGGAAGCAGCAGGGAGAGGGACACGCCCCCATCGCCATCAATGTGACTACGGTGGAGAGAGTCAGCAGCTTCAGGTTCCTCGGTGTCCACATCACTGAGGACCTGACATGGACTCTTCTCACCACCACCATCACCAAAAAAGCTCGACAGCGGCTCTTCTTCCTCTGCAGGCTGAGGAAGTTCAACATGGACTCCAGGATACTCTGAAACTTCTACAGGTGCACCATAGAGAGTATCCTGACTGGCTGCATCACGGCCCGGTACGGCAGCTGCACCGCCCTTAATCGTAAGGCTTTACAGAGGGTGGTGAAAACTGCACAGAACATCACCAGGACGTAGCTACCATCCATGGAGGACCTTTACTCCCAGCGCCTCAGGAAG
This sequence comes from Gymnodraco acuticeps, assembly GCF_902827175.1. Lineage (NCBI taxonomy): Eukaryota > Metazoa > Chordata > Actinopteri > Perciformes > Bathydraconidae > Gymnodraco > Gymnodraco acuticeps. The sequence continues at coordinate 1,625,706 of NW_022990647.1, read as the reverse complement.
AAATCCCTCCGGATTATAAAAGACCCCCATCACCCCAGCCACAAACTGTTCTGTCTGATGCCGCAGCATCCGGACTAAAACCACCAGACTCAGGGACAGTTTCATCCCACAGGCAATAAGACTGTTAAACACCTGAACAGTTGAAACACCATCCCTATTCATCTGGCTGCTACTTAAAAAATATTTTTAAATGATTTATTTACCTAGGCCTATATATCGTATTTAAATAACTTGCATATAGACTCTTATGCACTATTTCACTTTTTTTAAACTATTTTTCTTGTTGTATTACTATTTACTATATTTACTTACACTATATTTTTTCTGTTTATCTGTGTTTTGTGTTGCTCTGTTGGAGAAGCCTATGACACAAGATTTTCATCAGCATAACTACACTGTAGCTATGTTCGTATGACTAAACAAAGAACCTTGAACCTTGAAATTGGCCGGTAAGTCATCTTGAGAATTATGTCTGTTGGGAAAGGGGGAGTCGTTCTTTCCATTATTTTACTCGTGATCTTAAAAAAATGCAAAAAATGGCATTGAATACAGTATCCCAATACATTCAAATGTTAACCATTTACTATGATATTTATAGTTGTAACAGTGTGTTGCCAATGCACAGCCCTAACCCTTACCCCCCCACATGTCAACTCAATGAACATTCAAGACCACAAAACTCATATTGACCTAAAGGAAAATTCCCATGACCCTTTTAGTGTCTGTGAAGAGCCGGTTACATTATGTACACTTGTGACTTTCCAGTTTTTCTTGTTCCCTGCTTTGGCACACAGCTCCCTTGCAGTTCATTTTTGTCCTGTTTATGTTAATGTTCTTTTGTTTATACGGTGCAATCCTTGTGCCTCTCCAGTTAAATAACAAGCTTGTGTGTTTATAGGAACCCACACAGCACACACACAAAGTAAGAACTTACAGTGATCTGTGGGGAAGGTGAAACATTTGAATTTGAATGCGTCAGAGCTTTAGTTGTGGTCTCTTCTGAGACTTGAACGTTCTCATGCATCTTGTTTCATCCAGCAGAGTGGTATCAGGCCTCTAACTCATGTTTCCCTATGTGTTGAATGAGCCTATGGTCAACCCCCTGTAAATAGGCCCTTGACAACTTCATGTTAAAGCACTAATTTAAAAGATGCTTTGTGTGGCAATTACCATAGCAGAACACTAAGATAATGTTCTTCAGTTTGTTTGGTCACATCCTAAATCTATTGGTGTGTGTCACAAGAAGGATCATCTAATTGTAGTGTTTGTGCTGTTATAGGCTACGTGGCAATATTGGCAATGCCTCTAAATAGCATTTTTGAGATTGTTGACAGCGTCAGAACAATTGACGTTATTTTTTGCTCCAAGTGCAGCCAGTAAACGTCAGCGTGAGGTGCATAAAGCAAAGCAAATGGCTCTATTGTATCATGCACTGCATGGGAGTCGGATGCCTCAAGTTGAATGCAATCAGTGGGTTTTAGTATTTCACAGCTCTCTGTGAGTCAGACACAAACAGCGCGTCAATCCTAGCATACTTTCAACAGCTCGCTGCCAGTCAGAGGCAAAATGCCATAGAGGGAGGGATATGAGCGAGGGGGTGAGGGAGAATGAGATCAGAGGTTGAAAGCTACTCCGAATATTTGTTCAGATACTGTTGTTTGGACAGAAATATTGGATGGCATGTCAGATTTTCTACTTTCAAAGTCCACTTCCTTTATCAGAAAATACCATACTAGTTATCTTTGCAGGAAAAGCACAAGTGATGCTGTAGCAGCCCGTTGAACTCGCTGAAAGTGTAGTGAGTGTACTGTGATATTACAATGTAAATGAAATGGCATCAATTATTGTACACTATAAGGAAATAAAAAAGACGTATGAAAAAAAATGAAATTATAATTTGTATTTACTACCAAGGGCAAAGGGGCTACTGTGTTTCAGTCACTATTCCTGCTATTTAAAAACCTCAAACACCATTACAAATAATCACAGTTTTATTTCTTATCCATTTGCGAGAGTGTGTCCCCAACAGTTAATTATCCCACAACCTGTTCTTCAAAGAGCTTACAAAACACAGTGCATTGATGGAATTTCAACACATGAAGTTATTAAAATGACAAATGAATGATAACCATAAAATGAAATGCAATTACCACTTTAAAAGCGAGACCTACTTATTCTGCAGAGATGTCTCTATTTAAGAGGACTTTTACCACCTGGATGAGGAGCATGAATGCCAACTTCATTATTCCCCCCACTCAGCCTCTGCTTGTTTCTATCCGGAAGGCTTTGTTTCTACCTTTTTTCTCTCTGCACAGCCCCCACCCTCAATAATTCTTCTCCTTTTCTTACATAAGGACTGCCCTCTTTTGTCAGGGACCAGTAAGAGGTAGGAATAAAAGGAGTGAGTGGGTGAGGAAAAGGGACTGATAGAGGATGGGATCCGAGGAAGAGGACAAAATATATGGGGGTAGAAGAGAGGACTGTGGGTAAACTGCACACGTCAGAAAGACCTGCATGTCCCCACCACCCGCTCACCTCGCTGGCCTTCTCCGCCCACACAGTGCATCACTCTCATGTATCACTCTTCTCTCCATCTCTAGATCTATGATAGAAAAGTTGAAATATCTTGACTAAGTTTTCACCATTCAACCAGCCAACACTTTTAACTGTAAATATTTAAAGGTGCCTGAAACTATGTTTGCGTACAGTGTAGTGAGTGTACTAACAAGTTGAGTATGTGACACATAGTAGTCGAGTCAGTAACGTCATCTTTTAGTGAGGCATTTGAGTAACACACATAACACTAGTTTGGTGTCTTGATGTTTTTGTCTTCTTCTAGTGTATAATTATTAGTTTTATTGTTATCACATAAGGGCATACTTTATTATATGACCATATCAAATGTGTCACAATTGTGGCAGGTGATTTGTTTAAATTCCAGCCTCCTTACCAATCCTGATAAAAATGCGATATCTAATATGAAAGACACATCAGGGAGCGCTAAGACACTAATGGCAGGAAGGATAATGATAATAGGTCCCATTAAAACTGTTTAAATGATAGTTTAGACACACCGTCCCACTTTAGTCACATGACAGGCTTCTAAAAACAGAGATTATGGGTTACTGCAGGCCGGGCAGAAATGAGCTGAGTATCATCGTAATCCAATTGATTAATGTTCGTTTTCAGGACTGACAAGAGATCACAAAGTAAGGGTTTACACTAAAGCCGTGTGTTCATGTGTGCAGTTAAGGATGCAAACATAACAACATTGGTCTAAATGGATGTCCAATTGTCATGTTCAGGTAATATATAGTATTGGGAAAATAAATATTAATTAAGTCTATAGGGATACATTGCGATGGTTATTAATTTTAAGAAACCTCCAGGTACTGGATGCCATATTTTCCGACGAGTCATACAGTAGTTTATAGGGATCAGACACTTTGTGCAGATACTAACCTAATTGAGTGTTGGCCACTAAGTCACCAATCCACATAAAATATACTTTCTTTGATAATGTCATTATACAATTCAGGGTTTCTGTATTGCTTGCCTCATGTTACCTAACCTAAAATATATTCCTGTTTATTCCACACATTGAGGAATAAACATTTTTAAAAGAGGAAAAGAGGGAGCGGAGCGCTGGTATCAGATTACTGTTGGCGACATTGAGGTATTGTTAACAGAACAGAAAATGTTGGATAGGTGCAGGCAGCCGTACTTTATACTGTAGTGGCATTTATTTTAAAGGTAGGGTAGGTAATTCAGAAACACTTTTTGTTATATTCCATGGAAGGCTCTTAACATCCCGATAGCAATGAATACATTAAATGCCTTGACAATAAATATATACAAATATTTCTTCTGTGGAAGCCGTGGCGCTGTAAAAAGCACGACCACATTACATTGGTCTCTATCGGCAGCCGGAGAAGAAACGAGTGCTCAGGGACCGTCTGCAAAGTGCAACTCCGAAAAAAGAGAATACAATAATATTCACTATTATACAGTTTATTACTACCAAACTCACCACACACATCAATAGTCTCCTGGTGGTCATACTACAGCAAGGAGTTTGGAAGAATATGCTTTTGAATAATTTTGGGGAATATTTATAATGTAAAATCTTCAATAAATATGGCATTATCTTGAATAACTTTACTATTATACAGTATATTTCTACCAAATTCCCTATTTGCGTTGTTGTTGTTGTTGTTAGCATCTGGTTAGGTAACTGCGCTAATGGATATTAGAAGCTATTTCTAAAACAAGGAGAGGGAGAGCTCTCTGCTGTCAGACTGAGCGAGATAACTACAGCTCAGTGAGGTAAGGGACTCTCTGAGTGTTTAGATAGTTAACTTTAGTCTAGTTATCTCAGTGGGTCTCAAACGTTTTGGTCACCATTTATGAGAATACATTAAAAACAGTTATGAAATACTATATGACAGTAAAACAAGAATACAGTTTAAAAGGTGAGTGATTTGTAAAATATCCAAGAAAAATCTGTTTACAGTTCTGCTTCATATGGGTGTTGAGAGATGTATCCATAAATTCATTTTGCTCTCAAAGTGCACCAGGTTGATGAATTAAACTTCAAAATAAAAATAAATAAGTCTTCCAGGGGGAGCATGCCCCCGGACCCCCCCCCCCCCCCACACACACACACACACACACACACACACACACACACACACACACACACACACACACTTATAAAATAGCACTTGATTGTAAGAGTCGCGGGTACACTGTGTATGTAGCGCCCGGTACATTAATGGGAAACCCTAGTTTGTACATGTTCAATGCTTTTGTAACACTGTACACATGAACGTTTCTTTTTTCGGTTCACCAAAAACAAAATCTCACTCCAAGCTGAACTCAAATGTTGGCAGCCCTGCTTTAACCTCAGGACTTTGGCACAGGTTGAGATTTTAAAACTGCATAAAAATACTCCATTTAGACATCTACTCAAGATAATAGACACACTGCAAACCATGCATTTACCTGAATGACCTTTGTTGCTTTTTAAATATCTCAGGCCATGTCATGAAGTTGGACAAACATACAAACACATGCTTCGTCAATGTTATATTAATGTGGCACCGACTATGAAACATCTGGTGACCCCGGTGTAAACACAGTTAGAAAAAAATAGCAACAGCATGATGAGGAACTGAGAGCAGAGTGAAGGGGAGAGCTGCTGAGCTAGATGCAAATGCCCCTCTTTGAATCCCAAATGATCAGCCATCATCACGACTTGTAAATAAACAGGCGCAATATATACACCCCACATCCCATGCCAACACACTCACATCTTTAAATACCCCAGCTCTGACGACTGAGATAGTACTGCTCATCAAATTTGTGCGTGAGCAAGCCCAGGCTAAATTTGTAGCCAGGGAACTTACGCAATCCTCCCTGGTCTTCCTCCTGTGTCTATACAATGGCTGAAAACACACAGATCTCAAAGCATCCCAGCCCTCCTTAGATCCCACCCCCACTCTACAACTCCGCCACTATTCCTGTACCAGCACAGGCCGCCACAGCACAGAAATACCAGCACCTCCAAGAACAGACGCAAAGCCTGTCAGAGCATCATCATATCCCACAGGACAGCTTGGGGAGGGGGGAGGGAGAGGAAGAGCAGGTGGAAGGATGAGCATCGCCGCTGTCGAGAGAACAGAATCAACAGAGAGGAAAGAAAAAGTAAACACTGTCTGTGAGGGAGAGGACACAGTTTACAGTTATATCCTGACAGATCAGACACCGTCTCTCTTTCTGTTGATCTGACTGATAGGTGTTGTTGATATGATAACGTTTATGAGAATCAGGGGTCATAACAACTGCTTTATTTGGAGTCATCCTTAAATACCTCAAATACCCCTGTGCACTACATAGAAATTAAAGCATTACATTAGAGCAGATTTGTAAACATTTAAAGCCAAAAATATGACATGACAGTAATGTCCTAACACCCATACCCAATATATGTAAGTTGTGTTCAGTGTGCATGGAGATATTAAAGCTCACATGGAAAAAAACACGGACCCTTTTAGTCATATTTCTAACACATAGTGATACACGTCAGCCTATTGTGGACAAAAAAAGTATAACGACAACACACATGTTCTCTCAAAAAAATTCAATGATCCTAGCAAAACTTTTTTACACCGATTGTAACACACTCATCGTGATTCCTAACCTTGGGGACACAACTATTTAGATCAGACCTGCACTCATCGACCACCAGGATTATTTGTTTTTCTCACTTTTTGCGCCTCTCGGGGCTTCCCTAATTATCTGACGGGAACTTCAATAAATAATGTTTTGTAAGGGATGACAGTCATTTTGGTTGTCCAAATGTTTGAACTAATTTTAGTGTTATAGTTAGTTAATTTGTGTTTGGATTCAAAGGTTTTAGAGAGGGGTAATTAATAATATAATATTTTTAGCCATGTTAGCGGAGTGGCTCGATGCATGGTCCAAACTGAAATACCTCAACAACTATTCGATGAATTGGTATGATTTAAAAAAACAAAAACATTCATGGTCCAAAGAGAATGGATGCTACACCTCTTTGTGATCCCATACTTCTCCTTGTGGTATTTCATAAAATATCCCAATTACTTTTGAATTGCACATTCAAGCTTATGAGGATGAATTGTTATAACTTTGGGGATCTTGTGACATTTCATTATTTCAGGGTTTGTCCAATAGTTTGGGTTATGACAAAATGGCTACCTGCAAAGCGAATGATATTCCCACCAGCCTGTGCTTTGTTTTTAATGTACATTTTATTTTACCTGTTATCAGCATTTAGTTTGAAACTCTGCAGTGCCCAAGTACAGCCAAGCACAGCCTCTGGCCTTACTGTCGTTCTAGTTTCTTAGCTGTTCTTAAACAGAATGACTGAAAGAACACGTGCATGAGTCCTGTGAGGCCCGCAGATGTTTTTAAAAGCCTTGTTGAGGCTACAGCTATCAATGGCTGGGTTAATGTAAAGCTGACACAAAAGCAGGAGGAAGCACAGGGTTTGGAAACATTTCAATCAAATGATAAAGCAGGATGGAGAGGACAGACACTGAGAGGAATCTATTGGTCCTTCCTGTCGTCCTCTCACAGTGTAGATGGACGGTTGCTGAGGATAACCTGTGTGCTCACCTAATGATGAACAGGAAGTGGTGTGTGAGCAAAGGTGCTATAATTAGCTGCATGTGTAAAAATGACATTTCTATGTGTGTTTGTGCATGCGAGCAGCTGTGTGTGTGTAACGGCGAGGAGGCAGATTGTGAGACTCTGACAGCTACTAGAGGGAACATGAGGGGGGAGAAATAGGGAGGGATGGATAGAGGGAGTCAGAGGAGGAGGCGAGTGAGTGCGTGTTGACGCTGTACGTGGCGTCAGCGCGATAAGAATAGAGATTGTGCGTGTTACGCTGCTGAGACATAAACCTCACACCCTCAGTGGGGCAGGCAGTGCTCACTCTGACTGTGTGTGTGTGTGTGTGTGTGTGTGTGTGTGTGTGTGTGTGTGTGTGTGTGTGTGTGTGTGTGTGTGTGTGTGTGTGTGTGTGTGTGTGTGTGTGTGTGTGTGTGTGTGTGTTCACAGATATTACCCTTGCTATGTTCATGTGTGCATGGATGAGTAAACTGTTGGTCTTGCAGTGATTTTTTATCTTCTTGTATTTTTACAGTTAATACTTTCTTTCATCTTTAGTCATTAGAAACACATTTACATTTCATCAAATTTCTGAACATCAACTTGATAATAACTTTGAGAAAAGGGATAATAACATGGTCTATATTTAGGTTTGGAAACGATTAGCATATAAAAGACACAAGGAATAAGGACACCTTAAACACATCTTTAATGATGAAATCGATTTCATTACAATGTGAAGTAATATAATTGTATTACATAACAATTAAATGATACTCATGCATACTCTTCATATTATATTGTATACATTGTGTTTATGTGTATGTAGGGCATCTTCCTCGTACATTTTGTATACTTTATATATTAAAGTTGTTATATTATTGATTAATATTCAATTATTATACCTCTATTTATTCAAATCCTTACCTTTCCTGTGTGGGTAGTGTTTGGGCCGCAACTGCATTTGAATGTGCAATCCTGTATTGTATAATGACAATGCAGCTGACCTTTAACCTATATCAGGCCATATCCATAAGTATAACGAAAGGTACATGAATCATAAAGAATAAAACAATGGCTGAGCAACATGTGAACTGAGCCACCGCTGTTGCTTTGGAATAAGGATTTAAATACACTTTATATTTGTCTTCGTTTTTTAATAATCAATGGCATGCTGTGTTCAGCTCAGACCCTCATCACAAAGCGTCTTCACACCGTCAGGAACTGAAGCAGCCACTGTGGAGGGACAGCAGAGAGCAGAAAGCAGAAACAATAAAAAACGTGTTCAGGTCACCATGAACACACAACACAGCATTTGGCAGATACTCACAGAGTTGATACCTCTGTCTTTCACCTCCTGACTGGTTTCTGATTCATACAGCGCTGAGGAGGAGAGGGAGGAAATGACTGTATTCAGTATCAATGCAACAATGAATTACTTCTGCATCTGGTTTAGATCCTGTCGAGAAATCTGAATTGATTTAGTAATAGCCCTAATATGAATAAAACATATAATGTAAACCAAAACATGAAAATATTTCACTCAAATGTTCAATTTAACTTGGCAAAAAGTTACACATCTTAATCATAACAAGGGAGACATGATAAGTACATATTTGAATTAGGTAAAGGAATAATACAACAAAGAAAAAGTCTGAGTAAGTAAAAATTGCAAAGTACACATGTATTATCAGCTAAATATACTTAATGTATCAAATAAAAAGTATTATTTTTGCATCAACATTTTACTGTGACTGATATACTGCTTAAGTGTCCTTGTTAGATTTTTTTAGGATTGAGTGCAGATGGGTCAAAAATAAAATACCACTGTAGAGCTTACTGTGTGTGCGTGTGTGTCTTACCAAAAAGCTTCTGCATCCTGGTGACACATGACACATAGCTGTGGAAGGGCATGTGAAGTTCTCCTGATGCAAAGCGCTCAGACAGCAGCTCAACCACCTTGCTATCACACTGCATTCCTGAGAAACAGAGGAGTGAACAACGGTGTGAAAACCAAACAACAGCCACAATAGGTGTACAGTGTGAGTGTGTGTGTAATTGTGTATGTGTGTGTGTTTCTGTTGTGTGCATACCAACAGCTTGCAGCGCTGTGCTGAGTTCAAAGGGGCTCATGGTCCCAGAAGAGTCCTCATCAAACTGGAAAAAGATGGACTGAAAAAGAAAGCAGCATCAGAATAAGCAATGATGTCACAACCCAATTTTTAATACACACACTGACACACAAACACACACACCTGCAGATGTCGCAGACTGGACAGCAGGGTTTCTGTTTGTTTACGGGTGAGACTGGAGCGCCCTTTAGTCTGTCAGCAGAGTTATGGAAAGAAGACTGAAAAGGTAAAGTTATGAGGGATGTTATTAAAGTTTTGAATGATACCAGAGATCAATTAAGTTAATAACTCGAGAAAAACACGTTATTTCTGTAGGACAGAGTAAACTAGACATAAATGCAGAGCAGTCAAAGTCTAACAAGCTTAACAAGCAATCTGAACTACAAGGAGACTGGATTTTGAGTTATATTAATGAATAAACTGAGGACAAAAGGATACATCCTCTCCAAAGATGAGCTGTCGGCATGTCTCCAGTGGCAGATGGTAATCTTTCTCAAGAGCTGTGATTACAGGAAGAAAGGCACAGATTGATAAACAGAACGAAAACAATGGTTTTAATTGAATTAAGATGGGGAAAGGTGAAGGCAAGGACAAGTTTAATCACTTTTATTACTTATTACTTTATTGCCAAGCTTGATGTACTCTGACTGCAGCTAAATGAGCTTCTGTCTAGACTGGTGGCGACCTCTGAGGCTCCACTAGGCCAACTTTTAAGAGAAAGCTTTACTATTTTGCTCCCATCTAGTGGCCATTACGGGTATTAGATAGTCAAATACCACTTGTCGGGAAGCTTTGTGTTATTTTCAGATGCAGCTAAAACATGTCAAACCTAATATATTTAAGATGTGTTACCTGTGTTGAACAGCTTCATGAGCTCCTTGGCATTCAGTCTGTCATCCTGCCCGGGGAAACAAAAGCAATACCATGAGCAAAAGCCTCAAATTCACACTTTTATAAAAAACGAATAAAGTGAGGAGGACTTCTTACAGGGCCGGCATCCTCATCAAAAGTCTTCAGAACTTTCAATTGATCCTCTGGAGAGACTGGGGTAGCCATTACCTGTTTGGCACAAACACAGAACAAACGTAAACATATAATAATCTTTTAGTCAGCTGCAGATGGGTGACGTGTGGACGAGACAGATAAACTCACCGGGAGGAACCCAGAGGAGCAGGTGAAGTCCTGAGTCCTGAAACAAAAAGTCCACACCAGATTGTCTCTTTAATTAATTAATGAATGCTATACACTTAGAAATAATGTATTATAATAAGTTGATTCACTAGTTATGCATACTGGCTTGATTTAGACTTCAAAATTATTATTATCTTTCTATTAAAATTATTTAAGAAATCTGAAACTCCGGGGTATCTCCTGTGAATGGTAACATACCTTGGAAATAATCAAGTAGGGGAAACACAACTCAGCTTAAATGTACCTAGTTACTTTCCATGTCTCTTAGAAACCTAGAAATAATTAATAAAGTGGTCTGCCAATTAATAAGAAAAAAAAAACATTAATCTCCACTCCAGGAAGCTGAAGAGGGCGATTATAGTTATAATGAGTACTAGTGCTCAGCTGTGTAATTGACTGTTGTTTCTGACAGAAGCCATGATAAATCAGTCTATTGCTATTAAGACTAAATGCAATATTCTAAATACACAGTAGCTTAATGTTGTATGTTTGAGTGTAGGTACAGGGGAGTGTGGGTGACTATGACTGGGCCTTTGAGAGTGGGTGAGGCAGGAGGTGATGCAGGGACCCTTGGGAAGTATTATTTGACGCTTATAACAATTACAAAACGCTGCTTTAAAAAAATAACCGTTTTTTGTAGAGGAAAGTAGAGGAATAATACATTCAGCAAATAAGTCTTCTTATGATTTTTGTTCCATGTTTTAAGCCCCCAATGCTAAATCCCTTCCATCTTACCCCAAAGTGTTTCCGGTCTTGGCGAAAATGCGGACATAGAACTCTCCGGGCTGGTTGGGTCGGTAGGTGGATGGCACGATGATGTAGTTCCCCGGGTCCAGATGCAGCTTCCTCCACGTTCCCCTGCGGGACGTCACAGATAATGAGTTACATTTATACATTTACACCATTACGGCCATATACAACCATAAGTACACTTGGATACATTTTATGGATTGACATTGTTGTTTTATCTGTATGTCCCTCACTTGGTTATTGGCGGCCCTGGCTAAATTATTATAATTTTTCTTTGATAAAGTATTTTCTTTTTTGCAAACTTGGAAAATTACTAATTTTGAGGAACCGATTTATTACATTGAGGCAAACATTTGAAGGGATTACTCTTGATTTAGGGCACATTAATCACAATAAGCAACATTTACTGTGGCCTATAGTACTAAGTGAACAGAATGCTGATTTTATCAAAGGTTTATTGAAGAATTACAAATGAACAGTCATTATTCTTCATGATGCTGTTTTACCTCTGAGCCATATATTTTCCAGAGCGACCCACGGGGCGAGTGGTCATGAAGAAGTGGCGGCTCAAACACGCACCCTGGAGCTGTATGAAGAAAGATATTACAAGACCTTTATACATTATTACTGAGAATATTGGATTATTGTTATTATTTCAAGCAGATAATGATTATTTCTCCATTGGCCATAAATCCCTTGCCTCAGTTGGAACCTGCAAATGAAAGAAACACAAATACAGATGTTAGTTTATTCAGGAAACAATATGAATTCAATAAATACATAGAAGTCATGTGACCTGATAGATGTGGAAAGCAATGTGGAGGAAGTTGAGTTTATTCTTCTGCCTGCGGTCTTTCTGCAGCATCTCCACCAGCACGGTGCACTTTTTGGCTTTCAGCTTCTGTTTCTCTGCTCTCTGCTTCTCCTCTGCGGTCATCGGCTCATCATCGTCGTCATCTTCATCTTCCTCATCATCATCCTCCAACTGTGGCTGGTCCTGCTCTGTCAGAACCAACTGGTACTGAGGATTTTTCCAGAAGGATCCTGAGGGAATAAAAGTTTGATAAATTAAAAAAAAAAGATCTAGATGGAGCTTAAATGTATGTAAATGTATAGACTTTAACATACGGTTGTATCTGCGGCTGCCACCAGCAGTACTTCCCGTTACCCAGAATCCTTCATGTTCAGTGATGTTCCAGATAGACAGGGAGGCAGGAGAGGAAGGGGAGGCTGTGATTCCCTCCTCAAGATTGTCAGGATTCAGACTGCAGAGCTCCACCATGTCAAACTGGTTGTGGAAGTCCTCGACACTGATCCTGATAGAGAGGAAGATTTACATCAGAGAGTTTATCGTTTTCAGAGCCAGTATTCACTCACTTTCTGTAGATAAGTACAATTTCAAAGTACTTACTTTACTTGAGTAATAGATTAGTTAGAAAATGCATACTCACAAAGCTGAAAACAATTTTTTAGAGATACGTGTTCTCCTCTGACAGCTCCACAACCAACACATGATGATCTTATAGAACATGATGCATATATGTAGATTACACTACAGCAGTTAATTAAGCAGTGGAAATTAAATAAGAAAATAAAAATGGACACCAGTAATATGCAGTTTACACGTTGATGCAACAGTTAATTTAATCAAGACACATACAAATACTGAAAGTAATCATTTTCCTTTTAAAGGCTTTTAACGCAGGACTTATACTTGTAGTGGAGTATTTTCACAGTGTGGTTCTAGTATTTAAGTAGAGGAGGAGGAATATTAAGTACCCCCACTTACCAGAACTCTCCATCTTCTTTCTTCTTCAGCTCAATCCTTTCTTTCTCCTCTTTGACCACGTCATCCCACTCCTTACTCCTGCAGCCACACAAAGAGAAAGTGAGTGGGTGAGCTCTTTCTTTACAAACGTTCAGAAACAGGAAGCTTACTCACTTGTCACTCCAGGGTCCGCGATACTCGATAAAACCCCAAGGGTTCCTAAGCCTCAGCAACAAAATCTCATTGGACGCTTTCATCACCTGTAGAGTGATGAGAGAATAAACCAATTCTAAAAGATTGTTTGGCGGTTCTCAGTGTGTTACTTTTAATAAGAGATGAGATGAGTCAAAGGTTGGCCAACATATATCCACAAGGTCATGAGTAGCTTTTCTGGAGCATTTGATCGTATCACATGGTCGTCTACTGTCCAAAATCAAGAATGAGATTTACAATGTTTAAAGGGGCCCTGTTATGTGTTTTGGGGGTTTCTCTTTCCTATAGTGTGTTAAATAGGTTTCAGTGCATGTAAATGGTCTGCAAAGCCAAATATCCCAAAGTTCCCACCAGAAGGAGGTTCTCTGCCTAATACGCCTGGATTGGACTTCTTTGCTTACATCCATAACATAGTGACATCACTATGTAACACTCACGCTTCTATTTGCCGGCGCTTCAACACATTCTACCTGATAGGCTAAGGGGCGGGAAATCTATAAGCTATTGACCAATCACAACAGAGCCGGCCAGCGAACCAATCAGAGCAGACTGGGCTCTGGTTTCAGACAGAGGGTGAAAGGAGGGGCTGCAGCACAGGCAGTATGAGGAAAATAAAGAGCTTTTTGAACATTTAAGCATATAAACATGTCACAGTAGACCAACAAACGGAAATATTAACCTATAATGAACATAAAAGGGCCGGTTTAATTCAACAGGATGAGAAATTAACAGGAAATAACATGACATTCATTTTAATTTCAGTGTGATTATGTGGGAATGAATAGGATTATACTAGTGTGAAATACAATTAGATAAAACAACATGTTATTTGGAAAACAAGTGGAGAATATATATTAGAAAAGTTAATTAAAAGTGCATTAGATTTGATACCCATTAAAATTATGAAAATGAATTAGAAGATAAAATGACATTGTTGTTTGGAAGTCTTTGTGGAAAAGTCATACTGGCCTTGTCGGTGTCGGTGATGGCGTATGCGTGACCTTTTATCAGCCCGTTTCCTGTCACTTTACCGATCTCAAGGTAGCTGCTGGCCTGTGAAGACAGAGAGAAGAGCTGAAGTGGCTCTAAGGAGCATCGAGCAGTGCAGAGTGAACTTCTGGAGGTGTGTTGTTTACCTGGATGAAGCAGCTGAGCAGGCTGCCTCGAGACAGGGCGGCTGTCAGAGACCTCCAGAGGACTCGAGGGGTGCAGGATGAGACCTGCAGCGAGTATGCGATGCCTCCTGTAAAGTCCTCCATTCCCTCTGAGATGTTGCCCCCCTTCAGGCTTCCGTATGATCCGACTAACCTACAAACGATCAAGTGAGAAAAAGTATTTGTATCACTGCAGCGACACACAGAGAAAAGAGTGGTTGATCAGGGACATTACAACCCTCAAACATATGCTTGGTAATGGAAACTGACTTGGCGTAGGCCTTCTCCACCAGGGCGCTCCAATACTCATTACGGGTGTGAGAGTAGCTGAAGAGCAGACGGCCTTCACGCACTGGCAGCCTGTCGTCCACAACCACCTCCACCCACTCACCATACTGCCAGAACTGCTCAGGGAGAGGGAGGGGAGAGATAGAGAAGAAACTGGTGTAATTTTTTTAAGTAGAAAGGTTTTGTTTCCTCACTTTTGTATTTTTTTGATATTTTTGTTGTAGTGCAATATGCTTGTTGAATAGTGTTTCTGTGAATTATATCCACCCAGTGGACATGGCCATATGTATGAATATATATTTATGTATACGTATATCCAAACTTCATTTAACATGAGATAGGAAAGATCATCTAACTTTTGGCACATTATACTGATTTCTGTTTTACATCTTATGTGATTTGAATCACTTTAAATTGCCTTGTTGTGCAAACCCTCTATTCACATACTTAATACAGTATCACATGGTTTATTAAGAAAGCTTTTAAGACAAATTAAATAAACCCTACATTTTTTAAACCACCAACCGAGGCAGATACTGGCCATGACTTAAGGTGTGTACTGTAAGGTGTACACAACAGCTGTGTGCGTGTGTGTGTGTGTGTGCGTGTGTGCGTGCGGGTGTGTGTGGGTGTATGTGTGTGTGTGTGTGTGTGTGTGGGTGTGTGTGGTGTGTGTGTGTGTGTTGTGTGTGTGTGTGTGTGCGTGTGTGCGTGCGGGTGTGTGGGTGTATGTGTGTGTGTGTGTGTGCGTGAGTGTGTGCGTGCGTGTGTGTGCGTGCGTGTGCGTGCGTGCGCATGTGTCAGGGGGAGTCACTGCCTGCGTGTCTGGACTGCTCTCCCATCAACCTGACAAGGCATAAATACTTTCCAATACTTCTGTCCTGCTTGTCAAGTCTTGTCTTGTCTCCCTAACAGTCTCTGAAGGTCCAACACTCTGGGGAAAATCATTTCTGAGCAGATAATGATCCATATCCATATCTAACAACTGTGCTTTGAACTGATTGAATCATCTAATAATGCCATATGTATTGTATCTGTGCTAGTCAGAGCCTGTGCATGATCTCTAAATGTAATAGCTTCTGATAAGGTGAAGATTAGTTTTCACTTTTGTCTCTTTGCAGGATAAGTTGATACCTGTTTGATCTGTTATTAAATGACGCATCTGTGAAAGCACGGCACCTAAAGCAATACACAGCTTAATGACAATAGGCTAAATGTCATATTAGATAGAATGTGAATCACTTCAGAGACAGAGAATCAGTCCTTGCTTAGAAGAAGTTACATAACATGTGAATTAGTTGTTAATAATAAATCCAACTTAATATCTATAATGATCTTCAATACATAATTGATTACAACCAACACAAACTTTGTTATATATTTGGCCTGTGATCAGCACTTATTGAGCTTCAAACACACCCAGAAATGTGTTTTATACTCTATATGTAATATAATGTTAAAGGCACTTGCTCGCTACGTTTTCATAGAGGTTGATGCCTAGCAATGTCCCAAACACAACAAAAAAGAGAAAATGCAGGTCATTAGGGATCTCAATAGATACAGACCTGCTAAACCCTTTAAGTAATGAGCCAGAGGGACTGTTTAGTATATAACTGCTTTTAAGGAAACTCATTTTGCCTGAAAAAACCCCTATTGTGTCAGTTGATATCATTCTCACATTGTGCATACTTCAAAACAAAGTAACATATTACCACAAAATGTGATTGTTTGTCTAAAGCATCAAGCATCAGCCACACTTCCACCTAAAACGCGTATTTGCAGGTGCAATAAATGGTTAAAACTTAGATGCAATTACAGCTTATAATAATAATTTTCCTAAAGAATATAGGCCCTAAAGCAACATGCGTTATGGCTAAGACAAGGCAGGGGGTGAGATTGAGCTGCAGGGCAACGATAAAGGATATGAGGAAGACTGCTTTTTGTTGGTCAGCAGCAAACAAGGTGTGAGTCTCAACTCACTCGATTGGGGAGATAATTACAACTTTTCTCATCAGAAAGAAAAGTGCTGGGAGTTTACTTACCCTAAAATGGAAGATCCCTGCGTAAGGCTTGGACAGGCTTTGGTTGGGCGGCACCACCTTCACAAAAGAGTTTGGGATGCATGGTGAGACAGGACAGCGACGCCAGCAGCCAACAGTTACCTGATTCACAAGAATACACACAAGAAGCTAACATGAACACATCTTAGAAGATACTTAGTGCTTTATAATGAGTGATTCATTTTTTTACATAAAAAGCCCAGAAGGCACTGGTCTCCCATGAAGCATAATCCATGTTCTCGTCAATGCTCTTTCAACCAGGTTAGGCTCACGCACACAAAAACCTAATAGGCCACATTCCTCTCCAACAGCAAATATCTGTTACATGTTGTGTTCCTGGATGTCGCAAGAAAATGCTTTCTTCATACACAAGAAGACGAGCAAGAGGAACAAGGAGTTTGGTATTGATCAGTACAATATGTCCATAAACTGGTATCATAAACTATCAATTGAGAAATCTCAGAGGGGAGAAGAGAAGTTTGCTTTTTTGTGGTTCACCACAAATAATAAGAGAGATTTGTGAGGACCATGATGAAGACAGGGGACTGGACCCTCGCAGATTTAAAGTTAAGGGAACACAGAGTGCCCCTCCTCTTTCCCCCTCACTGAGTGATAGAAGTTTGGTCCCTGGAGCTGTTCGGTGCAGACATCCAGTTCTGGATGAAGTCATTGTATTTGACTGTAATTAAGTCATTAGGAATAAAATGAACCACTGAATGGGTTCATCATGACACATCCCAGTTCCTCATCGCTCCGGTAGAGAAGATGAGCAGAGGGCGAGGGCCGATATGAATGTGTTTGTTGAAGTTTACAGATGTGTACTCACACCAGTTGGCCCTGACAGATGTCAGTGGTCCCAGTCGTGCCCTCCACAAACACAGCGTTTCTTACTGATTTCCTTCACAAGGAGCAGAGGAAAATGTGAGCACAACATGATTAACACCACAAACGTCATGAGTACATGTTGATGAGAGAAGACGTTTGAGAAAAGGTTTAAAATGATTGGATAAGTCAATCCGACATATTAATCATTAACACTTTTAAAAATTATAATAATAACCTGAATCCTCCTTTAAAACTGCAAATACCAAAATATCACCAGTTCCAGCTTAAGTATGAGCATGTTCTCGTTTTATTTAATCATATATGATATTGAATTGAATATCTTTGTTTACGGTCATTTTAAGACATTTACGAAAATTTGAAAACATTATTAAATGCTGATTATATTGACCAAAACCATTTACCAAGGGAAGAAAATGAAACAGATAAATCATTAAAACTAAAACTAACTCAAACGTATAATTTAAAACAGCCCTGTTGTTACTAATTCTTATTAATCCCTTTTTACTTTGTAATGTATTATATCAGCTAAAATTAACATTTTCCTTATGTTGTACCTTACCTCTCAAAAATGTTTTCTGGCTTGGAGATTACTTTAATGAAAGTAATTTCATTAAAGTTTTATTCCTGATATTATTTGGTTACATGTTGCCCCTCTAAAGGAAACTGCTCCAGGAGACCTGAGCCACACCTTCACTAGTTGCTTTCTACACCTCTGCAACAAATAGAGTCTCTGTGAGCAAGCAAAGCCAACAAGATACTAAATTACATTTCACATTATGAGTGGCTTAAACAAATGAACACACCTTCCGTTGGTTTTAAACAAAATGTTAGTGTGCCAGCAGAATGTTTTTGATATGGAAGCAGCACTTTATCAAATATGTATTCCTTTTTGTTATGGCTGTGGAGGAAGCTATAACATGACATGCATAGTTATTGATTCTTCAACAACTGATGTTGAATAAATTATTAGAATGTAATCCAAACACGCAACTGGAACTCTTATATGCACAACTTTATCTACCTTGGGTCGCTGCCACTTGATCGCCTTCTTTGGATCCGCATCTTCCGGTAAACCAATGGACTTCTGCTCCGCCAGGAAGGTCGGATCAGCGAACATCTTTCCGGACTTCAGACACTCTTCCAGCAGAGACTTGAAGTCCTGATCCATGAACTTGATCGGGTTCTCGACGGAGCCAAGAGGTGCCTTCTTGTTGGTCGCCATGCTGAATCTGCAGTCAAAATCTTTATCCGCACAATGTGTTAGCAGCCGGTGCTTAAATACAGTAAAAAGTGTACACCCCCCGCAGCCAGAGAGGGACACTCCTCGGCTCTGCGCAGCCCGCAAAGGTATGCAGAGCGCCGGGGGCCGAGGAGAGCTGGAGTCGGAGTAATGACACGGTGCCAAAAGCCTCTCTGATCCCTTTTATTTATCGTCCATCCATCACTATCATACTGACAGAAAGAGGCAACAGTTTCATCCAAAGTACACAACAGCTGTAGCAAAGCAAAACAATGTTTACTACAGAATATCGTCATTATTAAATACAAAAATGTAAGCACACAGAGCTTGGATTAAAGGATTTCCAGAATAAAAGTGAACCACATTCAAGCCCTATGACATAGACATTTTAGGAATATAAAAGCACCAATCAGTGCTGTAATACATAGAAAGAGGTGCAAATAAAAACAATTGAACAAATAATTAGGTAGCCTACGTATGATGTAGAAATAGATAAATTAGATCAAAAAGTCATTCAAGTGTGTGTCAAGGAAATACCTATCCGTCTTGTCTTTAAAGGAAACTCATATTAACCACATGTTAACCTCTGGAGCATATCCACAGACACATTGAATGATCTTGTGTTTGTCATTGTTGTGTCTAATAGAAGGTTGCTTAGATGCAGTATATGTAGCCTGCAGTACATCACATGAGACTCTAGCTGTCAGTCTCCTCCACGTAAAGGCACCAGACCAAAACACACATGTGCTGGTTTACTGTGAATCATGGTGCTGGTGTGATTATACATAAGGCTGTGTAGAGAAATGCATCTTCATACAAGATCTAAAGAAAAAGCAATCAACAATAATGAGTTTAAATATCAATGTAGGAGGTTCATGTCAGATTGAATTGCAATAGTATAATTGGTCAGCTTTAGAAGAGGCCTAATAATGTCCTTTAATATAAGTGTTCTGCAACAAACACAAAACTGAGGTATAAAGGTGAGCTTTAAAAAAACGTTGATAATGAATGTATCCATTTTCACTGTGACAGATTTAATTTACTAATTCAAATGTCTCTAAAATGCCTTCTCTTGTTAGATGAGAGAAAATAGGTAAGTTATAAAAAAGTAGATTTATCTACAAGAAGTATATTCGTTTTTTTATTGTATAATTGACATAGGTGTTTTAATATTACTGCAGTGATCATCATTTCTACATTTGCAAAATGATAAACAGTTTTATATTAATGTTTGCTAAATTGATATAACTGCAGGAAAAACATGCAGATTATTATTATATTTATTCGGACAAACCTCTGACCCTGTTTTAGTAACTTGTTAATTATTAAAGACAATTGTTATACATTCTCTATTAATCACTTACTGAATTATACAACCACAGAGTCGGTGGTTTATTGAAAGTTACTTTAAAGACTGAGCAAGATACATTTAAAAACAAGAAAACCAGAAACATTGTCTGATGAAAGGCCTATATCTGTAAGCCTATACGTTTTTAGTTAGTATTTCTAGATTTTGTTTTATAAAACCAAATATATTCCAATACAAGAACATTATTTCACCTTTTTCTTTTATAAATGTACCTTCCATTACCTTTATAATTTGGAATTGAAAAAAAACGCACGACAGTCTTTCTTCTCTGACATCATTACCAAAAACAATGCACGTGCCTTGTTTGCTACCGTCGACAGACTAACAAACCCCCCAGTGTCAGTAGCCTCTGAATTTCTATCCACCAGGGTGTGCAATGATTTTGCCTCCTTTATCACTGACAAAATTCAGAAAATCAGACAAGCAGTCAGTGCCTCTGCATCAGGAACAGCAAATGTGTTGTCCCCATCTCCACTTAACATCAATTCAGACATCATGACACAATTCCATCAGATTAATGATAAAAACCTAGAGGACATTATTCAACTTCTGAAATCCTCCTCCTGCTGCCTTGATATTATTCCAACAGGATTTTTCAAAGATGTTTTTCGTTGCATGGCCTCAGATCTACTTCATATAGTAAACAAATCTCTTCACTCAGGTATTTTTCCACAGGCCCTGAAAACTGCAGTCATTAAACCGCTCTTAAAAAAGAATAATCTAGATGCTTCAGTAATGAACAATTACAGGCCCATATCAAACCTCCCATTTCTAGGTAAAATCATTGAAAAAGTTGTTTTTCAACAGTTGAGTAATTTCTTGCATTTAAATAGTTGTTTCGATGTGTTCCAGTCAGGCTTTCATCCAAACCACAGCACTGAGACTGCTCTTGTAAAGGTCTTCAATTACATCCACTTAAACACAGACAATGGCAGAACTTCAGTGTTAGTATTATTAGATCTCAGTGCTGCGTTTGACACTGTTGACCACAACATATTACTCGACCGACTAGAAAACTGGGTGGGACTTTCGGAAACAGTTCTAAATTGGTTTGAATTCTACTTAAAGGACAGAAAAAACTTTGTTTCTATAGGTAAATACATATCTAAGTTGACAAATATGACATGTGGGGTTCCTCAAGGCTCCATCTTGGGGCCTCTTCTCTTTAACGTCTACATGCTACCACTGGCTCAGATAATGAAAAACAACTAAATAAGTTACCATAGCTATGCGGATGACACACAAATTTACGTAACAATTTCACCAGGAGACTATGCTCCAATTCAAACACTGAGTAAGTGCATTGAACAAATCAATGACTGGATGTGTCAGAACTTTCTCCAATTAAACAAAGATAAAACTGAGGTAATGGTTTTTGGAGCCAAGTCAGAACGTATAAAAGTTAGCGCTGAGCTTCAGTCTGCAATGTTCAAAACAACAGATAAAGCCAGAAATCTAGGTGTAGTCATGGACTCTGACCTGAGTTTCAACAGTCACATTAAAACAGTTACTAAATCAGCCTACTATCACCTAAAGAACATATCTAGGATTAAAAGACTAATGTCACAGCAGGATTTGGAAAAACTTGTCCATGCTTTTATCTTCAGTAGACTGGATTACTGCAATGGTGTCTTTGCAGGTCTCACTAAAAAATCTATTAGAAAGCTGCAGCTAATTTAGAACGCCGCTGCTCGAGTCCTCACTAACACTAAGAAAGTGGATCACATCACTCCTGTTCTGAAGTCTGTACACTGGCTTCCTGTGTGTCAAAGAATAGATTTCAAAATACTGCTGCTGGTTTATAAAGCACTGAATGGTTTAGGCCCAAAATACATTTCTGACTTCCTGCTAAATTATGAACCATCCAGATCTCTCAGGTCTTCAGGGACTGGTCAGCTTTCTGTCCCCAGAGTCAGAACTAAACATGGAGAAGCAGCGTTTAGTTATTATGCTCCAAATATCTGGAACAAACTCCCAGAAAACTGCAGGTCCGCTGCAACTCTGACTACTTTTAAATCCAGACTAAAGACTTTTCTTTTTGCCGCTGCTTTTAATTGAACTATTCACATCTTAAACTGCACTGTAACTTTATCCATGTATTTTTTCTTTTAATGTTTATTTTATTATCTTTTCTTTTTAATGACTGATTTTAAATGCCATTTTCTTAATGTCTTTCGTTTTTTGTAAAGCACTTTGAATTGCCTTGTGTTGAAAGGTGCTATATAAATAAACTTGCCTTGCCTTGCCTTCCAATATTATCACATTCCTGAAAAAAGATCTAGCCAATTCCAATTTATCGATATTTTGAAATGTGTTCCCACAAAATGTATTGTCAGTGCTTCATTGTGAGTCTAACTGTGTTAAGGCGGACATCCTTAGAATAATACCGGTGTAATAGACTATTCATGGGGACTTGTTTTGCTGTGATACCTAAATTGACCAAGCAGTTTTTGGAAGGGGTCTTTGGCTTCCTCCTGTGTGGACCACTTGTGAACTCTGGTCGGGACTCAAATCATCTGAAGTGGACATCCAATTAGCGTCCCCCTTGCTCCCCTCCGTCCCCCTCTCTCGGCCCTCTTGTGTCGTACCATTCATTACATTTAGGTGGATATCCATCTCCAGTAAACTGTTGTCCTGCGGTGCTCACCGCGGGCCTCTCCAGGCATCTCCAGCCGTCCCTCCATCACACGCCTGATTAGCCTGAAAACGTGAGACTGACCTGGACTAAATAAACAAGAAGAATAGCGACACAGATCCACCTAATGGTCACCATTTAACTCCATTCATGGGCTCTCCATTATGTCCGTATGGTCTTTGAGGACAGGATTAAAGGAAGCCTCAGTGACAAAGGTCAGAGGGCCGAGCAGACACTCCCACACCTCCATGACCCGCTCTGATCCCACGACCCCGCACCAGCAGCCCGGGGCCCCTCTCTGTCTCCCCGCTGGTTAACCGGCTTTGTCCCAGCCGGTTTTCTACCGCATCACTCAAACACATCACCGGACTGAGCAGCAGACAATCAGCCCCCAGCAGCACCATGGAGAGATAACTTCAATATAGGCCTGCATATAGGCTATATGTGGGTTGTTTTTACATTCCTGTTCTCTGATGTTATAACTCATGGCTTTATTTGATCTTTCCTATAAATAAACTTAAAGTTCTGAAACTTGTATTTTCTGCAACCAGTTTTTGATGTAGCCAGTAAGAAACACCATATGTTGTGTTTCCCTCACTGAAATAATGGCCTTTTTGTTTGATATCCTTAATATCACAATATATTCTAGTCATAAAGGCATACATTCTGAAATTATTCTAAAGCGGCCCATTTTATTAATGCTCTTTAGGTACAGTTGTGGAAAGTAGCTACTTTTAATTGACCAGAGTATCATTTTGAGATACTTCTATTATACTTGAGATGTACCATTTTATGATGCCTTTTATTTCTACGTTATGATAAACATTATGCCTTCGAATCCAATTCATTCATTTGCAGAATACGATAAAAAAAGTTCCATCAGTTTATGAAATAAGATATTTTTGTATAGATTTAGCAGTGATAAAGTGTCAGCCTCAAGCTTCAACATGAAACGAGGGTCAGTGAAACGGATGCAACATGAAAAATGTCCGGTGTGACAGTGGACATTTGTTGTATGTGGAGATGCTGGTCGAGGGGCTTGCGAGCAGCAGTTCACCTGCCCTCAGGCCAGCACATGAAAGCATTTCACCTGTCACAAGACTGAGCTCTACCTTCTAACCTTCCTATGCATGCTATCCAGTCAACACCTCTGACCCCAGCACTGTGTGAGGGGAGGGGGGGGGCAGTGAGGGGTGTACGCTCCAATCCAGTTTTTCTGGCATTTTGAGACGTTTCTGGGCTGGACAAGAAACAAAACTGACTGACCTCAATATGGAGGTTTGCATGTGTGTGTGTGTGTGTGTGTGTGTGTGTGTGTGTGTGTGTGTGTGTGTGTGTGTGTGTGTGTGTGTGTGTGTGTGTGTGTGTGTGTGTGTGTGTGTGTGTGTGTGTGGTGTGTGTGTGTGTGTGTGTGTGTGTGTGTGTGTGTGTAATTACCAGAGCTACTGAATAACTGTGTGTGTGTCTGTGTCAGGTTCACAAGGAGGGTCACCAGGTGCAGCAAGAACAGGGTAATGTGTGTGTGTTTAAGACAAAGAGAGTAGCAGACGTTTGAAAACAGTTTGTCAGAGAGCGTTTGAGCCGACAGATGTTTGATTACCTCATATATCGTCTATCTTCTTTAGGCGTTGATTTGGTTGCACTTTCGTTCACCCTTGAAGCTTAAGGCATGAACGGTAGTATAGGTTTGTAGAGACATTTGCAAGTAAACAGGAAGTTTAAAAAATATGTTAATATTCAAGTCAAATGTCCATTCAAGAGACATAAACAACAAATAAGCCCTTAAGCTACACCTTTATTAACACTGATCCAAATGTTGCACTGAGGGTGTTGTTAGGGTTGTCAGGTGGACACCATCTACTCACCTTAGATCACCTACAGGATGTTTGGTATGCGCCGGTACAACACTCAACTAGGTGGTCGTGAAGAAGCTTCGTCTGCTTGGGAAGAGACCAAATTGTAATTGTTAGCAAGCAAAATAGGTTTAAGTCATAAAAGAAAGTTCTTCGAAGTACCGTAACTGCATAGTCTCTGAATGACAAATTATATTGCGTTGCATAGCGTTGCATCATATTTCAGTGTATTGTGCCACATTGTCTCACATTCTATTGTGTTGAGTTCAGAGTATATCGTGGGTCAAGGTTGTATTCTATTGTCTTATCCCATTGTATAATGTTGCATTGTGTCATATCGTATCATATTATGGGCTGCATTTATTTAGGTTTTTTTTGTCTAGTTACCATTCAATATGTTTCCCAACAAAAGCCAGCATTCACCACACACTCATGCACTTGTGTCAGAGGCCAGTATACAAGATGCCACCTGCTCATCAGGAGCTAAAACCTTCACAGTCACAGGGAAATGTAGGGTTTGGTTTCTGGCACAAGGGCACTTGATCAGGTTGACTGTAGGGGCCAGGGATCGAACCACCAGCCTCCCGAATAGTAGACACCTGCTCTAGCTCCTGAGCAACAGCCACAAATACTGTGCTGCACAATTGTGTATGTAATCTATTCAAGTGAGTTTAGCATTATATTGAAATGTAGTGTAGTTCCCTATTCCCTTTGTTTCCCTTGTGTCATGTATTGTATGTAGCAAATGATATCGTATTACACTGTATCATGTATGTTGTTATGTATCTTTTGAACAGTAATGCAGTGAATCGCAAACGTTTGGCAACAAATGTATAATGTATTTTTTTTGTATCGTCCTAATGTAGTAGCATTTGTTAGTTGTTGGATTCACAAAGATATCAATGTCACATGGCAACAATGAGGAATTTTTGAGAGGAGCTCTGAAGCTATATTACTGTAGAAAAAACATCTTTCAAAGAGGCAGTTTATGTTAAAAGAGTGTGCATTATTTTCTGTGTTTGTCTTTCCAATCTGTATTTATTCGGGTTAGTTTTGAAGTTTATTTCACCGTCATTATCTGGCAACAATTTCTGGCTTTTTGATGTTGCACTGCTTCATGCTGTGAAAAAAGAGAAATCATAGAACTTCCTCCCTTTTGTTTTAAATCGACACATCCTGCAGTGCCAATGCTTCTTTTCAATCAAATCTAAATGAACTGACACCCCTCCTGCAGAGCTGGTCCTCAGTGATCAGTGGCATGACATAACCCTCTATAAGAATGACCCCTTCTTGCCTTTCCATCCTCTCATTATCTGAAGGTGTTGAATGGCAAGTAAAGGCACAGCATTGGCGGATGGCTGCCCGGGTATGTGTTGCCTCTCACCCCGTCCTCCCACACTCTCACTGTTGGGAGGTTAGGAGGGTGAGGGAGGAGAGGTGAAGCGGGTGTAATACCAGGGTTCAGGTTTCACTCTGCGGTCGTTGCGGGAGGAGGGAGGGCCAAGAAAAGGTGGGAATTGTGAGAACCGTGCGTGGATAAAGAGCAGAGAGGGAGTCCTGTGGTTTGTCTGATCACTCCCAAAAGCATCTTTCTCTTTCTTGTTATCCCCGTCCCAGTCTGCCCTGCTGATGATTTAATCCTCAGCGTCTGCCTCCTTCTCCTCAAATATTCTGGGGAGGAAGAGGACAACAGGACAGGGACTCTAGAGATGATTGGAGGCTCAACACAGTACACCATGAGAAATGTAATTAAAAACTCCCAGTTAATTGGCTTTCTCCATGATAAAGCACAATCTTCTCATACATAAGTGAGAGCCTTTTATGGCCACAGGCCTGCCCTGCAGGAAAGCAAACACAGAGCTCTCACATTCTCTTTGTTGTTAGCATTTTCAGAGTTAATCATCTTAAATTGAATCTGAAGTGTGCTAGTACTGCCAGAAAATTGCACTTCATGTCTATAAAGACTGCCCACAAGGTCGAGCTGTCATATTGCTCAGTCAGCACAGTTTCAGGTCTGAAAAGGATGCAGGTGATTGCTGCTAACTTTACTTTGACCCAATTTATGACATTTCTCAGTAACTCAGTTATTCAGTTACTTACTGTTGGTGGGGTCCTCGTCTGAATATCTGGAGTGTGGTATTCCCCAAGGTTCTGTACTGGGTCAAACTATAATATTCATTTTTCCACTTAACATAAAATGTGAATGGAAGATCATTCCTTAGAACTTTTCTGCAGTAAAAATGATTTAAAAGTTTTAATTGACTATTTCGTGAAGCCGATTATATTTTTTAGTATGCATTTTTGTTTAATCATTTTTTAAACGTTTGTTTTATTATTTTATTGAACTGCTCAATAACATATTCATGTTATTAATATAAGTTGAATTAATAAAAAAATTAATAAAAAGGCTATTTCAGTACATTTTTAGATGGAGAAAATATAACTGGAGACAGAAATCATAATATTTCTGTCTCAATAACATTATTGTTGATAATGTATGATGCTTGAGGCGTAATATTATTGTTGCCTCAGCAACCAAATTCATATTTAGGTGGGAATTTGGTGAGTTTTCTGTCACCTGGAAGGAGCTACATGTTCTTTCTTTCTTTATCTACTATAGGGGATATTTCATTTCAGATTCAGTATTTGGCCACCAGAATGTTATCCCTATATAAATATTTGATACTTGACCTAAGTATAAATATAAATGCCATCAATAAAACTTTCTTAGGCCTTTGTTATGGCCTTGGTGATATGATAACAGTTGCTTTCAGTGTTACTGGTTTTTAATTCACAAATAGCCCAAATTATTTAGATCATTAGTTTCACTTATCAGTAATGTAGCCTTTTAGATGCTGCCAGAACAACATTTAAACTGCCTCACAATTTAATAACCTAAAATCCCAGATGCTTTTTCTCCTCACAACAACATATATTCCTGTTATAGCGCCAGAGACTGCTTAGCAAAAGTTGTTAAAGTGTGTGTAGCATATTAAAATCCCCCGTGTGAGTGTTAGTTGTGTCGCTGTCCTAAATCGACCTCTCCCAACTTCCACATCAACAAAAGCTTTCTCTGTGGAGCAGAGACTCAACTACTAGATCTCAAAGTCCACGTTACTACCGCCCAGGGGCAGTCACTGGTCAATACACACACTCACAGTGTCAGTCTCACTCTCCTATTGGCACACATTATAAACTCTCTGTGTTGTGATTGGCTGGTTTTGGTGCCGACACTGTCCTGTGCAGGATTTGACAGAGAGGTGTGGACTGCAGGAAGACAAAGGGCACTGTGGGACGTGGAACAGATATCCACTTGCTTGAGGGGCTGCTGTGCTGTGTTCTGCTGTGTATCACCTTACCTTACATAATTGGGTCCATACGAGCACCAAATGGCGCTCGCTGTGGCGCCCGGCAGACATGGAGGGCAGAGTTTGCCAGAGGAGGATGTCACCATACTGTCCTCTGTCTCTGTGGACAGAAACGGACAAAACTGACTCATCTGGGTCTGAGGGGCTTCGGTCTTCACTTCCTCCTTCTGTAAAACACAATGGTAATTGGTAGTAGTGGGCGTGTGTGCATCTGGTGCAATAACCCCCCCACACATTACACCCTCCACCATCCAACCCCACTCCTCTTCATTTACCCAGCCCCCACCCTGTTGAAAGCTCATTAAAAGACCTGCTGTTAATGAGCTAGAGGGATCATAGAACTTCATTTTCATCCGATTGGGGGTGGGGTTAAGGCCAGAGATGCTGGTGCAGAGGTTTTGTATGCCCTTAAAATGGAGTCAGCAATTATCCCAACCCCTTGACACTCCCCACCCACCCCGCTCTGCCTCCTAACATGCCCACAAACAATAACCAAACTGCCCCTCCTCTATTTAGTATCCTGAGAAAACCTTGTCGCCCGTGTCCCATCACAGCTCGCTGCACCCATCTCACAACCTGCTGGATGAGTGACACCAACTCACATGCATCTACACACACACCTTCAGTTTAGCACACACACTCGCATACACAAACTGTTGGAATTTCATTACAGCGTTTCCAAACAAAGCCAGTAACATCACAAGGATGTAAACAAGGAGTGAGGGTCCCTAATCCAAACACTCACATTAAAAATTAATAAGTCAGCGCTGACTGTGGTCCTCAGAGGAATGACCCACTCTGACTAAGACAACATTCTGGTGAGAAAAAGACACTTAAAAATAGTTTCAAAGCTTTGTTCTGAATTCTAGAAGAAGAAATAGGGAAAATATGTTGGGGGAAAGCGACCACAAGCAGAATAAGACTCCACAACACAACATATTTCTCCCAATTCTTTATTGAGGCTCTTGAAGAGAAGGTGAATTACAAAATGGTGTCAAGTTTACAATGACAGCGGATCTACACAATAGCCAGTGTTCAGCAGAAATAAGATGATGCAAGGAGTGGAGGCAGTTAATAATAATAATATTAATAATAATAACAACAACAAGTATAGCAACTGCAAGCATGTCAATCTATGTACAAAATATTATCCCTGAACAGTTACACTGCAATCATTCTTACCCATTCATCACACAACACACACAAGAAATTGTATTCCCTGACATGAATGTAGAAATCAGATATGGTCACACGTATTCATCACAGTAGTTAGGACAAACATCGGCATCACTTTACTTGAAAACTTTGTCCTGTTTTGTTTTTGTTGTTAAATTAGCAGATTTCCTCTTGCTTAACTTCCCATTGATCCTCGTCGGCAGGCACACCTGCCAGAAGCACGACACGGTGATTATGACCTGCTGAGTCATGCTCTGGACACAAGATCACAGGAGAGGGTTCAAGTAGAAGTATCACCTGAGGATTTATTCCCCCTCCAGTATGTACACACAAACAAACCCATTCACGCAAACTCTGCCAAGTGCTTCCCACAAACTCCGCTAGCTACTCCTGCTCCTCTCAACCCTGTATGTCAGCAGTTACACAATCACCAACATGCAGCATCCATAAATTAGGAATAATTCAAACACAGTCAACAAAAAAGAACAGTTCAAATGGCGGCAAAAACATGCACAAGCTTAAAGCAGTCCGGCACTTTACAAATGTAAACAATGAGAAATTACCATCACAAGTACAAATAGAGAAAAATAATGACACCCGTTTCACATGAAGGTAAAATTGCGTATGCATAGAAAACAAACCATGGATGAAAAGAAACACAGCAGTAGATGAGACTTTAAAGTCTCCTTATTCACATTTATAAAACTAGAAAACAGAAAATCATCCATACATACTGTCACAAAGTCAGGATCCCGATCTTACCAGGTTCCGTAAACCCTGTAAACATTACGTTAAGTGACAAGTGTTGTGACAACCAAGCGCCTTTAAAAAGGAGTCTGACAAACTGCAGGCAGACAGTGTTTGGATTCATTTGACCCATGTGGCTGTTTGAACATCTTTAGTCTTTAAAAGGTCTTCTCAAAAGAAAACCAGCAACAGCTAGGAAACACAATAAGACCTTTCTCTTTTTGCTGAAAATATATTAACATCATTCTATTGCTCAGCATTTATTTTTTTTAATATAATCTCTTTCTTACATTATCTGACAGTAAATATCTGTCTCCACCTGTCCGGTGGGTTGCCAGAGAAATAAATCACTTGTCTTTGCATCCTGCACTGCAACATGGTGATCGGTTTCCTGTGTCTGTGTGGACTGTGGCGGTTCACTTCCTGTTCGAGAGCGCTGGTAATCTCCCTGCTGAATGTCATAGCCTTGTTTTTGCTCTGTGGTCTAAAGAACTGTAGGCACTTAGTTTCACCCAGCAGCTTTGCATACGATCATGAACACCGGGGCTGCAGATTCTTCTTCAAACTCCATTCCAGTTCAACTATCCATTCAATGATGGGGGGAATTATTTTATGATAACTCAAATCCTACACAGTGCTATTTGAAAGTCAATTAGTGATTGAGAACAGCTGTCATGGCGTAGAAGTCAAAGCTAAGCTCAACTCTGCGTTGCTCTCAGGTGGCAGGTCAGACACTATGGCTGGACTCCCCCCTCTTTCTTCCACAAACTCCTCTTGGCTCAGCACCTCTTCCATCTCCATGCCTTTCACCACATCACTCTGAACTCCGCTCTCCGTTTCTATCTGATCCAAACTGGCTTCATCCTCCTCCATTTTCACCACCACTGTATCTCCGTCAGCTTTCATGGCAGCTAAAGTGTCCGCAGCGCTGGCTTGAGCGTACGCTCCGACGCTGGCATGGCTCAGACCGTGGACCTTCTTCAGGTGTTTCTCCAGAGTGGCATAGACGGTGAAGGGCACGGAGCACAGCTGGCAGAGAAAGGACGCCTTGGCCCCCTGCGCACCGTGAGTCTTCATGTGGCGCGTTAGCTTTGAGCTCTGGGCGCAGGCGTAGTTGCAGAGGCCGCAGCGGTAGGGTCTCTCCCCGGTGTGGCTGCGCCGGTGCACCGTGAGGTTGCTGCTGTTCCTGAACTGTTTACCACAGTACTCACAGGCTTCGTCTTTCTTCTTCCTACCAGCTGATCCGGCAGCAGTGCTGTTGTTGTTTCCTCCAACACTCCCTCCAACAGTCCTCCGCTCATTCTCCCTCTGCCACTCCTGCACCACCTCGCTGACTTCGTCTGAGCCCCAGTCCGTCTCCCTCTCTATGATCTCCCCTCTTTCGCTCTCCCACTCGCCGACTCCTCGCACTCTGTCGCTCATCTCGGGCCGTTTGGGCGTGCAGTTTCCGCTGGCGATGCCGCTCTCTCCGCTGCCGCTCTCTCCGCTGCCCCCGGTCTCTCCACTCTCCAGTGAGCTTTCGGAGGGGCTGGCGCAGGGTGAGGTGTGCTGAGCCTCCCCCTGAACCTCTGCCTCCTCCTCCCCTCCCTCGGCCCCCTCTCTCTGGCGCTGGTACAGCCTCAGCAGCTCCCTGTCCGGCGGTCTGACCTGCGAGGTCAGCAGCATCAGGCCTGAAGCTATGGACGGGTGTTTGGGCAACGTCAGGTCTAACTCGGGGGCCCTCACCTCTGCACCCACCCCTCCCTTCCCCATGGCGACCCCAGCCGGCTGCATTTGTAATCTCCCTCTCATCCCATGATCCCCTACGTCGTCCTCCGTCACGACCATCTCCAATGACTCATATCTACTTCCTGCTCCCCCAGCGTCCCTGTGATGGTTCCTGATGTGCCGTGCCAGCTGCCCGCTCTGGGAGAAGGCCGTCCTGCACACTCCGCAGTGATAGGGCCTGTCGCAGGAGTGGGTGCGGCGGTGGGCCGACAGGGCGCGAAGGGACAGGAAGTTCTGGTCACACAGCTCACAGTGGTGGTCAGACTGGAGGCCGCTGTTCAGAGTAAAGGGAGAAGCTGCTAGTGGAGAGGAAGACGGAGACAGCAGCAGGCCTCCGGGGGAGCTGCCCATGGTGTGGTTGTTCCCCTCTGCGAGCTCCCTGAGCCACACTGAAAAGTTCAGAGCCTGCATGTTACTGATGGAGGAGGAGGGGGTGTGTGTGGGGGTGTGTGTCTGACGGGAGCGACTGAGGCGCAGGGCGTTGGGCTGAAAGGCAGAAGCGAGAGCTTGGCTCAGGTGGCGAGGGTCCAGAGTGGCTGCGGCAGGCTTGTGCCCTCTAAGTCCTCCTCTTCCTCCTCTCATGTCTGTCTGGTCCTCCTCGTCCACTTGGTAGATGCTGAAGGAGTGTGTGTGCTGAGCGTGCTGTAGGAGCGCCCAGGCCGATGGAAACACACCTTCACATTGCTGGCAGGTGAAGTAGGAAGGCTCCTCAAACACTGAGAAACAAAGAAAGACAACATTGAGTTTTCAATTTTAATTGATGGTTGTCAGTATAAAGAAATGAAATGCTTTTTTTTGGAAGCGTTGACCTCCAGTGAGTAAACCAACAAGGTACATTCATAGAGCTTAAACCTGCAACTTTGTGGGGCATTCAAAATGTTGTTTGGCGAATTTAGCAAAAGGTAGCCTTTTTACACATCCAGCAACATTAATATTACTTAGGAGGTGTCACTGTGTCCACCTGATGAATATAGTTGAATATTTTCTCACTCTTTAGCAGCTAAATGCTCCACTGTTCAAAAGTGGCAGGTCACTACCGGTCTCCATCAGTCTGTCTGGTGAGGAGCAAGTAGGGTGCCGTGTGTTTTTAGAACTTCTTTGCTGAAAACAGATGTCTGCTCTGGGTGAATACGATGCAGCGACAGAGGAAAGAGTACAATTTACTAAAAAGTTTTAAAAACTGAACAGTAACATGACTAAAGCATGGTTAAAGCCACATTTACCAGAAGAATAGTACATGCACATTGACTCAGATGAATAGATAAGGAAGAGGAAGGTGATATAAGTTACTCCACAATAAAGAAAAAGTGAGTGGTAAATAACGACCTAAAGCAGAATAGAGAAAAATAGAGAAAAAAGGCCAACAGAAATGCAGTCGTGTCGTAAAGTACATCTGGAGATATTTTTATATGTGGATAGCTTTGTCTCCTAACCGAGAGCCACTCTCCAATTAAGCTGCAAATTGCTAATTAGCAGAACGTAGAAAATGAACGCTTTATGCAAATCAGGCACTGACTCAGCCTGCTTGACAAATGAGGCCTTTCTGCATAAATCAAAATTGGAGAGAAGATCCCTAAATTGAGGGGGGAAACAGTTCTTTTTTTTCCTTTTGGAGAGGTTCAAAGCGGACTCTGGTATAAGCCTCTTTCATGTTTCCTCAAGTCAAATCCTTCTGTATTTTACTGGAGGGGGGAGGAGAGTGAAGATGAAAAAGAGAGCAACTGTTTCTTTCTCCTTTCCCCCTCGCCCGCCCTTCCTCTGTCTGGAGACAAGAGGAGCTGTGGTGTTCATGTCCTTTAACCTAGCCTGAGGAGAAACCCAGGAGAAGTTGAGATACTTCTTTAAAAATAGGGTGAAGAGAGAAGGCAGGAAACGAAAGAGAGAGAGAGAGAGAGAGAGAGAGAGAGAGAGAGAGAGAGAGAGAGAGAGAGAGAGAGAGCGCGAGAGAGAGAGAGAGAGAGAGAGATAGGTAGGTAGGTCAGGGCACAGGAGATAAAAAGAAAATGAGATAAAGAGATTATAATGTAGTATGGGGGGCCAAGAGACACCATCAAAATATGTCACCCCTTTGGATTGTACTTGAGACCCATCCTCCAACCCCGGCTCTCCTCACCCAAAAGCTCTCTGCTCCCCCCCAAAACCCTCCAAATCTTTCCCTGGGGGGGGGGGGGGCTTTTGTCTCGGGGTCCTGGAGTGAAACACAATACCCAGCCGGTTTCTCTTTCCTTCCCACCTCGCTTTTTTTTTTTTTTTTTTGTAAGGATTCCCATTTGGCCCGGGGTAGCACTTGAATATTAAGCAGAAGCAATAACTACTAATTAAAAATGCAGATTGGCTGGGAGCACTAACGAGCAGCAGGCAGAATCTCTTTTCCCTTGGGAGGCAGAGGGAGGAGAAAAGAGAGGAGGGGGGAAGAGGGGAGGGGGCGAGAAATTGAAAGAGGGCAAAGCGAAAGTGTGTTGAAGATGGGGGGGAAGAAATAAGGGGGGGGGGGGGGGGGTTAGAGATGAGAAAAAAAACAAAACAAGGAGAATAAATAAAAAGGAATGAGACAGATGCACGAGGATCTGCGGTAATCCACCCCGCTCCCTTTTCTCCCCCATCCTCTTCTGTCTTGAATGCAGAAAATAGATGCAGGACTTTTCTGTCGTGGGATGACTTACTCTTTCAGTCATCTCAGAAGCTCAGTTTGCCTCCTCAAAAACAACAAGACTTCTTATTACTGATAAAGCTGTAAGTCGCCCAATTAAAACTGTCCATTTGCTACTTAGAATATATGAACTCAAACTTCACATAAAAAAAAAAAAAAATCAAATCTGAGGAGATAAAACTGTAAAAGCTGGAGGAAATCGCAATTACCAACTCCCAACATATGCAACCTGCATAAAACTTTCCTTCAAACTTATCGGCTTTTTCCTTATTCACAAGCTGTCCTGATCCTTCCCCCTCGCCGAGTGCACGTGTTAGGTTTGTTTTATAATCCTGCAGGCACAAAATTACCAAACTTCTGTTCTCCGACATACAGAGCGAGAGATGAAAGACTGACTGAAATAGAAAAACAAAAATGAGGTTGTGGACAGACGGAAATGGTGCGTGCACCAGTCCCCTGAGCGTTACACAAAGGAAGGAACTGCAAACGTGTGTCTACATGACAGAGAGGGTTTCAAAATGTGCAATGGGGCACTCATATCTACCCTGAGCGTGCTGCAAGACGCGCTGTCCATCTGCAGACATTTACAACATCCTGCATACGCCCCTATTCCACTTCAGAGATACAACGGTAAACTGAAATGTATCTGACCTGAGCAGGAAAAAAACTACTATCCTCCATATCAAACACAGCAGTTAGCCATCAGATGTGATATTCAAAAGGATTATCATTTAGAATTCATGAACTGCTGATTGACTTCCACCGTGATATATTTGGCATGACCATCACAGTGGCCGCACTCTTCTTCTCTCGGAGGAACAGCAGCAGAATACGTGTGAAAGAGATCTGCAGATGTCTGATACATAGAACTACAAGAGAAGGATGGTAAGGACAACATGGGAAGAAGAAAGAGAAAAAGATGCATAGGATGAAGAAAAAGGAGCAGGAAGGAGGAGATTCCCAGGAGCTCAGGTGGCTCGGCCCGGGGCAGAAGAGAGGGAGATGGCAGAGGAGTTGCACATGATGCAACGTCCTTCATTATAGTGTCATGACAGCGAGGAGAGCTGGAAAAAAACAAACTTGCATCCGCTGCTCTGACCATTTCATCTTGTGGCACACGACTACAACCATCATCTGCCATAAATCAGTGAATCGTGCTCCTGTGCTGGAGGATTTTGTCTCAGTCTCTGTTGTCCAGGGTGTAGCGCAGGACAGAGGGAAACATGTTTACCTGGCCACTCCACCTCAGAGACTGACAGTCAGGGAGATGAGGAGGAGCTCAGGTGCTCCGTGTGGGGCCCTCGGGGACCCTGGGTGCCCTCTGAGCGCTCCTGACGCCTATCCTTTCCACACAATTAGCCTGTGCGTCACTAACTCAGGCAGGTCTGCTAATGGCAACGGCTAGCTAATGAGCTGGACTCGGGGGGAGGGGGGGGGAACAGTTGTTAAATGCAGAGGATGTTAGTTGAAGAAAAAAAATATACAACAAAACAAAAAACAGAGTCACTAATTAGCAACCTGCCTTCTCGTTGTGCTTCAACGTGAACGCTCACCTGCTTTGCTGTGCTCCGCCTTCACCCTCACGCCGGGCTCCTCCTCCCAGGCCCCCCTGCCTCTCCTCAGCTCGATGTAGCCGGGCCCCAGCTCGGCGTTGGCCCCGCGGTGCTGCGCTCGGTTGGCAGGTGAGGGGGGCGTGGCGTTGGCGTTTGGGGCTTGGTTTTGGGAACGGCAGCCGCCCTGTTTGTGCTGGATGAACGCCAGGATGTGAGCGAGGGGAAAGGCCCGACTGCACTGTCCGCAGGTCAGGAGGTCACGACCTTCACCAGGAGCTCCGACCTGTGGAGGAGGAAGAGGAGGTGGAGGAGGAGGAGGAGGAAGAAGAGGAGGCCGGACGTCTGATGGAGGGACGCCATCCGCCATATCAGTGACATCTGAGAAACACAAGAGAAAGTTCAATTAACAACAGAGATAAGACGTATTTACTTACTTTAAAGCCACACATGACCAGTACAGGCATTTCAACACTTTCCCTTTAGTGTGGACATCATTTTTCATTGTTTAGATTTCAAGCAAAAGTTTTAGCTGTGAATGGAATTTTGGTTTTTGAAATTCTCATTGGATTTTGTACTTTTTGTTGGACAAAACAAGACATTTAATATCAACTTGGTCTTGCTGGCCTTTTCCACTCTGATATTTAACAGAACAAACGGTTAATCTGAAATAGAATCTGTATATTTATTGCAACACTCTCTTCATTCAGTGTTTTTCACCCTTGTCTATCTATAGTCCATGGGTGTAATTCATCATTTCCATGCAGCGTACAGTTGGTGGTGTCCACAAACGAGTGGTTGCTATGAAGCATATTACTCGCAGTCTTGAAAGAAAACACTTCTACACACATCACCTTTCTTTTAGCCATATCACTTAAATGCAGAGGGATCAATCAATACCAAACCAAATCTTTGACATTATTCTCCCACTTTCTCCAAAAAAAAATTAACATTTACAGACCCATACGAAAAAGATCCACATTAACTTCAACAGAAGTGTGATATTAATTTGGATTTCTTCTAAGGAGCTTCTGGCCATGCTCTTACAAATGAACAACCCAAATAAGAAAAAGCTCTGTTAGACCTCAGTAAACTAACAGGCGTGGTGATTGCAAGTGCTAGTTTCAGTTGTAAGCTCCAAAGCAATGAGGACAATCTGCTCAGCCAACACTGACCACTTCCTTTAACCAACCCAAAACAGATCCGCTCGCTCTCACTGCTGCAGAGAGGAGCCGAGATGCCCATCTCAGCAGAAACATCCAACTCAGATTAATTTGACAGTCTTCATGTGCTCACAAGTGAGGTTATGGATTTAAAGACACAACATTATGACCAAAGCTTTCACCTTTGAGTCACAAACATAACTTGCCCTGCCAGCCACAGACAGCGGGAGTTTCTCAACAGGAAGTGGATTGCAATAAAATAAAAAAACGACTGAAGGTGTTTGAGATAAGAGCGGCCCCTGTGTGTGCTCAGAAACATACATAACAGCTCATCTGATTCAACAATCTGATGAATATCAATAAGTTAGAGCGAGCACTTTGAAATGCTTCCAGTCTGCAGACAGGTGTATAAGTTAAAGCAGTGGGAGGGTTCAGTGTTACTCAATGCGGTCAAGGGCACACCTTGATGCCTCAACTGGATCCACCTGCCCCCGCGAGGCCGGCAACCATACAGGACAGGTACAGACAGTACAGTCTGAAGACGGATCTCGCCAGTTGTTAGTCAAAAATGTCACCTTTCCTGTTTCAGGGCTGCGATGTTTGTGCAGACTTGCAAGGCGCGGTCACACACACACACTCTCGCACACACACACACACACATTAGATAGAGTTGAGACAGGGCCTGTGGTCACAGTAGACACGCACCACTGGCCTCCAACTGTAAAAAAACAAATGGTGTCCAAGTGTCTCTCTTATATCCCTTCAAGCATCACATGTTTCTTTTGGAGCTCCACTGTTCTCTTTATGTTTAAAAAGTCTGAATTGTATCTATTATAGGCCTACAGTAGTTTTATTTAAAACATTATTTTAATTTTCTAAATATTTCTATATATTAATATATAGAATAAAGCGGCATGAATCCAGGATTTGAACAGGTTAAGAGTCAGTGGAGGGAAACTGCTGCACAGAAGCCAACAGAGACCGACCGAGAAACTTGATCATGGTCTAACCTGAGATATTAATCATCGTGTTCGGACCTGTAGCCTCTGCTGAAAACAGCGTGCCAATAAACCGGTCCTTCCTCTATGAGCAAGACTGCAGCAACAGTACATGAGGACAAACATCACAAGAAAAGATGAGCCCTTATTTAAATATTTAGTTAAAAGGAGATTAAAATACATCCACATAGGCTTGATTGAGGTCAATGTGTACACAAATATACTTTAACCCCGTCATGGATGTTTTTTAGTTTCTAGATTAAATAAATAAGATCCATAAACAGCGCGGATTTAAAACCATGCGCGTAAACCAAATGAAACTAACCTGTGAGCTGAGTTTATTTTTAATTTAACCTTAAAACAACAACATAACATCCGCATGTGAGCCGTTTCAACGTACCCACACACCGCTGCTTACCTTGGATTGCAGTCAGGTGCTGCGGTCTGCTCCCAAGTTTGCGCCTGGACATCGCGTTTGGCGTGTGGCACCTTCCCGAACCACAAACCCTCCAAAGCAAAGATCCGCCTGCTTCGATAAGTTGACCGAATCCCGACCGGGGGGACAGACACTGAGACACCGGCTGGCCTCTGCTTCAGATCGCACTGAAGGCTGCGTTCAAGTTCACGCGTCTTCCCCGCAGCAGGCGGACTGTAGCACCGCCCGCCCCGCGACCCTGACCCCGCCCTCCTCGGGTAACACACTCCTTCTTTCACTTTAAGGCTTGTTCTCTTTTACGCACTGTTTTTGTTTCAATCAAGGTTTTCACATCCGATAGATAGTGGGAATTCACATTTAGTTCCTCCACAGCAGCTCAGAGGAACTACCTGGTTTGGTTTCTCACAGGTGTCTCAATTACCAAACTAGTGCTATGCAAGCTCTCATTTCTCTTTTTCTTGTTGTGACAGTTTTACAGCCGTAAAACCACAGCAAAGTGTCACAAAATGCCTTGAATTGAGTATTACAGATGGACAGTGAGAAGAAGCAGTGAAGCATCTTTCGCTGAGAGACTGAGATTTGTCGCCACCTACTGATGGGAATACACTGAGAAAGTGAGCTTTTACTGATGAACTGTCTGCTTTTAATGTCGTGCTTCCTAGTGGGAGCCTTTTATTAGTCCTATTTTGTTTGTTTCGAAGTGTTTTTTTTACTAGGGCTCTCTGTATTTGTCAAAGTGTAAGGCTTTCATTCACATAACTGATATTATCCGTTAGCTGCGGATACAAATAAGATATTAGCTGCTTGTTGTTCAACAAATGTATTGAGCAAAGTAGTCCCGGGATAATAAAATAATTGTGACCAACGTATGCTAAATTATATAAGGTATACAAAACCAAAATAACTTACCAATACTAAAAATATATTATTTCTTTCGGTACAAGCTTTACAAAAAAAAACTAAGATTTTGAATAGGAAAAAAAGGGAAATGAACAAATAGTTTCAAAGTGAGTTTTATTTATTGTTCCATATTTTACATTCCATTTTGCTGAAAACCAAAAGGCTATATGCTGCTGTAAACCGGTTAGCAGACGACAGAGTATAAAAGGAGCGCTGGATAAAGTTTGAATTTATACAGGGAGTTTGTTTCCTTTAATAAAGACGTTTTAAATAAATGGATAAGTGTAAATATCCTGTACATCGGCTCTTGAGAGGTTGTTAAAATGTTCTGTAGTGTGAGCTTGTCGGAGAAATAAAAAGAAAGGCTAACGTGGAGACGATGTGAGGTGAAAAGGTGAGATGTTGCTTATTATGTACATTGAAATACAAATGAACAACTCCAGACGAGTTGAGAACTGTTCAGGCAGAGAAAGAAAAAAGGAGCATGCAGAAGAAGAAACTAATTTATTAAAGCTGAAGACTTTTTACAAGTTGAATCAAAAATGAAAAGGGCAGATCAAACTCCGCTCCGCCGAACCAATTGGCTTTGATAACTGAAAGTAAAAGGTATCACAGTCCAAATATTATATCTGTGGACACATACCAGAGGACAGAGTGTTCAAGTAAAGGTTGGTATCATGATCACTCCATCTTTTCACGTTTGTTGGCCGTTTGTTAGAATATGTGTACATGGCTGTGTACTAATGGGACTGTAGGAGGCGTCCATGTTCCCTCCGCTCAGTATCGGTAGGGTGGACTTCGTGACCGGGACCGAGACCTCCTGTAAAAAGATAAAACAACAATAAGTACAAAAGTGAGAGAAGCTCAATCTGACTAACATCATACAGAAATGTGTAAGTGTATATATTTCTTGTCCTAAAAGTCTTATTAGTCTTCAATATAAGCTTAAAGTTTCAAAAAGAAGCATTTTTTTAAATCAACTGATCATAATCTAATATAAAAACAAATGTTGCTGATGTAAAAAAAACTTTAGCAGCGTCAATAAACATCAATCATTTAGACTGACTTGCTTGGTGTTTTTACGGAGTATAAAAACGGGTCAGTTTGGGAACTGAACCTGGTTGGGGATCGCTTTAGTTTATATGTGAAGATCCAGATATTGTGGCTTTAATGAAATTAAGATTTACTGAAGTACAATTTCTGTTTAAAGGTGGGGTAGGTCATTTTGGAGAAACCAGCTCGAGTGCGCTAGAATTTGAAAATATACAACCGGAACAAATCTGCCACTTCCTTACAGACCCCCTCCTCCAACGCACACGAACGCGCACATGACCAATGAGGGCACGAGATAAGTTTGTGCACAGATGGAAGGCTGACAGGCAGGTAGGCCATCGTGCTTTTTACAGTACTACGGCTTCCACAGATGACATTTTTTTATGGATTTTTTGTCAAAGCACTTAAGATATTCATTGCTATCGGGATGTTAAGAGCATTCCATGGAATATAACAAAAAGTGTATCTCGAGCCGGTTTCTCAAACTTACCTACCCCACCTTTAAGTCAACATTTTATTTTTTATTTTAGTAAACATTTAAAATACGTTTATGAATTCTTTTAAGAATCTTTAAATTCTAAAATGAAATTTGTTTTCACTTCACTGACTTTAACATCGAGTCCGGTCTACGTGAGGTCTTCCTTGAAACTGACATATCTTAATGTGATTCATAAAATAATACTAAGGAATGAGCTGAAGTTCTGATGAGGGGTGAAATTAATTGCAGTGAATCATTTGAGGTATTTTCTTTGACTCAGGAATTCACTTGTACTGAAGTATTGCTCCGGTTTCTCTCTTAACACCTTACACACTGATTTGATCTGAGTGAAGAAAAAGCCAAGTAGCATTAGTGTTGCATATAAAAGGCACGGTGATGAGCCTTGGGATAAGTGAATGTGCATTAACGTGAAAGACTCCCATAATTCATTCTGCTTCATCGGAGCTGTTGGGATTGCTGCGGCTTCTCGCATACCTTCTGTGTGAGCTGTGCTCTCGGCCTGCAGGGACAGAGGACAAGACACCGTGAAAACAACGCATGGCAGAACGTATTACAGCCCATAAAACTGTCAGAGCAGAAACTGATGGCAGGAGATCCGACAGAGGCTTAGCTGATTGTTTCTTCTATAAACAAGGCACTAAACCAAATTATTATTAGATACATATGGCTGTTTGTGTCTCACCATGTTTGGAAGGGGAAGGCGAGTGGCTCTGACGCCCGTACTGTCTCTCCCATTCGTCCCTCTCCTTCTCACGTCTCTCTCGCTCCCTGAACATAGAGCCTCTGGGTCAGACAGTTGCAACACACATACCAAACCGCCGTTCACACACTCACACGGGTTCTTACTTCATGCGTATCTTGCGTGCCATGGCTCGTAGCTCTCCCTCTCGCTCCTGCAGAAAAAACACACAGCCATGAGGAGAGACGCAGGATAACAGAGTGTGTTTCAGCCTAAAGACTAACACACAAACACACACCTGTCGTTTGCTTTCCTGCTGCTGGACCTTCACCTGCGCCGCTCTTTTATCCGCCTTGGCTGCAGGAGAAGGAAAATACAGGATGTTAAAAGGAGCGAAAAATACATTTGTTATTTTCATAATGTGACAAATTGTACAACAGATACTAGAGATGCACTGAACGATCGGCCACCTGTCGAGGCTGTACGATGGTCAGAGGATTTACCCTGGCCTCTGACCAGTTTCTTACCAACAGATTTATGCCAGTGAAACTACCCACGCACCGAATGATAGTTTTATGTTACGTTGATTTATGCTCAAACAGCGGCAGACAATTACGTTGCAGACACACACACAACATATTATCCTTGTAGAAGATCTTCAGTTCCTCACCCGTTTTCTTAAATAGTCCATGTTTTATTTTGACACACAATAGAATTTGTGTTTACTGTCAAATATAGTTCTTTGAAAATATTATTGGAATCGGCCAAAACCAAAATCAGTAGCAGATTTTAAAAAAAATAAAAAAAACCTGAATTGGCCAATAATATTGCAAGAGTGCATCTCTGACAAACATGGACATTTGAGTAGATTTGTGTACAAAGCGAAAACACAGTATATACTCACACTGCCTGTTGAGCGCCTTCTGCATTTTGATCTTCAGCTTCTCCTGTGGGGTCATCTTGTTCTGCAGGTGACACAATTGTGTTAGCACAAGCTTTCACAGTCTGACAAAAGCGTGAGTCTGTGTGTGTCTTTGTGCACGTGTGTGTGCACGTGTGTGTGTGTGTGTGAAGGAGATCAAAGGCACTATGCTGTTATACAATTTCAGAACTAACACATTTATGTACAGTAGCCATTAGAGAAAAAAAATAAAAAGGTAGCAGAAAAATGATGTGTGATGTTTGTCAAGTCAACCACACTTGAATTTCTAAGGCTGAACAGACAGAGAGAGAGTGTGTGTGTGTGTGTGTGTGTGTGTGTGTGTGTGTGTGTGTGTGTGTGTGTGTGTGTGTGTGTGTGTGTGTGTGTGTGTGTGTGGACAGAAGTACACTTCAGCAGTTGGATATTTTAGCAGCAGGACAGGCTCCAGTAACATGAGTCTTTACACTTTTATATGTACGAACACTGTAAGAAGGTGAAGGGTGCGTCAGAAGAAGGACAGAGGGTCAGAGAGTT
The DNA here is from genome assembly GCF_902827175.1 of Gymnodraco acuticeps. Taxonomy (NCBI): domain Eukaryota; kingdom Metazoa; phylum Chordata; class Actinopteri; order Perciformes; family Bathydraconidae; genus Gymnodraco; species Gymnodraco acuticeps. The sequence goes on along the minus strand of NW_022990647.1, from coordinate 1,582,607 downwards.
CAAGTCCGGTGAGTTTGGAAACATCAGCAACAGCCGGTGGCATTTTGTAACTGACACACCCATCGCTGGGCCGTTTAAACCTGGCCAGGCAAGAGACTGCAGGTCACAACAGTGCAGGAAAGAGATAATAACCTTCCCTCTGTTTGTCTGCGGAGAGAATATTCAAATATTTTCTTCTTTGCCAAGAAAGAAGAAAAGCTGGTTCAGAATGAAAACAAATAAATATGCTGTTCAGTTTTAAAAAGGACTAGTTTGATATTATTGGGAAATACACACATTTCCTTTCTTGTCCAGAGTCGAATGAGAAGATTGATAACACTCGCATGCCTGCAAGTAGATTATAAAGCTACCACAAGTAGTTTAGCTCAGCATAAAGACTGTAAACAGTAGCATACTAGCACCTTAAGCTCACGTGTTAACCTTAACACATCATTGTGTTGAATGAGCTAATCAATGTTCTCGTCCAACTCTGCAGGACAGGAAGTTAGTGTACTTCCCAAAACCATTCCTTTGAACTCTCATCTCAAGACTGCAATGCGTGTGTGGGATGTACAGCATTTCAATTTAGGAGTAACGGTACGTCCACACAGCAGCATTAAAAAAATCTTGGAGGTGGGCGTATCTGAAGCTTAGGGATTTTTTGCGAGCAACGCGACCAACAACCAATCACATGAATCTCCCGCCCCCCCGCTTGCTAGCAATGTTAAAACGAAGTAAACTGGATATAAAATCCCCAAACAGGCGAAAACCTACCAGTTTCACCCACTGTCTCTGCCACCTCCCTCCATGTCTGGTTCCTCCGGTTTGTATCCCGGTAAGTTAATAGGGACTGGTCATAAAGAACCGGGTGATTTGCTACCGCAATAACTAACTTCTCCTCCATTTTGTTAGGAATATAGAACTCCCAGCTTACACGCGGTTTGATTGGCTAACGCTTGTACTGTCAGATTTGCATAAACGGGATTTGATTGGCTGATGCTTCCACCTCAGCTTCAAAAGTTGAACATTGCTCAACTTTTGAAGCCTGAGATGCCTGGAAATCTCCGCTTTGCTTCCCACAATGCAGTTCGGCGAAAGGTGAGGCAAAGTGACGTCACCCCATTCAAAGTGAATGGGCAGAAGCGTTGGAAGATTTTTTTAACGCTGCTGCGTGGACGGGCCGTAAGAGCGTTCTCTGCTTGTTAAAACAAGCCTAAAGAAACTTCTGTCCAGAGCACTCCCATCAGGTTTCTCCATCAGGGATAAATCAAACAACTTCAGTCACTATTAAATGATCACTTGGCCAATAAGATACAAAAAGTAATCATCTTCTTTCCCTTAGGTTGGTTCATGTGTGACCTGCTGCTGCGTGAGACTACACACAGATATAAAGACCCACATGTATATATGCACACACACTGAAATCACAGTGAGGACTTCACAGGGCGCTGAAATGTTCACTCCATACAGAGATAACAGCGTTCAGTCTTTTCTCTAGTGTTCTCAGCAAAACACTTAAGGTGAACAATACGGTAATTTGCTAAATAGTTGGTAGGCTTTAACTGCAGAGCATGTCAACTTTGTTGGGGGGGGGGGGGGGGGGAAATCACATTATTATTTTCTTTTCTTTGGGCAACAATGGCTTCTACATCCCAGCCTGGTAGAAAACCAAGTCAGCCTGTCAGGGGTGAGGAAGGCGTAGGCTTTAGCAAGAAACGCAACTAGGTCAAATTCTTACTGACTTTGGCAGCTCCCGTCTCTTTACCACCCGGAGTATCAGGCCTGTAAACAGAAACAACAGAAAAACAACAGTGAGATGGGTGATGAGGCGATGGGATAAGGATATCTCGATTATAAAAAATAAAAAAAACACTGTTCCTTCCTCATGCCAAGAAATAAATTGGTTCCAAAAACATAATACATTCATAAAATGATTCGTATGGTTTTATAACACTTGTGTGTCAAATGGCTATTCACAAGAACCCATGTTATGCCCAAATGCATGCAACAGTTAAATGTTTATTAACCTGAGTTGAAGGCCTACCCAATCACTCTGAGATGCTGCTCCCTTGCAGTAAAAAGGAACTATTACATTTTTGAGTTCAACTGAAATCCTTAGGCATTTACATAAACAAAATATTCAGTTCCTATTATGAAAAAGACAATATTGCAACTAGCTGTTTATATGAACTTCCACTCCACTAATATTTCCATTTAGATGCAATGCCATTCTTATTCTGATTATTGTAACAAGCCAATGAAAGAAGTTTTTCAGCTGTGAAACACACAGCTGCCCTCTTTCATTACTTTAAGCCAGGGGTGCCCAATCTTTTTTGAACCGAGAGCTACTTTTAAAGTTGCCAGTCTGCCGAGATCTACCAGTCCAAATAGAGAGGCCTAGCCATTACTGACAGCCTACTACCAGGTAAATACACACTTCTACTTGTATAAAACTGACCTCTGTACGATTAATACTTCATAAAATACTGCAGATCCTTTATCTTACCTCTTTCTAATCTACACACATACAAGTTTTTAACTGAAGTTACATAACAGTGTTGTTGATACAGAGTTGGAATTCATTCACATGTCACATACTACAGTGGGTAATGTTTTCAAGAAACATTGAACAGTGCTGCCACATATGACACAGGAAAAAAAGAAAAGACTCTGAACCCTTTGCCATTATATAAAAATAGTGTTGCTACAAAAGTATAAATTAGGCTTACTAATAAGACAACTCAGATCTGAAGCTACTCAGGAATCTGCTGCCGAAGTGCAATAAAAAAGACAAATTTAATATCAATCATAGAATAGAATTAAACCCTTTTTTTGTTGCACTTTAGTAGAGTATACAAATAAATGCCTTTAAAAAAAATAGGATGCAAGCAACACTAGTTTCTTAACCTGAATTGATAATAGACTATAATCAATTTAAGTTTGCAATCTTATTAGGGCTGTCAAGTTAACGTGTTAATAACGCCACTAATTATTTTAACGCGATTAACGCATGTGTATTTTTTTCCTCGGCCGCCACGTAGTTTCAGAGCGCATCGAGTTTAAAATACCATCTACAAGCTGATGCTGACAGCCCCGCCCCTGCCGTCCACTTGCGGCAGACCACACTTCCACGCTCACCGGCAGGCCCGGACTGGCCATCGGGAGGACCGAGAGGGTGTGTGTATGTGTGGCGCGAGCGAGCGAGCGAGAGAGAGAGAACGTGCACACCTTACGTGTATTGTTGTTGTTAGCATCTGGTGCTAGCTAGCTGCGCTAACTGATATAAGGAGCTGTTTCAATGAAAACAGAGGAGCGACATTTCGCCGACAACTGCGCCGAGCACTTGACTTTATGCAGGAAGCCAGACAGTGGGACATTGTACGAAAAGTCAGCACACTCAGCACGGATAGTGCAACATGATTGCAGCGTCCAGGCAGCTCCCGTTCGAGCATGCCTTGAGTTGTATTGTATGAGAGAGGTTCCAGGTTGAATTGAGGCGGATATTTTTAATGTTCAGAGGTTGTTATGTTTAATATTCATGAGAATATTTGTCATTGATCAAATGATAATAAACAAACATTTGCATAAAGCATATTTGTCCACTCATATGTTGATAAGAGTATTAAAAACTTGAAAAATATCGCTCTAAGGAACATTTAGAACAGATCAAAACTGTGCGATTAATTTGCGATTAACTATGGACAATCATGCGATTAAATATTTTAATCGACTGACAGCCCTAATTCTTATACCATTTTGTACAATAATTATAATGAATAAGTTCAAACAAACTAAAACTTACAGCTGATTAATAACGGTATCTAACTTGAGTTTTTATTATATCAAAAACCTGTTGAAATGCTACTGTTATGTTACTGTCCCCCAAAAGCGCGTCGGCAGCCTCCAGGAATGCTTCTTTCACAACTTCGCCGTCTTTGAAAGACTTCATGTGTTTCGCAAGAACGTGACTGACCCGATAAGATGCTATGGTAGCAGCCTTGCTCTTGTAGTTGGGCCTGGTGAAAATGGACTGCTGTGCATTTAGCTGTCCTCTCAGGCCCCTCCCCTTTTGGGAGCGTAGGGCAGAATTAGGAGGGAATTCCGTCTCGTAACGTTTGTGCACTGTTTTGATATGCCGCTCAGAGTTCCCGTTAGCTGGTAATTACCGGACTACGACCGGTAAAATATGCTGAAGACCGGCAAATCTAAATCTCTCCGGTCAAAGTGTCCGTTCAAAATAATTTCCGCTTAGCGCAATACCACATCAGTTGCGCAACTTGCACCATTTATGTGACAGACAAAAGAGTATGTGACAGACAAGAATAGTCAATTATAATGTCTAACACGTAATGTGGAGAAAGAGATGTCCTGTATGGGTTGATTGTGCGTTGATCTGTTGGTAATGCCTCGGGGTTCCGGTGGGCATGTAAACAAATGCATAATGCTGCGCTATACTTTGCGGCCTCACCCGGTTGCATAGCGACACTTATTGTTTAGGTGTCTTTTAATAAGCAGGTAGTCATATCATTAGCTAGAACTAGCTGGATCTGATCGATATGGACATAAACGCGAGTGAAGTCTAATCTGACGGGAGAGAGAGATCAGCTGCTGCTGACGAGTCGACACGCAGCTCTGCATGATCAGCGGTGAGCGAACAAAACACACACTTCAGGTTAGAATATCACACGTAGCTATTTTAATGACCTCTCAAACTACCTAAACTAGTTATAGATATGTTTAGTTTCACTGTCGGGTCACTCATTACTGATCAGCGAGCTGCATGATACTGACGGGCTGTCAGGAGAGGGAGAGAGCGCTCCGTTTATTATTCCCGTGTTATTGTAAGTTACTGTTCACTTTTGAATAATGTAGTTAATCTACTATAATTAGTTTAATATTGAATCATATCAATTTGTTTTAAAGCTCAATAAATAACAAAGAAGACCTTTGACCGGCACTTTTCTCATTTTGTCCGGAAGATTTAAACTTTAACGGACATGTTGACCGGCGAAAAAATATTCTAGCGGGAACTCTGATGCCGCTCCTAAATTACCCTTCTTCGATAAAGCCACGCTCGCATTGCAGATGAGACAGATGGACTTTGAATTGGAATAGATACAAAAATAATCATCCTCCCATTCGGAGTGAAAATTATATATTTTGGGCTTTTTTGCTTCTGCCATAATTGCGGTCTTGTGTGTGTGCGGACTGTCACTCCTGTTGACACGGACAACGTCAGCGAACTAGTGCACTGCCCACCAGCCGCGCCCCGACACATGGGGTCACGCCGGCCACTCACAAAGCTTTGATGCGTTCAACTGCATTATTCTGGCACAGGAAGATTATGTTATAGGACATTAACGATAAAACAGGATATTGTTGTTCCACACATCTCGCGATCGACTGGGAATCTCCCCGCGATCGACTGGTTGAGCTCCCCTGCTTTAAGCAGTCAACTTTATAAAAAAGGTCTGCGGGGGTATCCAAGTCTTTCAGAGTGTTTCAAAATTAGGTCGGTTTTTTTTTTTAGGCCTCCAGCTCAACACCAGCCTACAACCTGTTTGATTGGTTTGTGTACAACAAATGCAGGAGCTAACTCTAAAAACAGGATAAATGGGTTGTGTTGCAAACTGCGGTAAAGCCCCCAATAGCTTTCTATGTTTCCAAAGAATGCTCCTAAAACCTGGATAACATTGGCCTATTGCATCAGAAGATGCTACATGGGCTTCAGACAACTGTATCAAAACATTGACATTGTCTTATTCTAACAAAATGAAATGTTATTGTGCATGTAAACCATGTCATTGTTTCGTTCGTCTCTGCTACATGGTGTCCTTACTTTCTTAGCTTGTCACAGATGGTGTTGGAAGAGGGCGGGGCTCCTCTGTGAGGGGAGGGAGTGCGGTTGGAGCGACTGGGCGACCGGGAGGGGCTTTTGCTGCCGCTGTCGGCCCTCCGATGACCCCCGCTGCTCCGCCCCCCTCGCCTCGAGCTGCCCCCCTGCCGTGAGCTGGAACGGGACCTGACAGAGAAAACAGCAGAGCTTGAGTCACCTCGATAGGTTTAACTATAACTTAAACACTGTTGGGAGACGTTGTGGAGTCTCACTTTGTCCGCCTGCGTGCTGAGTACCGTCTCCTGTCCCGGTCCCGGTCCCTTCCTCGCTCTCTGTCGTTAGACCGTGATCGTGTCCGGTCCCGCCTCTTCCAGGACGCGGCCCCTCCGTTCCCTGCTCTGCCTCGTGAGTGAGATCTGGAACGCCGCCTCGACCGCGATCGGCTCCGGGATCGCCGCCCATCGCTCCGGGACCGCCGCCCGTCCCTCCCGCCACGCCCACGTCGACCGCGGCGGGAACGGGAAGAAGAGTGGGAGGAGGATCGCGATGAGGAGCGGGAGGAGGAGGAGGGGGAGCGACTGGAGGATGACCTTCTTCTCCTGGACAAACAGAGACACAGGGTTTCAGTATCAACACCAGCCCAGGACCTAGCCTTCTTCAGAAAAACTCTGGTTTCTTGTTTTAAAGAAATCATCACATGCTCGACTTTGTGGAGAGGATGAAATAAGCAAAACGTTTGTATATACGCTGCTATAATCTGACATGCACAATCTAACATAATGTATGTGAACTCTTAAAACCAGACACAGTTTTCCTAAGCATATGCAGAATAGGTTCATTTGTTATTGACTGATCCACCTCACCTACCACCACAACAACAGTATTTCATCGTGAGTATTCTTTCTGGGGTAATTTCAACAACAATTTAGACTGCAACTAATGGAAAGCCAGAAAGACGGAAAGTTACCGACCGGGAGCCCCTGCTATGACCTGCAGGGTGCTGTAAGCTGGAGGGGGCGTGTCCAGAGTGGGGAGCAGCTGATTGTGTTGCTGCTGCAGCTACTGCTGCAGCTGCTGCCGCCGCTGCCGCCGCCGCTACTGCTTCATCATCGCTGCCTCCGTAGCTGGTGATGAAGGTGATCTTCTCCGGACCAGGAGAACGAGAGCGTGACCGCGACTCTGAGCTGGACTCCATCTCTGGCCTGAAAGACAGATCAGAAAAAACCGTTAAAATATACACAAACACCCAATAAATCAGGCAAAGTACTCCAATTCATTTTATTTACTTGAGTGCAGTCTCTACACACTCAGATACAGAAGGTTTGTAATCCGCCAGTAAACAAAATGGAGAATAAGAAAATTAGGAACACGCGCAGCACGCCAACACGAGAAACAAACATGTTTTTGCTTTTCATTTCCAGAGGAAGACAGCACGATTTGCAATACAAGTTTCATAATGCATGAACATTTTTTTATGAAAAGTTGAAAAGACAGAACTCTTCTTTGTTTTCTCATTTTAACAATAGGAACATCAGTTGTAAGTCAGAGCTAGTAAATATTAAATCCTCCAGGTTATTAACTTCTTTTTAAAAAGTTCTCGGTTATCCTATCGACATTCAGAAATGAGCAGATAATTATCCGTCATGGGTAAAGACTGAAAAATCCATGTCATGCATCCTTGCAAAAATACTGACCGTTTATAGGGATCGTATGTTGGGCTGTCTCTCCTGGCATAGCTGAAATACACAAGAATGAGGACATGAGTTAAACCTGTTTTCAGGTAGTCGTACAGATAATGAGGAATAATCTTATCGAAGATCTAATATATTTACCTTGGTGGGCTGATCTGTCTTCCTTTTAGTCTCTTCTCTCTGAACTCTCTCCTTTGTCTGCGGGAACGCCGGCCCTGAAATGATTAAAAACGTAACTTATAAAGTCTAATTTACCACTTGCATGAGACACACACATATTCCTCAATGGATGTTATCTTACAGAGTACATGGCCTTCTCCGCCTCCAGAGCTTTGGCATGTTTGATGGCCTCCACTTCCTCCTTGTCTTTCCTCAACATCCTGATAAACAGACATCATGTTAACAGTGTTAAGTAATTGTTGGTTTATGTTTCAGGGTTTTCTTAATATACACTTTTTGAGTTCATATTGGATAAATCAAATTCTATCAAGACATTTCCGATAAGGTCACTCCCTACTGCCTTTCCTATTTATTCTGTAGACTGTGAAGCAAGGGAATCTAAACTATAGCACTTTAGAGAGTGAGTAGGTGTTGTTCTCTTCCAAACCTGTATTTTTACTCTTCTCTTCAGGTGACCTTTGATGCATGATGATATAATCTCTGAGATGTTACCTAACAAAGTCTCCTTCAGCCATTCCGTATGGGGTTGCCATTTTGTTTACGTCCAACACCTGTTCCTCGTTCAGCTCGTCAACGTCAACCTCCACATCTGTACACGCGCACACACACACAACATGTAAGAAAGCTTTTAACACAGCAAAACATCAAGGCAAGTTTACATGCTTGATTTAACTTACATTTTATATATATATATATATATATATATATATATATATATTAATGCTGTCAAAATTATCGCATTTAACGCATTTAACGCATGTGCAGAATGGCCCGCACCATACATCCCACCAGTGGCAGCGCCAGGTTAGGCTGGGGTAGGCTACACCCATACCAAGAAATGGCATAGCCCTACCTTGAAAAATGATGTTAAAGTAAGCAAAATAAAGTCTGCCAACTCACGCGGAGTAAATTGCACAGACAGCAGTTAGTAAGATTGATTTCAGTAGCCACTTGTCTGGAAATACCGAAGACCAGAAACGGTTTTGAAAACTTTTGTCACGTAGTGATCGTCTTCTCACTAGAACATCTTTGATAATGTCTTCTGGCCAATCAGAATCAAGATAACGGTGTGGTGTTGTTGCAGGAAGTCCCGACGGAGAATACTTTTGCTGTAGTACAGGGGTGCACATAACTGGTACGCAGGTTATGTGCGTAATCTGAAATGCGTACCGTCACTTGTGTCACAAAGCGCATTTGCGTACCGACGTACTTGTGAAGCTTTTCCAGAAGGCGGTTAGATCACCGGACGACAGAGTCGGTCTCCGTGTGCACAGACAGGGCTGCTGTTAACGTCGGTCTGTACAACGGAATTGTGCCAAAACTACGCCAACCGGCTGCGGAGGGAGACTCCCCCCCCCTTCACTGGAGAACTGCGCTAAAACAGCTGATCACAACGTTCACACTCTGTGGTCACGAAGTATACCACAACCCCCCCCCCCCTGTCGACTTTCCCGAAGTACTCCCCCGTTGATAGAAATCAACACGTAATGAATTAAGACCCCACGGTTTCAGTGGCGTTTTCTCCTGGAGGCCAAGGGAAGCCAGGCTTCCCCTGTTTTTTCGGATTGTAGTTATATATATATATATATATATATATATATATATATATATATATATATATATATATATATAGAATTTTTTATTGATTGGGATAATCTAAAATATAATTTTAATAAATAAATAAAAACACTTCGTTTAGTTTCGGAAATTCTTTGTTGTGTGTTGCTGCCGGCCCGTCTCTCCCCCATTCTCATTGAGTATTATACAAAGAGTGAAACAGCGCCCCTCTAGATGTTATGGTGAAACAGTAGATTGCACTCTCTGTTGCGAGAGGAGGCCAGCCGAAATTGGATTCCCTTGGTGGCCCCTGCCAACCTGTGATTAGTCAGTGCCATGCCAAGGGAAGCCAGAGGCGGCTGGCTTCCCTTGCCTCACAATTCAATCAAATCGCATGAAATTGGTGTTGCAGTGACGCGTCCTAAAACCCGGAAGTAAGCTGTGCTCGGTTTCCCTCGACAAAAAAGCGATGGGATTTCTCCATAGGATTTTGGAAAATAGCTCGAAATAAGGTCTGTGGAAAACGAACCCGTTAGATAAATGCACGTTTTGTTCAGTCGGATAATATCCACATCTCTACCCTACTTTTATAATTTTCGAATCATAAATCTAATCGATAGATAGCGTGCAATTATGGAGGGTGGAGATTTAATCAACAATAATTGTACTAAACTTCCGCTACAGCAGCAACTAAAAATAAAATCTGATGACAGGCCAATGCCCAAACTAGAGCTGTGTACAGCGAGGAACAAAGGAGCGAATCGGTCGTTAAACGTTAAAGGTCTCCTGATTTAGTTTGTGAATGAATGCTTATTAGAGTTTCGGCTGGAGAGTGCGTGCGGACCTGTCGGTTAGATAACATGTGTGTGTAAGTCCTGCATCTGTATGATACAAATGTGTGTACAATGATACCGGGTGCTGTAATCACTCATCTGGTTACGTTGTTACATTGACTACCACACCCCCGACCCAAAAGAAAGGACGTATTATTGGCTTCCCCTAATTTTTTCCCCACGCCACGCTACTGCACGGTTTGATGATTGATAGGTGTGTGGGCTGTCTTTCATTTTGACACGCAGAAATTTGTTATAATAAACATAGATGCTGTATGTTAAATGGATATATCCGCCTTCTTTCATTTATCTTTCCATTCCCACAACAATATACATAAAGAAATGGCATATTTTGGACATAGTTCGAATGGTGATTAATCATGATTAATTAATTTTTAAGCTGTGATTAATCTGATTAAAAATTGTAATCGTTTGACAGCCCTAATATATTTATCAGTGATGCAAACACAGGTATGGTGAAAAAAGAGAGAACTATTCGAAGCAGAAAAAAAAACAGCGTAATATACCATCTGACAAAGGCCTGTGCTATAATGCTTCAATTAACTGGCTATTCTTTATAAATATACTCAGATCAATAGGAGACAGAGATGTTAAGTTATAAATCAAGGGTTTTTATTATTATTTACAGCAGGGGAGGAGATCTTTTTTTCTTTCAATTTTTACAACATCCTCGAGGGCCGTACAAATGATTGAACTCAACCTCTGCTTAAAAAAAAAAAAACTAAAATCACAGCCCATTCATTTGGCCTTTCTTTCATGCTGTGCAAAGAACAAGCAGATATCTTACCATGACTGACGCATGCATACATGTGCACGGTTGTGGCATGACCACCAAAACAGAAAGATATGGACACAAGATGTGTGCAAATGTATTTAGTATCCTATCCATGTGAACATGATTTAAGTCGGGGGGACCTAACCTCCTCTTGAACCGGAGTTGCGTTGGTGTGAATGAGGTACTATTCATTCACACCAACGCAACTCCGGTTCAAGCTCCGTGCTAGAGCTTTTCAGGTTCAGAACCGGTTCTTCGGTTTAGCTCCGGCTCTTTTCACACCGCCCAGAGTCCGACTGGTGCTGCGTCATTGCGTCATCATTTGCGTCATGACGTAACCGTTTGCGTGCCTGCTTCATAAAGCCAAACCGCGCGGAAACCCCTCACAGCTGACACCGACAACAACAACAACAATGGCCGATTGTGCTCCAGCTTCCTCTGTACCTCTTCGGAAGACCAGATTCCCAGTAGGTAGCTGGTCTCTTCAGTGGACCACTGCTGCTTGTGAAGTTTCTCCATCGTTGTGTACAAACTGGATAAAACACCGGCTTTTTGTTGTTGTTCAGGAGTTGATCCCGCCCCTGCCCCCGCCTCGACGTAAGCGTGACGTATGTGGTGCTTTTTCTGTGGACGGACAATTTTTTGGTGCTTGAAATTAACCGGATTCCGGAGCTAAGAGGCTGCTCCGCTGCGGTGTGAACAAGAAAACCCGGTGCTTTTCAAGCTCCAGCTCCGAACCGACCCTGAAACACCGTTGGTGTGAATGAGGTATAGGGTGGTCCGGGGGCATGCTCCCCCGGGAAGATTTATTTTATTTTATTTAAATATTGAAGTTGAAAGCATCAATCTGGTGCACTTTGAGAGCAACATGAGGAGATCTATGGATACACCCATCTGAAACAGAACTGTAAGCAGATTTTTCTTTTTGGATATTTTACAAATCACTCCCCTTTTAAACTCTATTCTTGTTATTTTTAACAACTTTTTTGTTACCGTCATATAGTATTTTATACCCGTTTTTCATTTAGTCTCTAATGTCTCATTAATAACTATAATGATCATATCAAGGTGTGCCTTAACCTCACTGAGCTGAGGTTATTTGAGCCTCTCAGGAGAGAGCTCTCTTCCACCTGGTTGTAGAAAAGCTCTTTAAATTCGTTAGCATAGCTAGCTAACCAGATGCTAATAACAACAGATCACCACTGGGCTTACAACTAAAGACACAGCCACGCAAACACTGCGGCATGTGTACGTGCTCCTTATGGTAAGGTGACCAGATTTTCAAAATTAAAACCGGGGACATTTTGAGTTTTGCCGTCAATATATCATTAACATATCCAATTTTCTTCACTGTTCAAGCAAAAAGGGGGACAGTTCTGGTTCAATGTAATTCGAACATTTTAACTGTTGGATACAAACAGAAGGACGATATCTCATAAATAACTCAGTTTCCTCTAATCATTAACCCATGTTTGTATAATGTAGTTAACTCCGTGTGTTGCTGCTAGCATACATAACACCTGACGAGGAAACGTTACTCGTGGATGGGGCTACAGAGCTACTATAAAGACAGTCGAACCCGGTGCATTTATCTGTCTGGATGTGGTGCACTTTTGCTAAATGTTTCGACAAATTGCATGTTACTGCCCTTACATGCTAAACTCTTATTGCACTATTGGTAACGAGCATTGTCCACATTGAGACGGGTAAAGTTTAACCACACCTCGGAGCGCGTTCTCACCGTCATCTCTTCCGTGTGTGTGTGTGTTGCTGCTGCATGTGTGTAAACTGCCCCGCCCCCTCGCAAGCAGGCGGGGGAGAGAGATTGAAAAATACTAAAAATAATCATTGACGCATTTTGCAGTCTTTTTGCGTATTAGAGACGGAGTTGGCGACACTAAAACTGCAATATAATGTTTGTGTAGCATAATACACATGACATATTTTTTAGATGTCTCCAGTACCGATAACAAGACAGATAACGTCGGAGCTTAACGGTACCACGGTCTTTAATAATTCAGCCCCGGGGCCCATCCCTATATATATATATATATATATATATATATATATATATATATAAAATACTAAAAATAATCATTGACTCATTTTGCAGTCTTTTTGCGTATTAGAAACGGACTGCATATATATATATATATATATATATATATATATATATATATTAGGGGTGTAACGGTATCCGTATTCGTCCCGTACCGTCACGGTTCGGCACATGCAGTCACACGGCGAATATGCCTTTTTTTACGAGTGGGAAAAAAGTCTGTCACTCAGGGCAGTATTACACTACAGTATATATAATCCAGGGGGCGGTATTGCGCCTAAAAGCCAGCCGCCCGTGATTAACAAATGAAGAACAAGAACAAAACACAACAAAACGAACACAATACATGAAGAAGAAAAGTTAGTAGCTACGGCGAGTTCACACAACACACAGGAGCTAGAAGACCAACCTGCTTCTTTTAAATCAGGTGTGTGGGAACATTTCGGGTTCCCTGTGGACTAGGGATGTGCATCTCCATCACTGAGGCCGATGCGATGCGCATCTCGATACGTTGCCACGATACGATACATTAACGATACATTTGAAACACCAGGCGATGCGATACGATACGATTCACCCCTGTTGCGATACAGTTCGATACGATTTGATTCAACATTATGCGATTTGGTGCGATACGATGCGATTCAACACGATGCAAAAATAATGATACTTCAATATGGTACGACAGAGGATTTTTGTTTTATTCCTTATATGCAGCAAATCATACATTAACAAAAAAGTGCTTTACATATTTGGTACTGCACATCCCATCATGCCGTTTATTTTGTTGCCTTTAAAAGCTTTCCAGAGTACAATTCTATAACACCTCACAGTCCACATCCAACAATGTAAGGATGCATTGCTCATGATTAACAATGTGAAAATAACAGCTACCATAGTGCAATGCCCATACAGCTGCCAGCCTGATGTGCTTAACACTCATTCAGAGGCTAACTCACCAGTGAGCAGAAAGCGGTGGGTTCTATATGAACAATAAAGAATACAAATAACCTTTCACAAACAGGTATTTCATAACTGCTTACAGTAAGGAAGACATTTACATTATTATTGGCCGTCACAGGCTGCTGTAAACTAAACACCACTCTCTCTGACAGAACACCTCACTGAGTGATTTAACTCGTATGTCTAACTTTCATGTTTCTCTTTTCAGCCGCAGACCCCATGTCGCCTCTTTATGTGCGTCGCTAAGTTCCTCGTACTACTTGTGTACTTTAAAGCGGCTCGGAATCGTTAACAATTTGCGAGCGATTTTTCAAGTTGACCGTCTGTAGTATATAGTGCCGCGCACATATACCATCAGGACGTTACTGATGGGGTGCGGCTGCGGAGTGATACTGTGTGTATGCAAGCCCGCATCTAGGACGGATCTATGTATCATGGCTGTAGACCTGTTAAGTAATAAAGATACCTCATACAAAGGTCTACGGATACCTTATTACTCTCCATGACCTGCGGTCAACTATGTAGCATAAAGGACTATTACACCGTCTTTCTTGAACAATCCGAAGTGTTGCCAAACGTTTGATTTGTAGGTATTTTTCGGTGCGCTGTGTTTCTCTTTCCCCTCAACTTCCGTGTGTGTTGATAACTGAGACTCTCGGCCTCCGTAGTGGCGAAGCAAATATCAAAAATCGTCTCTGCTGAGCGTTGACAAGATGAGGGAATTTTATATGATGAATCGGTTTTTTACCGATGCAAAGACGCTACGCAATCGATGCATCGCGAGTTCAGCCCGGTTCAACCCAAACTGTAGCCGATGTGCACTCTTTCAACCGGTGCACTCGCATCTTGAACGTTTATGCCGGTGCACCGATGCGAATCGGTGAATCTTAACATCTCTACTGTGGACTACAACAATGATGGGGTGCGAGTTGTGGATCGGACTAGGACGGTGTGTCGACGTTGTTCGACAGCGGTGCGGTATGCTAGTGGTAACACGTCAAACATGCTCAATCACATCCGAGTCAGTCTCAGTCCCCAGCGAGAGGGTTTTCTCGACGGCAGGTGACATAGTTACCGCCAACAGATCTGCCCTCACTACTGACAACGTAGACAAACTCATCTTTTTGAAGAAAAACTTGAAAATAGAGTAAAGCTTGAGTACCTTTATTTAGGCATAATGGCCTCACACACACACTCACAAGTTAATTACACATTGCTCCTAAAAAGGTACAGATTTTATTTTATAGTTATCATTGTATTTATTTTATATTTTGACATCAGAAGATGTTATACAGTTCTGTATTGCCTTTTATTGTTTGTGATTGAAACACTTTATTATTTATTTTAATATTTTCAAGACATTCTTTTTAGTTGTACAGCTTATTTAACCTTTTTGTTTGACATCAGCCAATATAAATAATATGGCCATCTGAGTGTGTGTGTTACTGTTTGTGGTTTATTTTTAACTGTGTAATACAGTTAATGATTCCAAATGTTAGAGTTCCTTATTTTCATACCAAAACTTGCACTACTGTTAAAAATAAATAACAGCAAAAAAAATATGCATTTGGGACTTTTTTTTTGCTTTTCCTTGTTGTACCGAACCCGTACCGAACCGTGACCCCCAAACCGAGGTACGAACTGAACCGTGACTTTTGTGAACCGTTACACCCCTAATATATATATATATAGGGATATATATATATATATATATATATGTATTTAGACGGGTTTTTGTTTTCTTTAAGAGAATGGAAGATTTGCAAACTGAAAGTGGTTGTTATACATTGGTGTAGTGTGTCCTGCAAAACAGTTTTTTGTCTCTGAAATTCGAAGTTTCCCGATGTGTAAATCTCACTAATGCCAGACTAATTTCCTCACCAATATCTGGGATGCCCTCATCCTCTTCCGATTCGCTGTTTTCTGAATCATCCTCCTCTTTGTCTGACTGGGGGTCGGGCTCCATCACAGTGCTGTCTTCATACGTGTAACCAATGGTGGCTTTCTTTTCAGCCAGTCTGCACAAAGAGAGGAAGGATTTATCAAACCAAGAAACCCCAGGAATCATGCATTTCGATCGACAGTGGGGATGAAACAACCATTGTATTACAATTAAAATTACATACTTTTTCTTCTCGTCCTCATTTGGTTTCTGCAGACCACCGTATAGTTCATCCAGGTAGATCTGGTATAAACACTGCTCCTCAGAGACTGTAGGAGGACAGCAGGGAGTTAAATAGAGAACACAACAGCAAAACATACCCACTGAGGGCAGGCTAACACACCATTATAGGCACATTGAGAACACATATAACAGGTGCTTAACTGTGTTGCAACAGGAAACAACATGTAAATGTAATGCTTTAGTCAAATTAAATTCATTTTTCTCAGCTATGGGGTTTTGAGTACTCACTGTTGGCAAAGTCATTCTGCACTAGGCCTCTGTATCGCTCATAATTGCACTTCCTCTCCTCCATGTCCTGCTCTGGGTTCCTGTTTGAGACAAAGAGTCCATGAGGCCATATGAGATGTAATGTGCAATTATAGGACATAAAATGCAATATCAAGGACAGACCTCTCAAAATCTGTATTAACAGCACCTTTCAAATTACTACTGCACAAATGCAACATACGTTAAAACCTAATTTTGGCATTGTATACATTTACTCTTATTGTTGTAACTACCTTGAGACTTTTTACATTTGCACTCTTTGTATTGCAACTGCATGAAGAGCAATTCCCCTCATTAGTAATCATTTTGTTATTGCTTTACATTAAAGACTTCACCAAATGTTTTGAATGCGCCCTACCAAACATCAATTCACATGAATCATCTGATGCACAACCAGGTCCTACATATATTTTTCTTTCCTAGATCTACACCTACTCGAGCTCATTTGTAATGTAATTTGTAACGGCTAAACATGTTCATTTTGTTAAAAAAAAAAAGATTGCTAAGCATGATCTCTAAAAAATGTGTTTGTTAGTTATGGTATTTTCTAATATTCATCATGACTTGTATTCAACTTTAATATAGAGCCTGAAATGTCCAAAACGCATACATATTTACAACGGACAGAGTCTGGACTCAAATGGTACTTACGATGTGCTGAGCAGTGGAGGAGTGTATGTAGGGATGTAGTCTAGATGAGCCCTTACATCAAACCTGTCAATCATGTTGTTGGCATCTCCTTGCCATGGCATCCTTAAAGAAACAAACAATGGAAAGGGGTATAATGTGATCAGCAACATCCCAAAAGAACTGGGCAGTAGGGGTGTAACGGTACACGTACCGAAATTATTCGGTACGGGCCCTTCGGTTCGGTACACGTGTGTACCGAACGAATATAACGTTAAACGTAAAAAATTGAGAATGTGAACAACTTGTTGGAAGTAATCTCAGGTGCTGCGTCGCAGCATTCAGAGTAATTTGCTCACATTGGGTTCAATGCGTCATAGAGCGACCAAGTCATTTCATTGGACGAGAAGCATATTATGAGAGCTGGTCACAGGGATGCGTTCAAATTTAGTCAGTAATTTGAGGAAATGTCGAAATGGCGAACGCAGATAAAGTTGAGCTCGAAAATCCTCCAGCATCATTGAAGTCTCCGGTTTGGGAACATTTTGGTTTCGCAGTTACGTACAAGGATGACGGACAAAGACAGGTGGACCGAACCAAAGCTGTTTGTCGCCATTGTTCAACTAAAATTGGTTACGCGGCTGGCAATACATCAAACTTGCACACTCATTTGAAAAGGCATCACCCGAACGTGAACATCACCGGTAGTGCTGCGTACCGGTACGTCGAACCGGTACTGGACTTGTAAAAAGTTTCGGTTCAAGTCCGGTTAAAACCGGAACGTCGGGAACCGGTACTTGGACTCGCAAAAAAACTAGCACTGACGTATATTCTGGTGTCTGTGGTTATTTAAACATTCCCTGATAAACGTTATTCAGCGTCAATAAATCAGTGCTAATCCCAGTGTGCTCAGTGTACAACATCACATGTCATTTCACCTTAGATTCACGGTTTGAAAACGTAGCATTTCGCCACATGCTAATGCTAACCGGAAGTGAATAATTTTCAGAATAAAAGTATTAAGTTAATATTGTGAACTTCCGGTTTATTCAGAATAAAACTGATTTAAATTAAATAGTGTATTTAATTCAAAATTACGCCATATCAACATTGATTTTAATTTCTAACAGTATGTATGTACATCACTATGTATGTAGTATGTACTGTATAATGTACACATGTAGAGTTATAGAAAATACATGGTGTACAGACAGTACAGTACACTCTGACTGTACAGTCACTACAGTGTAGCCTATACTGTATAGTAGGTGTGTAACAGTGTAATGCGTATAGTCTACTCTACACTCTACATTTCAGCAACGTTTTAGGGATTTAGGCTCAGTCAGCTCAGGGACTGTTTGGTTACTTTAGTTTGGTAAATGAAATAAATGTTTGAACTTTGTAGTAGTTCACTGTAGTTGCTGTCATAAGTCATTTGTAGACTAATGGCGCGTTTCCACTGCAGCGGGGTAGCCCCGTTTAAGCGTCCCTAAGCGTCCTCGCTCTGGCCTCGGGCTGCCTCGCTGGCCGGCCCAGGCCGTGGCGCATTTCCATTACAGTTTAGGACCTGGGGTAGCAACGCAGTGTAGGCGGGGCGATCAGCTTTGTTTTTGTTCACATTTCGAGTTGTTCCGTCGAGCTCCCGCTGGATTTGATCATCCCCAATGAGATGTAGGAATGTCGTCACCTCCTCGGTCGACCACGGTGTGCTTTTCTTATTAGACGTAGCCATTTTTGTAGCTCATCCGTTTACAAAATGCTGTTTATAAAAATGCTGCAAGCTTGCTTCTAGATATGCGACGCTAGGGATGAACTCGCGCGCGATCTTGTGACGATTCTCTCTGACCAATCAGCAGTCGAGAGTGTTGACGTCACTAGTTCAACCCTGGCCCTGGTCTGAGGGAACCACGATTTTATGAGGCCGGAAAAAGAGGGAAAAAGTACCCGCTGGCCGGTACTAGGTTATATGGAAACGCCACCAAAAACCGGCCTGGCCGCTTGAGGACGGTTAAGGACGCTTAAACGGGGCTACCCGCTGCAGTGGAAACGCGCCATAAGTGGCAAAACGTTTTTTTTTTACATTTGTACTTTGTAGAGAAATGTAGACACAAGTTGGAAGGGAGCACAATAAACCTGATGAGTTTGAATTTGAGTTGATTATGAGTTAATTTTCAATTGATAATTAGCGCACAATAAGTTCACTTTAGTTACTCACACAACTTGACACAAGCCATGGGTTCAGGTCCGGACCTATAAGTCCGGACCTGGACCTGAACCTCTGGACTTGAGTCCGGACCTGAACCTGAATGTGAGTCCAGGTACGCAGCACTAATCACCGGTGCCAAAAGAAAAAAGACTGAAGTGCAAACCCAACTCCCGCTAGCATTTAAGCCTCCACCACTCGCAAAAAGTTCAGACCGAGCTATCAGACCCAAAGCTATTACAAACACCAAATATCCTTATGTTGCCATGTTAGCAAAGCGCTACCTGGCTGTATCTGCTACCTCTGTCCCTAGAGAGAGGGTGTTCTCCACAGCAGGAGACATTGTTAGTGCCAGCAGATCTGCCCTTTCAGCAAGCAATGTGGACAAGTTCATTTTTTCTTTAAAAAAACATGAAAATACAATGACAAGCCTAATGTCAAGCTGGGTGCTTAGGAACTAGTACAGTACAGTGCAAATACAGATTATTTCAGTTCATCGAAATGCTGCACCTTAATGTTTATTTTATTATATTTTGTATTTATTTGAGTGAATATTCAGTTTAATAATAATTAAAAACCCAAAACTAATAGTTTATGTTTTGTGAGTACTATTACAGTAAAGTTCAAATACAGATTATTTCAGTTCATCGAAATGCTGCACCTTAATGTTTATTTTATTATATTTTGTATTTATTTGAGTTTAATAATAATAAAAAAAACCCAAAAAATATTTTATGTTTTGTGATAATTTTTTCTGCTGTACCGAAAACTTACCGAACCGTGACCTAAAAACCGAGGTACGTACCGAACCGAAATGTTTGTGAAGCGTTACACCCCTACTGGGCAGTGTGTGTGTGTGTGTGTGTGTGTGTGTGTGTGTGTGCGTGTGTGTGTGCGCGCTCACATGTTGATGGGGCTCTCTGCAGCCGTGGCCACAGCAGGATCCAGATGAATCTTGTACGCTCGGCCATGAACCTGAAGAAACTGAGCTGGATCTTTTTTCTGTTGAGACAAAATGAGACAGTCAAAAGACAATAAAATGTAATATATAACTTATAACTAGGGATGCGCCGATCGCCAATTTTGGGGCCGATCCGATCGAGTGGGCGGGGCCTATGGGGATCTTCCATTTAAAGTGATGTTTAAAACTCAGTTAATTGGGCTCATTCACTGGCGCTTCCACGAACAACAACCAACATAATTATTACATTCAAATGAAGTACATTATTCAAGTTTACATTCACTTTGGATAATAACACGGGAGAATTTAGCAGAAAAGCTCTCTTTTCCTCTCTCTCTCCTGACAGCATCTCATGCAGCTCACTGATCCAGTAATGAGTGACCCGACAGTGAAGAGTAAATATATTAATAACTAGTTTAGCTAGTTCCAGAGGTAGATAAAATAGCTAAGTGTGTTCGGTCTAACTCTTAGTGTGTGTTTTGCTCCGCTCACCGGTCCGTCACAGCGGGTGGAGCAGCAGGATTTCTGCTTCACACACGTTGCATACCGCTATTTTATTGTTATTTTCGGACACCTTCACCAGTCACCTATTTTGGCGAGCTTGTTTTGCCGCGCACAGAGAATATCGGCGATCGATCGATCGGAGCATCCCTACTTATAACCAACTAAATAAAATAACTAACCAGATAATGATATGGACTGCATAGTAGTGTTGCACGGTGTACCGATACTTGAAAGGTACCGCGATACCCTGCCGTTAAAAACGGTACGATTCCTCCATTTCATTAGTATCGGTACTTTCAGAATGACGGGGAAAAGTACTCCGGTGAGAAAGCGCCGTTTTAATAAGAGCCGTGTGTGTTCAGCGCTCTGCTCCCACTCCCTGCACTGCAGCCGTGCCTGCAGTCCCGCCCCTCTCAAGCACGTTCTAAGTCCCTCCCCTCTCTCGTGCACGCGGCCACGCGCCAGCTGCCAGAGCATTTGAGAAAACGAGAAGCATGGCTGCAAGTGGGAGTGCAACTGCCGCTGCGCCTCGGCTTGTTGACAAAAAAGACGCCAGAAGCAAAGTCAAACAAGTGTAATTTATTTTGTGACAAACGAACGTTTTCGTAGTTTGACGAGGCAATTCATGGCAATGATAACTGTCTAATATGGCTATCTTTTTAGCTAACTTACCAATGTGGCTAACATCTGCAATATACATTTTGTCAATAATTATTTATATTACTGTACTATTACATGTTAATATAATATAAAAAAATTATATTTTATAAAACAAAAAAGTTGTTTGAGATGATGCTTAATTTTATTTAATACGAATTCTTGTCATTTATTTTGTTTATTGTTCTCATTGTTTAAAAGTTTCTGTTATGGTTCTGGTGTGAAATAAAGCACAATAATTACATTTAAGACTGTTTCCCTTTTTTTAAGAAAAGTATCGAAAAAGAATCGGAATCGCAATTCTTGACTTGGTATCGGTATCGAAACCAAAATGTTGGTATCGTGACAACACTACTGCATATCCCTTTATGTCCTGTTATTTTTGTTTAAGGAGAGCCCAAACTCAGCTGCATAACCTTTTCTACATTTTTCAAAATGGTGTTTCAAGAGAGTTCATTGTATGAATCTGTCATCTAAGAACTATATAGGCTCTATTAAGAAAGCTATAACAAAAAACCAAGTGGCAGAAACTAAAATTGAACAGGATGTGGAGGAGTCTCAGCCAACGCACCAGCCAACCTAAAGCTCAAACCCTTGCCTCAACAGACTAAACAACTGAGGCAGGATCGGGAAAGTCGAGATCTGAGTGCAGTTTATAAACTATTGGATTTTACATTTCTTCCTTGTGCGTTGGTTTGACTTTAGCGGAGTATGAGCAGTGAGTACATTGACCACATCAGGGTATATGCAGGAATCCTGAAGTCAAATGGAATACCTTTTAAGACCTTATTTAAGACCCTTTCCATACATTTTAAGACCTCATCACCACTTCGAGTTTTAACCGGTTACATTGGCGACACACTTTACCTCACATTTACTATATACAGTACGGATTGTCCTTCCTCCTTATCTTCCAACCATTTGGACGCAGACTTGCATTTTCCAATAACGATGTTGTAACGGCGTAAACGGACCTTGGCGCGCTACTAAGCAGTGAGCGTGCGATGTCCTGTTCAGATGACGCCAAACCCAACGGGATGCCATAAATGAACTACACAGAATCACACTACACACCTATGCAATGATTACATTCAGGCAAACTGTAGAATACAACCTCTTTGGACAATTTATATACTTATTGAAAACAAGCTACAAAATCTAATACCTTGGAAAATGCCGTTTAATACTTTTTAATAGCCTTAATTTTCGTTAAATTGATATATCAACTTTTAATACTTTTTAAGACCCCTCGGACACCCTGCACATTAATATTGGGCACTGGGCAGGTAAGACAATATCAAGGTGGACCAAAAATAATAATGAGGAGTGATCATGATAGGAGTCTCTTACGATCTTCTCGTAGTACTCTCGCCGTCGCTCTCCTCGGCGTTTGTAATCTACCATCATGCCACGGAGCTTACGCTCATGTTTGCGGGCCTCTTGCCACATGACGGCTCCGCTGGGGGTGGGGGCGCGGCGGGGCACGGTTGCTGTAGAGGCAAACAGGGAAGAAATACAGGAGAGAGGAGAAAGAACACAAGTGCTTTAGGAAATGTAGGTCAACACTGGAAGAACATAATGTCTGGCTCCCACAGCATTTATTTGATAAAAAATACTTTTAACAAAACTCCCTACTGTCGTTTACAGTACCTTTGGTTAATGCAAAAAATGCTAAAACATAAGACAGAATATGAATGAATATATATTCATACCCAATGTTATTAGTACTTTATATTATTTAGATATGCAATTTGGGTTATACACACATTTTGTGATGTTTTTTCATATTGACAACTGTCTTAATATTTTACTTGCATTAATGTCATGTTAATTACATAAATATTATGTTAATTGTGTGGATCATTGAGCACCTTTTGTGCAAACCTGTGGTCATTTTTCTGAGATACTATAACAACTAAGACTTCTATGTCAATGTTTTCTAATATTTACAATGCATTTCACAGAGTTATTATAATATCAACTGCAGCTGATGCAATGATCAAATAACACAACCGTGTTATTGTGAGCTTTGATTTCGAGCTAATGGCCTCTGACTTTTATCACATGCATTATTTGGGTTTGTTTGATTTACTCGCGTTATAAATAGCAGCTGAAGCGTCTGCAGCCAAAGTGCTAACCTGGCTAACTTCTGTATACATTATCGTTCTCTAACACATTTTACCACAGCACTGTCGCATTGTAAACAAAATGTAATTATGATACAAACGCACCATTCATATCACGTTAAGTTCGAATAAGACGAAAAGGCAAGGTTTTCAAAGTTATGGAGCAGTTTGTTAGCAAACATGGCCTGATTGCGCATGCAGCTCCGGGCCTTATAACGCTTGTAACGCTGTTAGCCAGTTAGCATCACAGCTAGCCTAGCCTATCTTAGCTAGTTTGCATAGACGTTAAGAAAACGCATATAACGTAGTCTCTTCGACAACAACAAAACATGAAATACAGCTACACGGAACTTGCAAACCCGTTTCAAAGGTGTCGGTTTACCTGTTTAAGGGACCACTCACACACACTTGGGTTGTTTTCGCTGTTAGCCGTGTGCTTCTGTCACACGCCTCCCTCTTCTAGCGCTGCCGCTCAGGCTTACTTATCTCAGCCTGAGGGGGCGCTGCACTCACTCAATAGCGAGTGAGCCACAATAAATACTCCTGAGGTGGTTAAATAATGGTACATCCATGGCGGTGACCATAATGCTTGTGATTTGATTTGATTGTTTGTTAAGATTAAAAGTTTCACTTGTAACTTGATGATGTCATAATCAGTGGTGGAAAGTAACTAGGTAGCTATACGTTTAGTTTTGTTACGCCTAAATATATTTTTAAGACACTTGTTGGCTGCTTTACAGTAGCAGATTTACATGAGTATTTAATTGTATTTTACTTTATGCTTCTACTACATGAAGGGGGCAAATGTTGTACTTTTTACCCCACCTAGTTTTAGCTTCAGTAACAAGTTAGATTTAGGCTATAAAACTATACAACATGTAGATAAAATAATATTAGGATAAAGTAGTAGTACATATTAATAGATCAGTCAAATAATCCTTGTACGATGTGAGGGTCTAAGGACAGAGGGTGTCGTTTGTCATACTGATATTATGTACACACTGTGAAGACCACTGAGACAAATGTAACATTTGTGATATTGGGCTATATAAATAAACATTGATTGATTGATTGATATTGTAAAAGGTATGATTCCTAAAAGTAAATAGATGCTCTTTAGTTTTAAGGACCCGCACCATTGCACTTAAAAGGTTATTAAGGATAAAATAAGCTTTAAAAAAGAATACCAAAGATTATTCTCGACTTTGGATGTAATTTGAAATAACATGGCCATGTGTAATTTATGGATCTGATATTTGATGACCATATCAGAAAATGAAAATGAATGCAGCCTTTACCTTCATTCTATCAAACACTGCCATTGGTTTTAAAGTGTGTGTGTACCTGCTGTGGCCATAAGGTGTCCCTGTAAGACAGGAAACGTTTGAGATTCTCCTGGTATAATCAAGTAAATTGCCTTGAGTTATAGTCAATGACCTCACCACAAATCTCTATTTTTGGGACAAATACTCAGTCCTGAATTATAATGAAGGACTCTGCTCCCACAATGCAGCATGCAATTCCAACAGTCTATTTCATATGCAATCAGCCTTGTATGAAGGTTCGGTTTTTCATCCCCAATGACAATTGAATCATTGCTTAAACCCAAGATTACTTTATAGTCGTTCTCTCATCATTGGCTGTCAGGAGAGTCAAGGAAAGAGACAGGCATAAAGACTCTGTTTATAGTTGACTCAACCTGTGATGTTCTGCCGTCATCAAGGGAACACAATGAATTGCAAGTATCAGCTGCACCACTGTCATCACTTGACAAAATGTTAACAGGTACAGATCTTTGCACCACCAACGAACCCGACAATATGAAAGCTCTAATCTATTATCAAACAATTTAACTTTTTATCGTCACACATGTACTCAGCACAGGACACACTGTTAAGTAGTACTGTATTAGGAGCAATAGGCAGCTATGATAGATATGTCTCCATATGTATCTCCATCCTAATCTGTCCATGAGTACAGCAGGTGTAGAGACGGTTCTACAGTAGTGTACGCATATGTGTGTGTTTTGTGTGTGTGTGTATGTGCATAAAGTCTTATTCCCTACATTTCCTCCTGACCAGGGTGGTGACAGGAAGCCCGTGTTCATTTCCAGCCAGCTGCTGGAGGTCAAAGGTCACATTTGTCACATCCATTTGCCCATTAACTGTCACTGTTTCAACCCTGCAGCCATTCTACATTGCCCCGACACACACAACCCTTCCTTTCACACACAGTTTACAGCACATTTAGATTTCAACATACACATGGCACATCAATTAATTGTATTGGAGTTTACCTACAGTACAAAACCAAATGTAGGTTTTTGTTTTCTACTTATGTTTTGATTCAATATTATAAAGTTGTTTTTGTTTAAGTAAAAAAGAAAACTAATATTAGGAAATCAACATTTATTATAAAATCACAATAACAGTTAAAAGTTAGACGATACGTTTTACCACCTTTCCAACAACAGACACATTTCTGACATACAGTTTACAATTTATTTGTATTGAACCAGAAAGGTCTCATTGAGATAAGAAATCTCTTTTTCAAGAGAGTCCTGGCAAAGACACTCTCTTCTAGGAAGACTTGGGTGAACCTGGAGGGTTTACATTTTTTATTGGCACTGTCATCATTGTTTGTGAATGAGTGTCAGCGCGAGAGAAAGAGAGACCTTGTGCATTGAGTGTCCCACTGACCTACTGCTAGTGCCATCGTCATGAAATATCCTGCCTTGGGCCTCTGACTAGATAACTTGTCATAACATCCAAAAAGTTGACACACACAAACATAGAAGGTAAGAAGCCTTTTATACGAAGACCATTTTATACTAAGACCATTGTATAGTATAGTATAGTTTTCACATTTTTTTTTTTTAATTATCTTCTGCATCATCAAACTGTAATATTCTGTCGTGTGAGTTTTGGAAGTTTAAAAAAAGAGTTGCACTGTGACAACTCAGCCTTCACAACTTTTGAGCATGTAACTCACCTAAATGATTAGCTAATAAATAAAGAAAATGAAAACTTCAAAGAGTGCAGAATGTTTTTTGTTGCTCCGTTGGAAAATATGCTTGTTAGGGGCCGTGACAATGATATAAACAACACATTTGGCATAGCATCAGCAGTTGTATGCATAAAGACAGTGAGGAGTACTACTGCAAAGACATTAGTTAATCATCTCTATATGACAGTGCTAACACTTGACTCTAGCAGTGACTATATCTCCTGAGACCCACCTATTCATTTTTGTCCTCTGTGGAGGACATTTGGTTTTGGTCCATAACTATGAGGTTATACACGCCACAGCATTAAGTCCAATTGTACTCCACAGAGGACATCCTGGGCTTTTCAGACATGTGACATATGTGGGGGTGTGGCTTTGAAAAAGACAATTTCTTTGTATTTCAAAATGACGTCCATCAACACAAGCACTATTTATAGAAAGAGAAATGGTAAGTTTGTAATTACCAGTGTTGTGAGTTCAATATTTTTAATTAATTATAGTAAGGGAACATCTTAGGAGTTAGTGTAGTGAGTTTTCAGAACTAAAACAATTTATGAATGTCCTCTGAGGAGGACATGGGGATTTGCTAACTTTTTATTTCCCCCATTTTACACAACACAAATGGAGTCCACTATGGGCCAAAACTAACACTTAGGTTTCTGTAGGGTTCATGGCAGACGGATGCAGTGGGACACACATCAAGTGACTCAAGTGTCAGATGTATCTCTGCATTTCAAAAAAGCATGGAGTACTACAAATAAGGGCACAATATGTGTTGCATTGAGTTGTTGTGCTCTAATGTTGTCTAAATGTACTTGTATGTTAATGTTGTTTGTATACTATGCTTCACATAACTAACACCTGATGTCCTCTACAGAGGACACACAATAAAACAAAAATATATTTCTTTAGTTTTTCAAGGTTAAAGACCCTAAAGACTTGTGTGATCTAAAAAAAAAAGGAAATTTGAAACCTTTTTCTTTCTGGGTCTCAGGAGAATAATGGTAGTGAATGATTACAGTAAAAAAAAAAAATAGAGTTGGTAAATGCACTTTTATTACAATCCACATGTGCTGGTTGCTCCAAATGGAACGCGAAATGGGACAAACAGAGCAAAGCAATACAGTGATACTTTCAGACCAAACACAGTACAAAAAGGGCAATATGTACAATATATCCATGTACAAAAAAGCTATTTTACACAGAAGTATGAAAAAAAATCATACATTTTTGACAAACTGTAGCATTACAGAGACAATACAGGCAACAATGTATAGTTTTAAAACAGTTGGAGCAGGAGTATGCATCCTCTTTGACAAGTATATCAACTTTGTTTTCTTTTCTTGAAGTAAACTGTCCTTTTTTTTTTTTACCCCACACTCATAATAAAAATGCTCTCACACACTTACACACAACCAGACAAGAAACATACACTGAGTGTTAAATAAGCATCCATTCATTGATCTCTCTGTCTGTGAAGTCTGAAACAGAAAGGTGATTCTGGACACCGATCAGATGGACCAGGAGACAGGGGAGAGGCTCCGAGGTCCTTCCTCTTTCCTCTTTACAGCATCTCAGGCACTGCGAGGCAAGTCTTAAAAACTCCAGATTAAATCAAGAGTGTGATGAGTTTTTCAGTCAAACATGCTGCTGCTTCTCATAGTAAATAAAGTCAGAGATGACATCACAATAAGATTTACGGACCCTCCTACTTAGCAGCCAGGTGTATCACATAAAGGTCATAGGGTCACCGCATTTTCAGGGCTGCAGCAGAGACACAGTGCAAGAATCTAGAAACAGGATCCTGTGCGCGAGAGACTGCGAAGAACGCAAAATAAAATAAAAAGGCTCTTCAGAGGCCCAGAAGTTCAAAGGTCAGGCCTCCAGCTCCTGGGTTTCTGTGTAGTGGAAGTTGTTCAACTTCGCCCTCTCCCGGTTTGAAATGTCCAGTTTGGGGCCTTGTGCCGGCTTCAGTGCTGGAGATGGGTGTGAAGATGCAGGGGAGGGCGGCAGCGTCAGTTCAATCTCCTCATAGCAACGTGATATGGGGGCGGGAGGGGCTGGGGGGTGTGCTGGCGGGGCGGCGGGGGGCAGGAGGGGAACGGGACGGTCCACGTTTCTGATGAGGTTGACAAACTCCCTCTGGTTGTTGATGCCTTCTTCCTGTGGGACGGCCTGCTGCTTTTTCCGCTTTCGATGGAGATGTGACAGGATGAAGGCGCAGGCGGCGCAACCACACACCATCACTAAAGTTATGACGCCCACCAGGATGATGTAGAAGCTGACCCCCCCGTGAGTCGTGTCAGACATGGCACCTGTAGACACAGGCAGAGCTTTAGACCAGACTCCAGTTCAAAATTATATTCTTTTTAAGACACACACATCGTTTTCTCACCTGGACAGTGTTGTCCAATGCAGGGGGTTTTGAGGCTCATGCACTCATGACCATAGTAGCCTTCTGGGCATGCACATGTGTACCTGCCCTCTGTGCTGTGACAGGCCATCCCCTGCTGGCAGGGGTTGGGATTGCACGGATCCAACGCAATCTGAGACCATGGAGAGAAAAAAAGCTGTAAATCAATTTCTCAGGTTGGTGACAAAGCAAACATAGATAAGCTTTTTAACGTGCTTCCCTGGTTGGAGCATCATCTGAAGGTACCCGTTTTTATTGCAGATGTTTTGGGATTTTTTATTAAGGCTCAGGCTAAAACAACATGATGAGTAACTTTAAATGTACTATTAGATTAACTGTTATGTATTCACTATTTACCCTCTTTACTTTATTAGGGTTGCTTAGTTTAGGGCGCGTTGTTTTAGGCCTGGCATCAAGCACAATATAAGTAATGTGACAGATAGTCTTATTATTATTGTTCCTACAAACAAGGGTACATATATTTTCCAAATTGAATTTTTTTTGGATCTCCTCTTCCACTGCACATTTCTATAGAGTTTTAAACTGTTTGTCTAAAATGATTAGCAGATTAAGCTAGCCTTAAGCTAACATCAATGAAGGTTTTCCAACCTCGCAGAAGGATCCTGAAAATCCTGTGGGACAGTTGCAGGTGATGGTCCTCCCGTCCTTCTCCACACACTGTCCTCCATGCAGACAAGGGGCACTGTCACACGGACTCTGACGATTTTGGCAATATTTCCCCAAGAAACCAGGTGGACACAAGCATCTGGACCCTGATACCTGGTCCTATGAGGGAGAGTATAGAGTATGTGTTATATATTTCTATAAAATACAATCCTTTTAAAAGATTATTTAAAAAAGGGGGGAAAAGGCAGGAGAAGGAGAAAAACCTTTTAAATAACTATTTTTCACTAGCAATGTGAGCATTTTATAGAACAGAATGACAGAAAGAAAGGTGACACAACAGTGAATATGAAATGAAGAGAGGAAGACAGTGAAGCAGGTCAGTGCTGTGACTGATGTGCAGAGACAACAGGCAAATTAGACAGATAGAGAAAGGCAGCGCGAGCAGGACTCTCACCTCACAGCGACCGCCGTTCAAACACAAGCCCTGACAGCTGCTGTTCCCTAGAAAGCAGAGGAACCAGAAACACTATATTAACCTGTCACACAGAGACAGAATATGTCTTTTAGAGGCCAACTGTTAACAACAATATATGTGTCATTGAGCGAAAAATCAATGATAACCTTGTGCATTACTGCCAGGATGTGAGATTGCACCTTTATACAGCAATACATCAATACAGAAAAGATTCAGGAGATAATGGTAAAAAACAAATCTTCACCCACTCCTGATTAGTGTTACATTTTAAGTGTATTGCAGCGATACCCTGTGACAGATGGTTAATATGACTCAGTTCGGAGTAAAATGATCTACAGCCTGCAGGGTCTCTGGGCCGCAGGGGAACTGTTTTTCTAACACAATCCACTGAGGCTTTTCATCTTTCTCTCACCGCCACAGGACTAACACTTCTCCCTTCTTTTATTCTTTTCCTTGCCCTTTTAAACTCACTGATGTCACAGTTAGGTCCCGTCCATCCAGGAAGGCAGTCACACAGGTATCCACCGATCAGGTTTCGACAAGAGCGGGCGTGGACGCATATACTCATTTCACACTCGTTGGTGTCTAAAGGGAGAAAAAAAACCACAGATTTAATGCACAACGGTTCATCTTTTTGATCTAAACCAGTGATAAACTGAGCGCTCGCTGCACCATTTCCTGTTTCATTTTACACGGACATGGAACATTTCAATGCAAATAGTCTTCCTCATTTAACACAACAGAACAGCAGTGGCCGTACGTTATATTCTTTTGTGGGGAATGTTTTGTTACCCAGCATCTGTGGAATTGTTTGGGTGTGTGTGACCTCCCGGTGTTAGCCATGCTTTCCATTGGTATTCTGCTAATAAGCATTTTAACCTTTGCAAGTGTTATGTTTTCATTTGTTTTGTTTTTTGTTGCAGGATTGTTGACACATTTTAAGGTCCAATTGTCATGACACTGTAGCAGGGAGAAGACCAGGTCAACCATACAATGAACTCAGAGTCCTTCTAGTGATTAATATTTCTTTACAGATTTGGAATTTTGTTTAGTTGATGGAACAAAGGACATCACTCTACACTAATACCACAAAGTAGAACAATTCAAGATTATTTATAGTTTGCTGTTTAGGGAGTTAATACACAGGAAATTAAATAACATGACACATAACATGCCAACATGTACCTAATTTAATAATAAACTGAAATATCAGTTTAATCCTGTTGGAGAACTCACAGACAACACCACACTAATTACTGTAAACCTCTCCCTGAAATGAAATGAAGCATCCCATTAAACTACTGAATCTAATCCTGGATGTCTCCTCCTGGACCCCGACCATCTTCAGACACCTGTTAAGATTACATTTTGTGGAGGCTTGAATAAACTATTAACTGGAGAATATCTGGGCAGGACGCACAACAGCACTTGAGAACAGAGTGCTTGATGTTTTATTGAATATTATGTTTACACAGGCACATCACATCCAAAGTAATGCCGTGCAGCATAGTTTTCACATCTTCCCTGTTGATGCGTAGACCCCCTTACTGTACCGCTGCTTCTGTTAAGTATGTGTGTGGCTATTCCCACCCTCTGTCGCACTGGGAGTGTAAAGAACCAGGAACCCCCGAGGCCTTGGCTCTGATAGCAGGAGGAAGAGGATTAGAAAGAAACGCTGAATGAATAAGGAGGAAGTAGTCAGTCAGTTCGGTAATCTAAACCTATTACAGTCGGTGAGAGTCCTGTGATTTAGCACCGGTGTATGTGTGTGTGTGTGTGTGTGTGTGTGTGTGTGTGTGTGTGTGTGTGTGTGTGTGTGTGTGTGTGTGTGTGTGTGTGTGTGTGTGTGTGTGTGTGTGTGTGTGTGTGTGTGTGTGTGTGTGTGTGTGTGATCTATGAGAAAAGCCTGCTTGCTATGGGAGAAAATGTGGGGACATAAATCAGCTAATAAAGGGGTGAAACTCTTTTCCCATTGGAGGCACTAGCGATGCGCTGCCTCTCAGCTCAGGCTTTAAAGAGTTTTATCTTTTGTATGTGTATGTGTGTGTGTGTGTGTGTGTGTTTTATACTATGAGCTACTGACCTGTGATGTGGAACTATGGGGGATTATCAAGTGTCAGAGTGACATATCACTGTAAAACAGAGGAGTGGGAAAAAGCTGTCATGCTGAAATATGTCTCACATTTTGCTTCAACACCCCGGAGACTCTTTGTGTGTATATATGGTATGTCTTCTGTGTGTGTTGTGTGTGTGTGTGTGTGTGTGTGTGTGTGTGTGTGTGTGTGTGTGTGTGTGTGTGTGTGGTGTGTGTGTGTGTGTGTGTGTGTGTGTGTGTGTGTGTGTGTCACCTGATCCTACACATTCCATATGATGTACAATCTAGCACAAAAACCCTCTGGTAGTATACTTGTCAATATGAACGAATGTGGCCCAAAGAGACGTGAGCGTGCATTTAGAGAATACTGATTCACAGGATGGGTTGATGGGAGAATTAAAATGCTGCCGGCTCTTTCTCCCTCTTCAGTTTGTGCTTCAAATACATATTTAACTTAAAAAAGGACTCATAATCATGTATTGCTCATTGAAACACACTCATCCTTTGAAACCAGCTGTGAAGAAAAGCTCGATATGATTATGCTTGTTAGAGGATCAGTGTTGAAAGTCAGATTAAATAGATTCCTTTGAGGGTGGCAAATATCTGAATTTCTCATCAATAAAGCGCTCTACCAACACGATGAAAAATGATCAACGTGACAAAAATAATAAACTCCTGAAGCATTACACTCAGATAAAATCCCTTCGTACCAACTCCAGTGTCTGTGTGCTGGTTATCAGTGAGGCGTACATATATACTAGTTGTGCAGTCAATATTTTTGGGCATTAAACTGTCTTGGTCCTCCATCTTTTAAAATACACTATTTGCAATGTTGTTTAGATTTTGTATGTCTTGCCTTCCCTATATTCATTTTTGTTATGGCAAGAAAATATGCTTGATATTAAAATCACACAATATCATATCACACTAATTATAAGAATTTATTTTCCCATTTAAATATCACAATATGGAAAAATATGTATATGTAAAATGAACATTTGACAATAAATTCAGAGTATAATCAGGGGCGGCGGGTGCTGTAGGCTAGGGAAGGCTAAGCCTTCCCAAATATTTGTGTCACTGCATCCTGGTAAAATAAAAAATATAATGTATAATGTTTGTGTCTTTGACATTAGCGCTGCTAGCCACCTGTGCCCTGTATTATTATCTTAACTAACCCTAACAAACGAGATCTCGCTAAGCAGTCCTACGACAGTGGTTATCAACTCGGTAAATCAAGCCAGGGTTTCTCTTTCCAGCTGAGAGCGTGTTCATGTGAAAGGGGCGGGGTTAGCTACATTTGACCAATCACAAACAGGGACAAGTGTAGCCTAGTAAATTAATATTAGACAAATATGAACTTTAAACATCCATGATTTAAACATATAATCCAGGATACAAGCCACATAGTTGCACCTGCAAGGTGAATATAGAACAACTGGTTAAAAAACAACTACCGAGTGTTTGAAAGCGTACAACAGTTATGATATCACTGCCCCATCTAAGACACGAGTGGATCTGACTTTAATTACATTTGAGTTGAGTGTTTCGTCAACTTAATGTGTTGCTTAAAATAATACTTTTGCATACAGTATGTGACAATGTAAGTGTTGCAAGGCCAGATACGGCTCAAAAAGCGAGAGGGGTCTGCCTGCAGACCTCCACTCTCAGGACAGTTCCGGTGCAGACCTCCACTCAGGACAACTCCACTCTCAGGACAGGAAGTGCACGCTAAGAATTCCAAAATAAAATCACCACTATCAGTACAGTGCCACTTTCCAAACAGGAGATGCACGCAAATACAAAATGAAATCGGATCTTGACGGATCTTATCGGACACTTATTATATACATATGTATATCTATATATATATATATATATATAGATATATACGGACACCTTGTATTGATGTTACTATCAGTATAGCCGCAGCGCCACTTTCCGAACAGGAAATGCACGCAAATACAAAATAAAATCGTACTGACACTTATTATATAGATATATATTTATTTATATATATAAATACGACATCTTGTATTTTAGTTACACCCGCTAGACAACAGTGGAAGGTTCGAGAAACAACCGTGTTTGCCGGGTGCACCGCGGCGGAGGTGGGGAGGTTCCAGCTGGGAACCTTCACCCCGCTGCGGGACCAGTGGGACCCCTGTACCAGGCCCGGTTCCAGAACAAAATGACTCAGGGTGCATCTGATATTAGAGAGGGTGCAGGGGCAAAGTGCTATTTTTATAAGTGGGGAGTGGACCTAACACCCTCTAGGGGAGTCCTCATCTCCTCTAGGGGGGTCCAGGGGCATGCTCCCCCGGGAAGATTTTCTTTTAAATATTGAAGTGAAAAGCATCAATCTGGTGCACTTTGAGAGCAAAATGAAGAGATCTATGGATACATCTCAACACCCATATGAAACAGAACTGTAAACAGATTTACTTTTTCTTTATGGATATTTTACAAATCACTCCCCTTTTAAACTGTATTCTTGTTTTACTGTCATATAGTATTTCATTTTTAGTGAGTGAGTTACTCAGATGAGTACCAGGAGACAGCGGTTGGTACTCTGGTACAGTTGTGGTGAAGGCATCTGACGTACTTGAACCAAAATGTCTACAGGCATAGCAGAAGATGGCATCTTTTTCACATGAATATTCCAGCCAATCTCTGTTTTGAAACCATGAGCTGCAAAATGAGCGCCTTACCCCACTGTACAGGCGAGTTGGGTACCTTTTTAAATATACCTGTGCAGGCTCTGTTTTGCTGAGGTCTTCTGGCACTTGCGGGCCACCGACGGGTGGCGGTGTTTGGGGCAACGAAGACGGCTGCGGCTGCTCCGCCTCCGTGGGCGAGGCGGGAGGACGTTAGTGTCCATGACAGTGGCCGCGGGTAACGTAATGTCCCCATGATCTGAACTATTATTTCCTGCAGTAGTAGATGCAGTGTTACTGCTGGCGATAACAGCTGGTTGTTTTAACCATTTTCTGATGTCCATCATTGACTATATTCTTCTTATTATTGTTATTATTACTACAATTATTATTATTGTTATTATATATGTAATATTCTTTTTTCACTTTAGATTTATTACATTTTTTTCACTTTTAAATGTTTTTGTTTTCACTTTTCGTTTTTCAAATGAGGGTGCATAACGACTCAACTGAGGGTGCAATGCACCCTTATGCACCCCCGTAGAACCGGGCCTGCCCTGTACGGTGCGTCTTGGTCACGCTTCATATCGGCCGGCCCGGGAAGGAAGAGACACGCAGAGTGGGGGAAGTCCCCCACCCCAACGCAGCACACCCTCCCGGCAATCAGAGTCGAACCCGCAGTTCGGAGGAACCGACCGCCAGAGCACCGGCACTAGGCCGGGCCGGCGCGGAGGCCCTCCGACAGTGGGTCGCGTTTGCCATTCGATCAGTGAGAGGAGAGGAGAAAAATGCAACAAAAATTGTCAAAATCCGTTAATATATGGATGAGTGGGGGGGGGGGACCCGAGACCGGGCAATGTCCCCGGGTAAAATAGCCACAAAAAAAAAAAATAATAAAACCGGGGAAAAGTGAAAAAAAGTGTCCGAAAATAGGCACTCGTGAGGCGGGCAGAGTCCCCTGTCAACTCCCGTTACATTCCTCCATGGTGTCATTTGAGCGGGGGGGTCAAAAGGGCTTGACCAAGGCCGACCCAAAGTGCACGGTGGGCGGACTCATCACCTCCGTGATGAGTCTCCATTGTGATTTGAAAACTTCCATCAAACGAGTCCTTCGGTGGGCGGGAAAAAAAACGCGTCAGAATCGTCACTTCCTGTACTGACAGTGGAGGTGTCCTGAGAGTGGAGGTCTGCAGGCAGGCTTCCATGCAAAAAGCTGACTCAGATAAGGAAATATATGATATATTATGATGTGATATGAATGATAAGTGCGACACGTCGGTGTCTTCTCTGCATAGGCTACTGCAGTTTAAACTGTATTTCCTTTCTCCTGTAATATGACTTGATAGATTTAAACTCTGCACACTCACGCGCCGCCTATGAGTATAATGGATCATGTATTACTGATTCGGTCATTTACCTTTAATGATTTAGTTCAATGTCATTTACTTGGATAAGAGGTATTTTTGCAGTTTGATAACATTATTAGATAAATGTGAATACAACATTTTAAATGGCCTTTTTTTCTGTTATTTATTTAGTCGGAAAGCATATTCCCTTTGTGTTTTGATATATTCATGCAAACAATTGATAGAATAAGATACATACCAGGCTCTATAATTCACTGACCCTACATGTATATTTATAGGCCTATAATAGATGTGAAACTGACCCAGCTGGCACGTCCTGCCGGTCCATCCCGGCGGGCAGAGGCACTTGTAGCCTCCAGGAGCCTCCTGACACGTGGCTCCACGGCCGCAGGGGCTCCGGTCACACTGCCTCACCGCTGGGAAGATAAAACATAGCACATTAATTACTGGTGTGTGTAATGGGAATGTGTGTGTGAATATCAAAGAGGCATTTTGTGTGTCTGTGTGATGCCACCATGTGGACATGTGTGATCTGTAGCATTGGTATGCGGATGCTATGGCAGCCTGTGTTTTCATTTTCTCCATTCCAGTGCTGCTCTGGTTTCTGTGCAAACAGTGATAAATACAATCATCTGCTGCACGTTCATGGCTGTCACCTCAAAGCTTTGCCAGAGAGGAGAGAGGTATGAGGGCATTTAAATAAAGGCAAGCATGATGGGAGAAAAAAAGCAGGGACGGGGTGAATTGGAAATAGGCTGATGGAACTGCAACGCTTGGTTCCACTTCTCTGACGAGGAATTAAATACAGATAAAGAAATATGAGGAAAAAGAACACTGACAGAGAGGAGCTCATTTTATGGTGTTAATAACCATGCATGACTTCCTTTTACACATGGTATATTTGTGTAGTAGTGCCATCATAACTGTTCCCATGCACGCCTCTGTGCTATACATCTCTCAGTCAAGAGCTCTCTGTCTCTCTCACAACCTTTCATCCTTTACCTAACCCTGCAGAATAACCATTTTCCATCCTCATGATCCTGACTCGCACCCTGAGCAATAACACCCCAGCCAACTAAAGGAAAAATTCATTTAAAAAACAAAGAAGCCTTTAATTAATATTGCATATATATATAAATCTAAGTCTGAAAGCAGAGCTGTGTTGTGGTTATGGTTGTCATTCCCTGCAAGCCTGACAATCCTCTCACTGTGTATTCCCCAGAGAGACCCCCACAACACACACAGAGATAGACGGCCTCTCTGACTGTTAATCAAGCCAACAACAAATAACAAGAGCAAAAATAAACCCTTCCTTTATTCCTCTGTTTGTCCCTCTCCTATTTTCTCCCTGTGTAATAAAAGTGTTTACATGCCAGCGCTGTGTATCCTGATCGAGGTGAAAGCAGAAGATGTGGAACGCTGCTTGTTTACACACACACACACACACACACACAGCTCTGACAGACTGTAATCTGGATGATCCAATCTCACCTGTTGTAGCAATATACACACACCAAAAAAATCGAATACAACTCGGTCTGATTCGCTATTGAGGAGATGGAATCAGGAGATCTCACAAGGCTTGAAGCTCTACAATGTGACACTGTAGGGATCAAGATACATACGTCGATCATACTGTGAAAAAATTTGATTTAATGTATTTATTTACAACTATTCTAAATGCATGTGCATAAAAATGCTAGTTATTACGTGTTTAAACTTCTAAGTGCTTGTTCTTGTCAACTAAAAAGGAAACTCCACTGTTTTAATTTAACTTAGTCACTCACTTTACACGTCATCAAGCCTACTCAGAGTGTGATGGAAAAATTGTTTTGTCTTCTGTGGCTGTGGCTGTAAAGGCTTATCCTAAAGTCTGTTCAAGTGTCTGGTCAGTGTTGTTAGCATGATGGTTGAAATTGGGACTTTTAGAAAGAAATGAACATCCATTACATTAAATCCTTGCCAATCGATTTCCAAAATGCTAATTAGCCTATCATCTTCAGGGAAAGCTCTCTGTTTTTCTACAGTATACGGGTACTGTGTCATCTTGTGTTGGTTACTTTTCCAGTAGCACCACATCTCTCCCTGCCACCTTGAGTGCTTTCCTCAAGTCTTTCTGCAGACATTTTATTTCTTATCCATCTGTACCATCCACAAAACTTAACTTTCACCATAGCTGCTGCTCTGTTTCAAAGTTCAAGTCCCGTATGGTAATTGTTCTCACTGCCAGAGGAGATAAAAGTTCTGCACTCCAAGCTTTAGAAATCTGATTACTCCAGGAAACTGACAGTAAATAGAGCTGTTTGAGTACACATTGATCCAAGGATAAACACTGCTGAATCTGTGTAAGTACATTTGCTGAAATACAGAATAAAATCTTAATTGCCATCTGAAACATCAGTGCTCAGAGTTCCTCATGTGGTACAGTATCGGTTAAACT
Organism: Gymnodraco acuticeps; assembly: GCF_902827175.1. Lineage (NCBI taxonomy): Eukaryota > Metazoa > Chordata > Actinopteri > Perciformes > Bathydraconidae > Gymnodraco > Gymnodraco acuticeps. The sequence goes on along the minus strand of NW_022990647.1, from coordinate 1,544,103 downwards.
CCACACTTTCTTGGACCAGATTGCATGTCAAAGTGTCCTCGTGGTGTCTGAGAATTGCTTCATTTTTTACGAGCGGCTGGTGTAGCAGAGTCTTTGTAATGACCAAAGTTAGACAGTCTAACGCTGCATATTTTTAGGAGAAACATCAGGCGTCTGTACAGCAAACTAATGTCACGACAACTTATGAGGACAAACGCCAACAACAATATGTCATTCCTGTTCTTAACACGAGTGTGTATTGTTTTAATGTTTAGTAGTGGTTTCAGTTTCCAAACAAATCTGATAACATTACATTCATTTAGCAGACACTTTGGTCCCAAAACAACTTTATATTTATTTCCCATGCTCACACATCACGGGGGACAGGATGTTGCTGCACTGCTTCTCACATGAGATAAAAGTCTGTGCTTATATTCACTTCACTGAAATCGATAGTTTTTAAACGTTTCTACTTTGTTCATTTATTGCAGCCTACCTGTAAAGTTATCAGCATCTGCTTTGTATTGCAGATCTAAGTAGTACTTGTTACACTGATTCCCATTACATCAAAAGTAATTAAGGGTTCAGTGTTTTACTCAACACATGTGGACAAAAGAACTTCATCAATCGACTGACCTCCAGCCACACCTGTCTGATCCGGTACTTGTGCTGCACGCTGCTTACATTTCTTAACACTAATCCACCTATTCTGATTCAACGTCTGTATGCAGGACGCTGAACAAGACCGACAAAAGAAAACACTAGACAATAAACCCCTAATTCACTGGCATTAAAAAAAATACACACCCCTATTTACAATCAATAGAGTTGATTAAGGATGCTCCACCCCACCTTGTATCTAGGACAAACACACACACAAACACAGAGACACCACTGATTGCTGTCTGAGATCAGGCTAATTTAGCTTCCTCTGTTGGATTGATTAGAGTCACTCCCTGGCTTTTATCCAGGCACAGACAATCTCTGCCCAGCGCAGAGTTGTTTGTGCCTGGGGAGTGTGTGTGTGTGTGTGTGTGTGTCAATCACCTTCAGCGCAGGTGTGTCCGGTCCAGTCGTCGGTACAGGTGCAGCTGAAGCCCGTGGGGTCCTCCACACAGGTGGCTCCGTTCACACACGGGGACGACAAACATGCATGCTCCACTGAGGAGAGGAGAACAATTGACAGATGCAAATTTGATTACATGTTAAGGCTCACAACCACACAGGGCCACTCTATTGGGTAAAAATAAAGGTAGTGCGGACTGCTTTGTAGCTAAGTTCAGACAAATTCTTCTTAATGTTTCTACTTCCTTCTTTCCTGACTGCAAAAACATAAATAAAACATGTCACATATATAGGCTTATAAAAAAAATGCTGGCATGCAATTATGTTATCGCAAACAATTTGATAGATGATAATAAACATGAACCATGTTCAGGTATTTATATATTTGTTGCGTGAGTCTGTATTGTTCATTTAACAGATTTGACCTTACATTTTGGTCAACGCCATAAAATGTTATGCTTTTTGAATCCAAGCATTTCTGTCATTTATGCAGATAAATAACCTGGATTGTATTTCACATTTTGGTGCCGTGCCTGTATGGTGAGGTTGCACTTACCAATGTCACAGTTGCGTCCTCTGAAACCTTCCTGGCATTCACAGTGGTATTCATTTGGCTCTGTGTTGGTGCATGTTCCACCGTTCTTACACGGCTGGTGGGTGCCACAGTAGTTCAGATCTGAAACAATAAAAAAGTATGATTGAGGTTTGCTATAAAGGGAACAAAATGTATAGGAATCAGGATGCGAATGGAGCCAGGATCACTTCGGTTTGACTTTGTCTCAGGTATAGAGCATAGAGCACACACACACACACACACACACACACACACACACACACACACACACACACACACACACACACACACACACACACACACACACACACACACACACACACACACACACACACACACACACACACACACACACACACACACACACACACACACACACACACACACACACACACACACACACACACACACACACACACACACACACACACACACACACACACACACACACACACACACACACACACACACACACACACACACACACACACACACACACACACACACACACACACACACACACACACACACACACACACACACACACACACACACACACTGTACCCAGGTCGGCTCAGTGTGCTGACTGTGCTGGACAGAAGCTGCAGGGTCTGTTGTCTCCAGTGTTGAGGCTGATTAAAGCTTTCTCTAATAATCTTCTCCGTGCCCACAGTCTCTTTGTCTCACCACAGCTCTTTAGAGGGCCTTTCTGAATACACAGAAACAGCTTAGGACCCCACCTAGCTAAGAGAGCCCCGCTCACATTCACCTTACCCAAGGCTATCAGCTTTCCTCTGCACAATGCACTGTCCCGTGGGCTCCCGGATCCCAGCTCCCACACTGAGACAGAGGTGGACTGTTGTATTCTGGGATAATGTTGTAGGAACTTTGCAACAGTGTGGTGGGAAAAGTTAAAGAATGGAAAGAGAAGCCGTGTAGGAGGAGCTGTGTTTTATCTCATGCAGAGGATCAGCTGGCAGTGCATGGGAAGGTGTGTGAAGAACCACACCTGACAACAATAAAGGGCAAACCTCTTTCATCTTTACACAGATGAAACGGTTCATGTTCTTGCTATTACATTCTAAAATGTTAAAATACATATGCTGTTATCCAAGAGAGTAAAGAGGAAAATATATATTTTACAAGCTAACACACACATATCTTTCACAAATACAACTGCGTTAAGTTTCTAACACCTTTTATGCTGATCATAGAAACAGTTATTGTTTAAATTACAGTAGAAAAACTCCATGTAAGTCAACATCCAATACATTCAACTAAAACTGCTAACCAACTTCACAAAATGCTTATTAATCCTATCAGCGTCAGGGGAAGCTCCCTGTATTTTTGCATTAGCATGTCATCTTGTTTCTACAGTTAATTTTCAACAAATAACTGTATTCCCATGTTGGTACATTATAAACATTAAACATATAACGGGTCACATGTCTGACCTTTGTCACACAGCAGTCCTCCCCAGTTGACATCACACACACACTGCCAGGGTTCGCTGCAGCTTCCGTACACACAGCCGGGGAACGTCACACACTGATCACACAGAGGGCCCTTCCAGCCATAATGACACCTGCAGGGGGAAAGCAAAGAGACAGTTATTTGTATTGCGTTCATGGGATTTGATAGTTACTCTTCTGAACCATTTCCATCAGACACTGTGTGTGCCTAACTGATAACTGTTGTCTGTTCATAATAGAGAGATATTTTTCATTGGATATTGTGCACCTTGTTTTCTTTAAATGGCTGCTTGTACTAGTTGCACTAATACATCTTGTTATGGGTAGGTTACATCAGAAATAAACTGTTAAAATTGTGTATAGGCTACTTACAAAAGATTAATCATGTCATATGTTAGATGCAGCTTTTAACTTGAGTAGTTCTCAGTGCAGGTTAAGGTTCAAGAACAAGCAGAATTAATGGCTATTGGTATGAATAACACAAGGAAGACTGTTTAGAAAAAGTTTAGGAAGTTAAAGTAGGCTTTATATCACTGTATTTTGTTCAAAATATAACACTGTACTGTATATACTGGAGTGAACGGCTACATTTAGTTTTCACGGTAGTAAATTAATCTACCTCCCATCATATCACATCACATCAATGAAAGTATACATTGTTGCATTGACTTTGAAATGATATCATTTGGCCCTGGTGTCTTTGTAAAGGTCCACAGTGCAAGTTACAACTCAAGCGTTTTTTGGACTTACTTGCATTCTCCAGGTGCCGTACACGAGCCATGGGTCTGATGACACCCCTGCCTGCATACAGCTGTGAACAAAACAAGCGCGCAAACAAAAAGAAAGCTATTAAAGACAAGAAAACACAATGGAACAGAAGTGAAATTCAGATGAGTAAGTGTAAACATTAAAACCTGAAATCTACACTGTAATACATATCACTACCAGTAAACAAAAAATCACCCCAGCTATCAACAGACACCTACTTAGCCGAGCAGCATGAGATGAGAAAGTATGTAAAGTAGATGGGGTGTGTTTGTTTGGTCACCTTGCTGAAATCTCAATATAACCTCTTTATGTGATTTTTAAAAGTTGAGCTAGTTAAAGTCTCCAGCTGGAGAAAGTCCCTGAACTTCATCATGGTCAGTAACTGCAGGGGGTAACAGACAGACCCCGACTGCAGTTTCCAGGCTTCCTGCCTCACTGCAGTCCAATCAGGGACCTGCTGAGTGGGAAGTCACTCTAAGTGAGACACGGGCGGGGTGGACAAGGCTGCAGGATGTCAGTAAACTAGCCCTGTGTCCTTCAGGGTTCCTATGGTTTCCACATGGTTTCCTCTATTCAGTTTGTACCATCGCTACATGATGGCAGCGCTCCGAGGTCACGCAGCGAGGTCAACCAGCTGATGAGTCACAGACAGACAGAGAATAATCCACACACACACAGTTCACTGAAGCTAACTGACACATATTGACTGAAGTACAGCTGTGTGTCCGTGTAAAGAGTCCTAAAGGCTGTCATTATTAATATTAGATTTGTGTACTTATGTGTGCCTTTTCTTCTGTCTTTGTAAGATTCGTATTGGGTTTTTTGATTCCAAAAGTGTTTTGGAAAGTGAGACCATTTGAAGCTCATTCTCACTTGTTCATGGGTCTACTTCAAAAAAGAAAACGAGGATACCCTAATGAAAAAAAGCTCTTAAGAAAGGAGAGGAAACTCCCTTCCATCCCTGGGAAAATAAACGAAGAGCGAAAACATTTTCTATTTTTTCTCACCAGTGACCTCAAGTCATCCTGAGGAAAATATTTGCTGAATAGTTTTTTTAGTAACAGACATTTCTTGAAATGTTCTCAGTGTATGTGCTATTTTGGAGTAAATCAGAGTTAGCTGGCGAAAAATCCAGGCAGACATTGTTTTCCGTTGATTTCAAAGAAAGACATAACATCTGTATAATAAATGTGAAACTACTGCCAGCTGGAGGTTAGCTTAGCTTAGCAGAGAGAGTGGAAACAGGAGGAAACAGCAAGCCTGGCTCTGTCCAAATGTAATAAATGTATCTTCCAGCACCAGCTCACTGATTAACATGTTAAAGGTCCCATGTCATGGCCATTTCCACTGATCATAATTCCATTGTTGAGGTCTACTAGAATAGATTTATACTGTGCAATTATCCAAACTCACATTGGTTTCTCATACAGCATCTCTGTAAAGTATGTGTATGTGTATTCAGCAGTATTCACTCTCTCCACTAAACGGCTCGTTGCAGCTCGTTGCAGCTCGTTGCAGCTCTTGCCCCCCCCTCCCTGTGAGCCGAGTGTACTCCGATTGGTCGGGACCAGTCGGGACGTTGTGAATCGCGCTGAGCTCCGTGGAGGTGTGATTTCCTTGTTTAGCGATACACAGCGAAACACAGTTCATCCTGAGCACACACAAAGTCACAGCCGAAGTAAAAACAATAAGTGTGGCTTGATATCGAGTAAGAAAAAGGTTGATAAACGCTGTGAGAATGGGTCTGCAGAGAGAATTTCGCCGCGATCCCAACTGTCTGTTATCAGCCTGCAGCCAGGGAGGAGAAATCAGCAGAGCTGCCTGCACTGAGTGTTTGAGGAAGTCCGTGGATTGGTCAATTTGGACCAATCAGCGGGAGCTTAACGTAACGGCTCCGCGGACGTAACGTAACGGCTCCACGGATTGGTCCATTTCGTTCCGGGGACGACATGACATCATGATGTACCCGGAAGAATCAAATGGACAGTGACGTATCTCCAACGAGGCGTTTTGGGGAGGTATTTTCTGTGTTAGAGTTTACTCGCTACAGGGTGTACTTTGAGGGTTTTGACTCTGCACACCATTTACATGCATACAAACCTTCATAACACACAAGGGTACGGGTAATAACCGGAAAAGCATGACATTTCACCTTTAAATCTTGTTTTTCAATCACAACACAAGCTAAAAAAACATCTTGTTGTGCTCTCTCATGTAGCTATGGACTCTCTCACCTTCTTTGCACTCTGGTCCCGTCCAGCCCTCCATGCAGACCTTGTTGCCGCTGGGGTCACAGTTGAAGTGTCCAAAGAAGTCATCGCGGGCCCTGCAGAACTTGTTGCAGAAGGGTCCGTAATAGTTTGAATCACAGCGGAAGCGAAGCCGGTAATCTAGACTGAGAGGCTGTCCGTGGTGACGATACGTCTGCCACTGTTCACTGGGGTTCAACATGGAGGACAGCAGGACTCGCTCAATCAACTGACCTGAGGGAGGAGAAATAAAGTAAAATACTTTTCAGATTAACACACATGAGCCACCATTATTTGATATTTAAAAAAAATACCATTCCTGAACCTGCCGAATAATATTTGTATACAAAACACTGACATATTATCACTTGGAGTCGAGTTTCTGGCCACTGACAAATGTGAGCGCAGTATTCACTTTCCTTTAAGCTCTGTTTGGTCAACAACTCCTAAATTGCTAAAAGATACAATGAGAGCACCAGTTGTGCTAATCTCTAACTGTGTGTCTGCTGTTTGGTGCAAAGTAAAAAGTCTGCAGAGAGAATTAAGAGCTTTTGTAGTTTTATAGTAAATGGTAAATGGTAAATGGACTGTACTTATATAGCGCTTTACCCAGTCTTTAAGACCCCTCAAAGCGCTTGTAGCTCATGTCTATAAGAAGTTAATAGGAACACATGACCATCAAATGTCTGTGTTTTGAGTTGATTTTCTTGACCTTGCAAGCATACATTTAAGACTGGCATTTTGTATATTAAAATAAATGTGGTCTCAGTCATTTTGCTGAGGACAGGTCAAAGAAAAAAATAATAGGCAATTTGAAATGTATGTGTTATTGTCTACTATGTGAGCCCAGAATTGATTAGGTACCCCCGTCAACATTAGAGCACTTGACAAGATCCCCAGAAAGGAAGAACTGAAAAACAGTATGAGTATGAAAAGCGATGCAGACTATATGACCAGAGAAAAGGGTCAGGGGTCAGCAGAGAAGAGGGCCGTCTGAACACCAGAGAGGACCAGACGACCCCCGGAGGGGATTTCCCAGAGGCGCTGTCATCCCAAACTAAGTTATTATCTCCTCTGACAGCGTATTAATACACACAAAGCACCCAGAATGTGTGTGCAGTGCGTAGATCTGTGTGTCTCAATGTATTCATGTGTGTACTTAAGATATGGTGGTGAGATAAAGGGAAAGATTGTTAGATAGTAATGCAGAAAAAATAAGCCTTGTTGGAAGTGAGGTAGTGGTCTCTCTCTGTGTGTGTGTGTGTGTGTGTGTGTGTGTGTGTGTGTGTGTGTGTGTGTGTGTGTGTGTGTGTGTGTGTGTGTGTGTGTGTGTGTGTGTGTGTGTGTGTGTGTGTGTGTGTGTGTGTGTGTGTGTGTGTGTGTGTGTGTGTGTGTGTGTGTGTGTGTGACAGAGGCAAACAGAGCCTAACAGAGCCAAAGAGGAAGGGAGGCAGCTATTAGCACACACACATAGCAAACTGCCTGATGGAGAGATGAGATCACTGTGGTTTGACACAAAGGAATGAAAACAGGGGCACATATTGGTCGACTTGTGTCAGTGTGTGTGTGTGTGTGTGTGTGTGTGTGTTTAAGAGAGTAAAAACGGGAATGGAAACAGAGCAGACGCTGAGCGCTCTGTTAGCTCAGCCGTTGCATCGTCCTCTGCCTTTAGTCAAATCTGAGGGTATTTTTCTACAAACACTTATTATTTTATGACTGACATGTCAAAGGGCTAATTTCCGAATCACCTTTTCTCCAACAGAAAACAAGTAAAAAAAAGATAACATTATCAGCGGGAACAGGAGGAAAGGTATGTTACTGCCTGATTATCTCTAATGTGAGAAGAAATGGCACAATGACAAGTGCACAACCAGTACAGGAAAACATATGAATACAGAGAGTGAAGCACAAATATTTGATAAAAACAAAAAGCAATAAGAAACTCTTCTTGAAATGACACACAACTGAATATCTGACAGCATTGTGTCTGCAGGTAGCAAGAGGACTTACATCACTTTCTGTGGCCTCACTTACTGCTGCTATATAAAATGCCTGATATTGGAAGTGGCTGAGAAAAACACTGCATGAGAGAAAACGCCTTCTTTTGACTTGGTATTCCACATCACCTGAAGCAACAAATCAATACAGAACACTTTAGGAAACTCATATATCAGCTGGATAGTTTTTGTATCTCCCCCATTTGATTTATGTGGATAATTCTCAGAGAAGTCTTGTTTTTATCTTAAAATCTAGGATGTTCGGATGAAGTCATTCTCATCTAAATAAAAGCATTAAGTTTGAACATGTGTCTTGAATTTTATGTACAAGCCGGTCTTGTTTATGACGCTTCTAATATTGAATTTCACTTCTTGTCCAGCGGGGGTGGTAATTTTGTGGCTGTGAGTGTTACGTCAATACACTTGAATTATGGGTGAACACGGCAGCAAATTTGCACACAAAACGACCCAATACATATTAGAGCAGAAGGAAGAACATAGAGAAGATTAAACTGCAGCTGTTTTAGGATGTTTGGGTTTATTCTAATAATTCTGGCTAAGTTAAAAAGTACTCTCTTTGGAGTGTTTGCCCACTAGTGATGTTAGGGAGGAAGCAATGATTTTATCTTGTGCACAAACGCATCAGCATCCTTGTGCGTAACAGTCACGTCATCATGCTAATCAATTTATCAGCATTTGGGGGGCAATAACAAACTCAAAGAAGATGATTGCTAGCAATATATGTTTACATTTTAGTTTCAGCTCTGCAAATATTTTGTATGACATGCAAGTTAGATATACACAAGGGCTTCAAGTGATAAATAAGCTATTTTTATTACAAGTAAAAACTTCATTGGGTACCTTTAAATGCTGGGATCTGGGAGCGCTGTGACATTGCTGAAAATAATTCAGAACAGGCAAGAAAAAAAAGAGATCAGACGATTAGACTGGTTGAGACAAACCTGCACGGCCCAGATTCACCACATTTGCCACATGCAAGCTAACATAAAACACATTTCTCTTCCTATTGACAGGTTTCTTACTCAAAACAAGTATCACAATATACTGTGAACATTTACAAGTTCTTGCCACTTTCTCACATCTTTTAGTGGTTTGTAGAAAAACCTCTCTTTAAAATGCAAACTATAACCTCCAAAATAATCATGAGGTTAAAACTTGACAACCTTCATGAAGATAGGATTTATTACCGGATTGTCATAGTAGACTACGATTTTAGCTAGGTGTACTCAATAAACTGGAAACTGGTAAATGCAATTTAAAAACGAAACTTAGCAGGTTAGCCAAACCTTTATAGAAGAAAAGGTGAAAGTGACTTAGAACAGATTTCCCATGCACTAGAGGATTGTTGTATTTAACAACATTTCAGCTGCCCTTATTTGGACAATCTGGCTACACTGTCGCTTGTGTTTTCCCAGTTCTAGCAATTGGAGAGTCAAATGTTATCATAACCGATAAAAACGAGGACCGAAACCGTCAAACTATTAGATCATCAATCAAATGATGATCTAATAGTCAAGATACGCCCTTGCACATTAACACCGGCTACATGTTATTTAAACAAAATCCCACAGAAGGTCATACTGTTGTTGCATAAACGACATCATATTTTCTCACTATTTCCAGGGACTGTTTCAGTTGTGCACGGTAATCCTCTCTGATGAGCAGCAGGGCCTGATAAGTCCAGTCAGTCTGCTACAGGACGGCCGTGTTTGGGCTGAGCTAAGCTGCAGGCCTAAAGAACGGCTTTAGACCCAATATAAAGACTGACAGGAGCTCAGGTGGAAACGACAGATAATGCAAACAAGATGTAGGAGAAGCTCTGGAGGGCTGAGTGAAGGAGAGATGAACACAGTTTCTCTTTATCTCCGCCATCTTTTGGATATGACTAGCTGAGAGGATGGTTAGATGAAAGAGAGTACTGTGGCATGACAGGAATGAGGAAGGCGTAGTACAGGGTTGCCAACTTTGGGTACCTGGCTGGAGTGAGATTTTGATATCATGGGTTTAATTACATATGCGCACGAAATGACTGCTATCGTGTCAGCAGCAGGACCTTAGCATAGCCTATATATAGGATATATATACAATATATACAAATACACAATATTGGACACAGACTATAAAAGGCACAAAGTTTCATTCACTAATGAAAGTCAAACACATGTTTGTTTCCACTGTTTTATTGTGTGCCTGTCGCGATAAGCAATGAATTGACGTATCTTACGATAAATAAAAATGAACTCGATAAATTGCCATTTACATGAGGATGTGACTAGCAGTTTAAAAGGATGTACTTGAATTATTATTATATATTATCATTATGTCAGTGGTCTAAAATGGTCATACAACGGTGCCGACAATATTATCGTTTATCGCAATAATTTCCGGGAAAATGTATCCAACAAAATTAATTATCGTGAGAGCTATACATGAAACACACACACACAAACAAATCTACAGACTTACTCCAAACTGCCAAATATATTAATTAACACACTCTCACTCTCATATACTCTTTGACTCTATTTTGGCCTAGTAGAACAATAAGCAGTAGACTTTTACTTTTTTATCATTTCTACTGGTTCTTAGATCTGAGCATGCGCAATACGGGTCGGCAGTTGCGAGAGAGTATTTGTGTTGGGTAATCTATGGTAGGGCTCATGTCAGTATTTGCAATGTAATTACATACACGCTCCCCTTGACAGTGAAACGCCACCCGTGAGGTTTAGATTATTTCCCTGTCTCAATCCAAATTGAACTGTATGAAATAAAAAGGCAGGTAAAAGAGTTGACATGCCGAAAACCCAACCCCTGCAGGGGGGTCTGGTGGGATTCTCCCCCAGGAGATTTTTTTTGTTTTAGTTTTGAAATAGGTTACTAACATAAAAAACACATTCTGGTAGCCTACTCTCTTGAGAAGAAAAATAAATAAATCTATTACTACACGACATATTTAAAAAAGTAATGCCATTTTAGTTTTTTGTTACTTTGTTCTGAAAGCTGAACCTGCTGCTCCTCACAGAGAGAAGAGGGAAGAGGCTGTGTGAATTACTTTACATTGTGGATAAGGGTGGATAGGCCCCATTGTTCTTTGTGTCAAAATGAAAGACAGCCCACACACCTATCCAGGGACGTGCACAGACATTTGGAGGGGCTATTGCTCTAAACTGGAAAAAGGGCCTCCCCCCGAAAAAAAAACAAACATAAGACCTTTTTTTAATGTAAAAGAACCAAATGATCATTACATCAACTAAATTGAACAGTAATTCACATCTCATAACAAAATAAGCTAAGGCGACTACTTGCATTCGGTGACTTAATTTCAAAAATGAAAATCAGGGACATTTTTTGTTTTGCGGTCCATATCTCATTAAAATATCTAATGTTAGTAACTATTAAAGACAAAATGGGGACAATTATGTTCTAATGTAGTTTGACCATTGTAACTGCTGTGCAGTCCAGACATACTGATAAAATAGGGCCTCTAACCAGGGGTTAAATTGGGCCGGGGCTGTCCAGGGCTGTCCGGGGCTCAGCCCCGGCACATAGGACGATGCTCTGACGTCATCGCCCTCGCTCATTTGTCATTTGTTTAAGCCATAATGTCAAAACATCTCTCGTTCTTAATATAGACTTTATTTAGGGTCGATATGTGTTGACTTTAAAATTTAAAATAGCAGATCTCTGTGACAGGCAGTGTTGTGCTAGTTACTGAAAACCAGTAACTAGTTACCATTACTAGTTACTTCATGTCAAAAGTAACTCAGTTACTTTACTAGTTACTTACACCCAAAAGTAATGCGTTACTGTGAAAAGTAACGTTTTCTTTACTTGGAAAAAGGGCTCCCATTAATGCCCTTCATTTCAGTACTGTTATTGCATTGGAGAATAATACAATCTGTTGATCAACTTGACATGCATTATATGCAATCTGGATTGCATCGATATTAGCTGGCTTTCCATTTTTGTATATTCTTTCTCCAGGTAGTTGGAAAAAGTTTTCCGTCCCATATGCCGTGTGCCGCCCGGACATGCTATCATGCTAACTAGCTCCCTGAAAGCGAGTGACTCCACTGTAGCAATAGCCTGCATGTGTTCTACAACATACCGTGCAATGGCTTTATCGACTTTTCCCTGGATAACAGTCCTTTGGTTAAAATCCAGCCGCTGTTGCTTAGGTGGAGGTGGAGTGGCGTCGGCTGAGTCTCTGTGGTCTTAGCTACTAGCTTCGTCCCAGCATGTTGTTTTTGCAGATGTTTTAAGAGATTTAAATTACTGGTTTGGGCAGTAGATAGGATATTTGACCCGCCAAGACACAACTTACATTTAACTAAAACGTTCTTTTCTTTGTGCTCGACAAAAGTGAAATAGTGAGAATATCTCCAGGTGGAGAAACTAGACTTGAGCTCCGCCGCCGCTATGATAGTCTTGTTAGTAAACAACACAAACACGCCCACAGCCCGTCTCCGCATGTGAAACAGGAAGTATCAAAGTACATTTACTCAAGTACTGTACTTAAGTACAGTTCTCATCTCTGTTCGCCTGGCTGTTGACTATATACAAAAACTAACGCAGTAACGGAGTAACGCACCATGTAGTAACGGTAACTGAGTTACTGAATAAAAATAATAATGCGTTAGAGTACTAGTTACTACCAAAAATAACGGCGTTACAGTAACGCGTTACTTGTGACGCGTTAGTCCAAACACTGGTGACAGGATATCGTTTTTCCGCTTAGTGAACGTGTGTCTCTGCTCCGATCAGGAGCTGCAGCACCGTGGCTCCTTCGTGCAGAGAGTCTGCAGCGGTGTGTGTGTGTGTGCAGAGAGTCTGCAGTGGTACCGCCAAACCCCCGACCCGTCTTGTAACACGGAGCCCGTTTCCTACACCATCAGGGCCGGTTCTAACCAATTTGTTGCCCTAGGCGAGATTTTAGCTGGCGCCCCCCCTGCCAGAAAATCGTTCAGTAGAACAAATAAAAGTATCCAAGGAATACACAATAGAATATATAAAAAATAAATGAAAAATCTCTACAAAAGACCAATGCACTACAAAAACAGAAACGTATTGACATAAGTCATATACATCAAAGGCTTCAAATGTATTCAGTATTATATGAACATGTTTTAATTGGGGTGAGGACATCACATCCTCTAGGGGGGTCCGGGGGTATGCCCCCCCGGGAAGAAATGTTTGAACATTTAAAGTAAAATTCTTCAATCTGGTGCACTTAGAGCACACATTACTAGAGACCTGATCTAGGGGGTACAACTCTAACGGCCCGTCCACACAGCGGCGTGCGTTGAAGCTTGCCGGCGGGCGTGTCTGAAACTCGACCAACAACCAATCACATGAATCTCCCGCCCCTGACATACAAGCAGCGGTTTGATTGGCTAGAGCTTGTACTGGCATATGATTCGATTGGCTGACGCTTCTGCCGTGGCTTCAAAACTTGAACATTGCTCAACTTTTGAAGCGAGCCACGCCAGCAAAGTGACGTCACCCCATTCAAAGTGAATGGTGAAGCTTTCAACGCACGCTGCTGTGTGGACGGGCCGTAAAACACCCATATGAAAAAGATTGGTTTACATTTTAATAATCAAATAAGTATGTGAACATAACCAATAGCAAATAAATGCAACTTATTTTATTTTTGTTGTTCATTCATATCTTATTTTACCTAGTTAACATTTATTTATGCATATTTTTGTATCTCTCAAGTTTTAAACAATATTTTTGGTTTACTGTCCTATAGTATACATTGAAATGATTTCAAACCTGTTTACCCCAATAATTATAAAAGAGTGCCTTGGAAATATGTGTTTACATAAATTGCATTTATCTCTCTCGCTCGATCCCACACCCACTTTGGCTGTGAGCTGCACCCCCCACTTTCATCAATTACAACGCCCATCGTACAGGGCAAATTAAAAGTGTAACCGGGGTGAAAAGGGTGTTACCTTGACTTAATTATGAATGCTGTTACATCAAGGCCGAAAATTAGGATGAGCGCAAACAGTCAAAATGTTTTTTTCCCTCCCAGAGCTGCCAGCGCAGCGCCCCCCCCAGATCTGGCGCCCTAGGCGACCACCTATGTCGCCTATGCCAAAAACCGGCCCTGACTTAACCTAACAACTTATTTAATTTGTTTTCACAATTACTAATGTCATGTTTTTTTTTATTCTTGAAGAAAATGTCTTTTTTTCTGGCATTCTTCCAGGATTAACAAAAATAAGAATAACATTGCGAACTATCTTTGAAGTAAATGGCTGTTGTTAAACGCTTCCCACATTTACTTCAATCGTACAATAGAAAAGCTAAAAGTACCCAAGGAATACACAATAGAATATATAAAGAATAAATGAAAAATTTCTACAAAAGACCAATATACTACAAAAACAGAAACGTATTGACATGTTGGTAATATACATCAAAAAGGCTTCAAATGTATTCGGTATTGTATGAACATGTTTGAATTGGGGTGTGGACATCACATCCTCTAGGGGGGACCGGGGGTATGCCCCCCCAGGAAGAAATGTTTGAACATTTAAAGTAAAATGCTTCAATCGGGTGCACTTTGAGCACACATTACTAGAGACCTGACCTAGGGGGTACAACTCTAAACACCCATATGAAAAAGATTGGTTTACATTTTAATAATCAAATAAGTATTTGAACATAACCAATAACCTACCATAGCCAATAGCAAATAAATGCAACTTATTTTATTTTTGTTGTTCATTCATATCTTATTTTACCTAGTTAACGTTTATTTATGCATATTTTTGTATCTCTCAAGTTTTAAACGATATTTTTGGTTTTCTGTCCTATAGTATACATTGAAATGATTTCAAACCTGTTTACCCCAATAATTATAAAAGAGTGCCTTGGAAATATTTGTTTACATAAATTGCATTTATCTCTCTCGCTCGATCCCACACCCACTTTGGCTGTGAGCTGCGGACGCCTGATAAGCCAACACCCCCCACTTTCATCACTTAAAGCGTCCATCGTACAGGGCAAATGAAAAGTGTAACCGGGGTGATAAGGGTGTTACCTTGACTTAATTATGAATGTTGTTACATCAAGGCCGAAAATTAGGATGAGCGCAAACAGTAAAAATGTTTTTTTCCCTCCCAGAGCTGCCAGCGCAGCGTAGTAACATCTGTCTGTGTGTATGTGTGTCTGCAGGGCCGGAGAAGGAGAGCACGTCTGTAACCCGACACCGTTGCAATGAATCGACATCTGACCAATCACGGCTTTGATACGGCCACTAGTGCAGGTGAAGAGATGTCGGTGAAAAGACAGTTTCAGTCCTGCGCAAGCAAGAGGGGAAAAAAACAAAACATGAAGAAACTAGAGCATCACTCGAAGGTGGGTTATTGTATGAGTCAAATGTACAACTTGCGAATGTTGTATAAGTCAAATTGCCATATTAAAACATCAGCTGCAATTCAGGACATGAAGAAGGCAGTCTCTGCAGAGCATACAGGCTGATGGAGATGCAGTTGTTTCCAGCATTCTTTATTTAACATTCATTCAAGTATGTTATGCCTTTTATCTGCTAATGTACAGGAGGAAGAGTGATACACTGTCTGTCTAGTTGGCTTACATAACAGTTAAAGTTTACAGCCTAAAAAAACATGGAGCATTTTTTCCCCTTTTATTCATTTTTATGTCAATTTGCACATTTCATGGTGATGCTCAGCCTCTCCCCTTAACTCCTAACAGTCATCATCATGGTGACGCTCAGCCTCTCCCCTTAACTCCTAACAGTCATCATCATGGTGACGCTCAGCCTCTCCCCTTAACTCCTAACAGTCATCATCATGTCAACCACAACACAGAGAAATACTGATAGAAATGTGTGTGTAGTTGTTGATACATTGCTGACAGAGGGAACTATGAATACAGATTTAAGAAATATCAGTTTTTGAGTATGTCATAAGCATGTTTTGTCTTGACTATATTACAACTAAATTATAATAAAAATAATATAGTATTTATATAATTATTGATTATGATTATGATTATTATTATTAGTAGAAGTAGTTTATTTGCATTCATTATATTTTAATCTTTTTGAGGCTAGTATTTGGCAGGAAATGCAGACGTACATGCACATTTACCATTTATCTCACTGTATACAAAAATAACTGTGTTGATACTAATAATAAACAGGAATTATATTTGCAAAGTAGCCTACTTTGTTTCCAAAATAATGTGTTTCACTCCTGTCGGTTGGGGGGGGGGGGGGGCCTCATCTCACAATGTCGCTTGGGGCCCCAAGTTGGCCAGGGGCGGCCCTGTGTGTCTGCGTTGTGCTTTATATAGCATGCCGCTCACATTCCCTGTCAAGGAAGCTTGTCCCGATTATGAGGAGTAACAACAAGGAGACAAGCAGGAAATGAAAGGGTCTGGAGAAGAGACCTTCTGGGATATCTTCACATTGTTGCACCATGTTGAACCACACATACTGTAAACAGCACTCGTGTTTTGCTCGCCTCGATACAATTGCTGCTTGTTAACAATTTGTATATATTTGTAGATAACAGGCAATAATATTTTTGAAATGTTTTGAATCCTGTCTTACAAGATAAGAAATAACATGCAAAAGAAAATTTAATAAAAAACAACAACACAGAACAGGCGAAAACCACACCGCCATGACTGCGATAAAACTAGACAACTTTTTAAACCTATTTCTCCGAATTCAATTTTGACGCACTTAAATCTAAGCATTTGAGATGTTGATAGACCAATTACAAAGTAGAAAGTAAATGGCCTTCAAACTCCAAATCAAGCATGCATCCGTCTCGTTCTCCATTGTCTGCTGGAAAATGTCAAGCTGATTATAACTTTATTGAACCGTCCTCTCTTTTAACCTTTTACCCTAGCTTAGGATAAAAAGGCATTAAACACACACACACACACATGCACACACTGCCGTCTCACCTGATTCTGACGTATCGTTGTCGTAGTCCAGAGCCTCCAGCACCAGAGAGAAGGACTTCTGTAAAGAAAACACAGAGAGATCATCAGTATTGTATCACATAAAACAACACAAATCAATTCAGCTGTTTCTTATTGATGAAGGCCATAGAGATGAGCTGTGTTTCTACCTTTTCATAAATAAGGCTCTTTCTGATTAACTGGAGAAACAGTCCATAGTTTTAAATAACAGTGTGATAGGATATAAATGCAAATTAATGATATTTATATTCATTCATGTAAGTGGGTTACAAATGGAAAGCTTATGCAGAGTTTCTTCACTTTTAAGTGTCACAACATGACCTCTGTAACTAATTGAATCTTGAATGCATAATGCATTATCTCCTTTATACATAATGCAATAGGTGTATTAAAATAAAGCATTGAAAATCATTGTTGGAGGCAATGTGGATATTTTACTTAATCAAAAGTAGAAATGTAGGCTATAAATAGTCATTATCATAAAACTGCACAGGGAGTGTTACACTATTCATATACCTGAATATTTAGCAGCAGTTATCGAGGTACAGAAACAAAGCATTCCTTTATTAATCCAACAAGGGGGAATTATTTAATTGTATACAGCTACCATTGCCTCGTTTCCTCTCTACAAATGAATCATATTTAAAAACATGATCATATACATAAAATTGTATTATTTAAAAGTTTGTTGTAACGTATGCAGCAAAATAAATGCAGTGTAAGCTTACTGTAAATGTAAGCTTACTCTTTTGACGTACTTGTACTACTTGTACTGCAGTAAATGAGCCTAGTTTATTTCCATCAATGTGTTTTCAAGTTTTAGTGTGTTTCGATCGTTGCCCTAAGCCCTGAAAAAAAAGAAGTGATTCACTGCCCGATCAAGCCGAGGCTGTGCTGTGTGCTGATTCAAGAAAACCTCGACCTGCAGCCGTGCAGAGAGAAATGAACCGTTACATCAATGTGGTGAAAGAGGACGTCCAGATATGTATGTGCTCAATGTAATGAACTCCTGGAGCAGCTGAGTGCTTTATTTAGTTTTATTTTACTCTGCATGCAGGTTAACCCTGGATTAAGGGTATTGCCAGTAGCAGTAACAGCCTGTGTGATTAAATCTAGATATTGCATTAAAAATGCATAGCCTTACAGTATGTAACGATAAAGTCTGCATATCAATTCCTCCTGCAGTACACAAGCAGAGGACTCGGGCATTAGCTGGACATCTTCAAATGATGACTTTGGGCTAACAGAGATATCACACTCTGGAGAGATAATAGAGGACAGCTGTTATTTTTTTCTTTTGCCTGTCTCCTTTTTGATACATAAATTCATCGTATATAGACCATAAATTAATAATTCAGAGCAACACTTTCCCCTACAACTCCTTTTCTCTCAATGCATCCCTTCCTCCTGTGAAAGGTACCAGCGCCTGCCATGCAAATCGCTACCATTGTGGGTAAGGTTTCTCCTAAAGGGCTGCATGGATGTGTGGTCACGTCTTTGCGGGAGAGAGTATACTGCCAGAGGGAGGATGAGTGGGAGGAGAGGAGGATGAAGAGACAGATGCTGTAGGACGCAGGTGTTGGGCACAGGAGGCGACCGTAGCTAGAGGCGAGGAAAGTGGCGCCACGCCAAGAGGGAAAGTGAAGATGAAGGGTTGAAGCAAAGGTGTGAATGTTAGAGAAGAGAAAATTGGTGGTGTAGAAAACACTGAGTCAGGGATTTGTTCAAAGTGGAGGTTCATCCAGTATATCTGTCCTGTAACAGATGAAGCGGTGAGGACAGGAGGAGTAAAAGAACCGAGAAAAGGGCAACAAAAGGTTAATTATGCAGGGAGTATGTAAAGAAACAGGGCAAAGAAAGAGGAGAAGTGAAGCCGTGAAAGCTGCAGTGGAATAACGATTTGTGGGACTCCTGGAGTTTGTCAGATGTTCAGATATGTGATGGAGAACAGAGAGATCAGAGGTAGGGGGAACAAAAAGATGATGAGATAAAAATAAAGTACAAAAGAAAACAGAGGTGATAAGATAAGAAAAAGAAAGCGGGGAGGGAGAAAACCCACCCACACACAGAGAGAAGTAGTGGATATCATGAGACGTGCTAGCAGCAGGCGGTTCATTACGGTCGGCTGATAGCAGGTAGCAGACAAATGCACTGCAGACATTAATATTCTGCCTAAACTCTCTCCTGGAGTAATGTTTAGTATTCAAGGTTTACATCATTACCCTGCGAGATCTTGCAGTCGATTATAATCACATTAGATCACAATCAGAGGTTTAATGTTGTACCAGAAGTAAAAGGACATTTTTCAGACTCTACTCTTTGCTCTCTTAACGACTCAAGAATATTATTAACAATGAGAAATGTTGAGACACTAAATCTAAATAGGCAATACCTTTTTTGTACTGGATAAAAATACACCTGTCTAATCTTTAGAAAGTACTCCGATAAAGCCTGCCGCTTAGATTTTCAAACTATGCCACAAATATCAGAATCCGGAGTCTAATGAGCTCGGTTCTTTTGAACTCACCAACCTTCAGATTTGTTTTTTACATTTATTTTCAAACCTTCAATAATGCTGCTTGAGTTTGAGCGATTGTTGGCATCAGACTGGCTATGATAAACTGTCCACTAATACAAAATGCAAACTCAGCATTACCTCACTGTTTGCCTGCTCACAGACCTCTTAGCCTTATCGTCTTTCTGATCGTCCTCCCTCTTCACTCCCTCACCCTTCCTTCCACCCACTGTTTGCCTCTCTCTCTGACCCTCTGCCAACACTTAGCAGGTTAAGACCTGTGGGAAGTCTAGAGCCTTTTGCTTTTCTTTTTCTCGCTCTTATTCAGTGCACATTGCCAGGTAAGGTAGGACATATCATCGATACAGGAAGGGTGTATCTACGGTAAGCCCTGTTGCCATGGCTGAGCATCCTGTATGACATGGTTCCCAAGTTAAAATCACAACAACAACCACTGATAAGACTCAGAATGTGTGTAAAAAGATTAAGAACATTACCCGCAATAAACTCTTCCTGACAACCTTTCCAAAACACAGTGTGTGAGGTCAGGGAGACCTGCGGCCATTAGAGGCGCAGACAAAGGCAAAGTCAAGGGAGAGGAAAATCGGACTGCAAACATCACCAAGCTGATAAGATCACAGTCCACGACCAAGTGATATTTGTTCCTCTTTGGTTCAAACAACATCTCAATGTTGGTGTGCATTTTGTGGAGATAATGGCCAGAATGACAGCAGGGAAATTACATTACGGGAAAGTGTGTACTGTATGTGTGGAGTGAGTGTGAAATGTAGAGCTAGCACATTTCTTCTATTATTGAATCAAGTAAGAATTGTGACTTGCTGTTGTCAAATTAACAAGAGATACCTTTAAACATTGAAGTTTGGTTAATCACCAACGCCACAAACAAAAAGTTCAGAGCATACTTTATTGTGCCTGATAAATGTTAACTAATTTACATTCATATCATTGTTATGAGTGAAGTTGACGTTCCCAGAAAATTGGAATACACTTAAAAATGTAATGAAAAGACAAGATGTAAAATGGACTCTAAATTCTGACATCATCTGAAATGGTTTCCCAATGCTGAATGTTTGTCTTCCCTTAATGTGTAACTGACTGCCTTTTTATGAACAAGTGAGAATATTTATTCAAAAATATTTGTATAATTAGTTCCTGTTGTCCAATGAACATTTCTATTTTTACACAAAAGACACAAAGCTCTGCTGTATACTGCCAGCTGATTGTTTTCACGAGTGAAATGCCTGGCATGTTGATCACCATCACCCTTTTTCAAGTCCAATGTCCTTCTACTCTGAATAAATCTTACCCCCCTAAATCATGATAGCCTTTCTGTCGGACAGCACTCCTGTGTCTTTCTTGTTCCCAAATGAATTAGATTTATAGATCACTTTGAAAAAACATGTTGAATTGTATTAGCAGGAAAAGCACAGGTGTAACAAATAACATTAACGATGTGCTCTGCTCCAGCTATTAATGCAGTGCAATGCAGCATGCATAATGAGTTCATTAGTTACACCTGTGTTTGACAAATCAACACGTCTGCTGTGGAAAAGTGTTGCAAATCCTTTTAACTCACTAGGAAGAGTCAAAAAAGGACATTGGATTCAACTTTTAGGAGACAGATTATTTCCTACAATGGGGAAATAAATAGTCTAGCATACTTCCTGTTTAAATGCTGCACAGTCTTAAAACGCTTACAATTTTGTGTTACAATTTGTGACACATCAACGTGTTTTCATGACCTACTATTGTTGTTTTAACTGTCCAAATATGAATTTGTACTCAAATAACAGATACAAATTTCTCAAACAGGTTAACAGTTATCAGCTAGCACCCGACTGTAGCTGACATGTGAGAGTATATATTTGAATGTATTTGATTTTAATAATAATAATGGGTTCCATTTATAAAGCACTTCATATTTGATTTAAAATCCCGAAGTGCTACAAGTAGTGAGCATGAACAGTATAAATAAACATTACACAACACGGTAGAATTAATAAAAAGCAATAAAAAAAATAAAAATAATAAAAGGGTGATAAAAAGGTCCAGGCAAAGGCTCTTTTGAAGAGATGGGTTTTGAGGCCTTTTTTTAAAAGCCTCCACGGTCTGTGGTGCTCTCATTTGGTCGGGGAGAGCATTCCACAGACTGGGAGCAGCCGAGCAGAAGGCCCGGTCTCCCATAGTACGGAGCTTAGTCCTGGGGGGTTTGAGGAAGTTGGAGTTGCTGGAGCGGGTGGTCCGCAAGGAGGTATGGGGGGTGAGGAGTTCCTTGAGGTAGGGAGGGGCAGTTCCATGGACACACTGGTGGGTGAGGACGGAGACCTTGAATTCGATCCTCAGTTCCACGGGTAGCCAGTGTAGTGCTTTAAGGATGGGGGTGATGTGATCATATTTGCGCACCCTCATCAGGATCCTAGCAGCGCTGTTCTGAATGTATTGGAGCTTCTGGATGCTTTTGTTGGGGATCCCGATGAGGAGTGCATTGCAGTAGTCCAGCCTGGAGGAGACAAAGGCGTGGACCAGCTTTTCGGCGTCAGACAGAGTGAGTGTGGGGCGGAGTTTGGCGATGTTCCTGAGGTGATAAAAGGAGTTCTTGCACAGCTGTTTAATGTGGGCCTCAAAGGTCAGATGGGCATCCATTTTAACACCCAGGTTGGTGACTATTGAGGAGAGGGTTTTCTCAACATCCAAGCCATGCAACTTCTTGTCTATTTCTTTTTTCTCTCGATATAAATTGTTTCCACTCCTCTTCAGAAACAATAACATTTTCAGTCAGATCTCATTCTGATAGATGACGTGCAGATCTGAGCCTGGCATGGCCGGGGAGAAGAGGGATTTCCCAAAAAACAAGAAATCAAACGTCAAAACAGGAGCATTAGCCCAGATGATTATCCTCCCTGTCTTCAGGCTGTCTGGACGTCTCGCCCCGTCCCCTCGCCTGCAGCCTCACATCAGTCTAACAGCGCTGAATCTCAGGATTACAGCAGCTAATTCAAACCACTCCGCAGACGTTTGTGATGGCATGTTAAATTCTATTTAATGAAGGTTTTTAAAAAGTCCACCTTGTTCTCTGTTGCTCCTCCAGTCTCTCAGTCTGACCCCTTACTCTCCCCCCGATATTGATGCCCCTCTCTCTCTCCCCCTTGCCATCCCTCCCTCCATCCATCTCTCCCTCTCTCAGACATGGGAAGGGTAGGATATCCCGACAAAGCCAGGCTGTAAAAACACAGCTCTACGACAGGAAGAACTCCCAGCCCTGAGAGAGGAATTTCCCCTCAGTACTCACACACTAATGAATACACACTAACACACACACAACCATGCACACGCATACAGACACAAACAGGCATCCAATATTATCAGACCGATTGCTCTTTATTTTTCCACATACAATGCTTGTTTTAGCCCTGAAAATATTAGTCTACTAACTACAATGGAGATTGAAGTTGATTAAATGTGTCATTTATCATTTTAGACAACAGGATTCAGTCCTTTAATCATTTCACAACCATATAGAGCAGTAATGACTGGTAGCACTTTATTGTATAGTCTGTAATGTTCCTGTTTCTAGGAAGGAAATACCCCACCAGGGTTTTCATTCAGTCATTTATGATTAGCTGTTGTTTTAAGGAAGGATTTAACTCCAAAAGCTTAAATAACTGATTGTTTTGCCGCTTGACAGCAGCAGAAACGATTTGTTAGCAGAAAGTGCTTATTTACACATCCAGTGTTAAGGAGCAGCATTACAATATATTTGCAGTTGTGTTTGTTACCACCTGAAGAAACCTTAGTTAACTCTATTTACCACAGGCTTTGGTCTTTACCAACTATAAAAACAAATTCTTATTCATCATTCATTTTGGAGACTTTATTGTTAAATTGTTTGCATGCATGTTCAGCTGAGCTGCGGTGCAAATAATTAACTGAAATTAATTAACTAGCAATACAACATATGTCTGTTTCTTTCTTTAATTAGTACCAAACAACATAGGTTTTTAGACAAACACGGAAATGATAGAAATAATGTCATAAAAAGGAAATTCATTAATTATCAAGTGATTTTATCAATTGATTGGCGATGATCTTCTCATATCTTACACTATAGCTCATTCTCTTTTTATGTTACCGTTAGTGTTTTTTCTTTTCACATATCTAATAATTTATTCATCTCTTTATTTCAATCATGCAACATTTCCACACTTTTCCAATGTTCCTAATGGATATATGATAATGAGAGTATATCTATGAATGATTAGCTGAGGGTGGGAGATGCTGTCAATAAATTATGTTTTAGTTCATTTGAAAAACTAACTGGTGGGACGGGGAAAAATAATCAGTATCTCCATTTTTTACCAACTGTTTGGAAGTTAAATAGAAACATTTTAATTATTTAACTCACTGCACTACTAGCCGAATCCAAAAGCCACACAAAGAACACCTTGATATACAAGCGTTTATAACGCATGCCATATTACAACATCAGTTTCGTTGCCTTTGTTGCATGACTTTCTTTCTCTACCATTTCTACAATGGCCACTATTCAATTAAGTAGAAAAAAAAATAATCCTCACACTTTGCTCGTCTTGTAGGTCCAAATTCATAAGAATTAAGTCAATCCTGCATTAAGTAATTAAACAAATGCACTTAAGCCTGTATGCTAATAAACATCAAGGTCAATCAGACAGCAATATCAAAAGTGTGTATGTGCACACATGCACACACAAACATCAACATGCAAGTGACTTAAGACTATTAAAAATTCGCTGAGTAGATGATGAAGAAAATGTAATCAACGGCAAATGTTTCACACAACTTTTATTATTCATAATCTGCAGCTGGCCGTAAGCTGTTCCATAAACCTGCCAAGTCTCACCCTTTGCATCAGAAAGCTGAAGTAATTACAGAGTCGGACATTTACAAACACAAAAGAGAGCTAACAGAGACACACACAAACATGCAAGCGGTTGTCATGGAAGCAGCTTTGCCTGCGCCTGATTGGCCGGCTGACACCTCACCTACACTGCAAATTATAGTGGACGTAACCACAGTAACAATGCCATTACTATTCCAGCGGCAAAGCTCATACAGTAGATAGGGAAGTGTGTATTGTCAGGTTCATGTTATGTGTGTAAAGAATACTGAAAACAGCTGAGAAGGTTTCATATGTAAGGTTTGTATCCACTACTAAATAATTCAATAAAATGGACACTTAGGGCTTTCCACATTTCATAATTAAAGAAGCTTAGTGTCAAACATGACACTAAGTCATAGTTATAGCCACATTATAGTGTTATTGATTGATTGGGTGCTTACAATAACAAAGAAAAACTAAAATATTTCTCAGATAAGGGACAAGAGAGTAAGAGAGACGTGACGTAATGGTGGCTAATTTGTGAAGTCTTTGTAAAAACGATCCAATTATTCCCTCAGGTGACACACACACACACACACACAGCACGAGATGTGGAATTAGACCCCCGGTGTGCAGCCATCTACCCCACCCTGCTCCTGTGACCCCGTCCCTGTAATTAAATGTCTCTGTTCTTGCATTCTCGTCATCTCTTGTGTTTTTCTTTCATTCTGGACATAATTAGAAGCCACCTTTATCTTCCCATCTTCACCATAACTCACTTTCCATGCACCCACCACCAGTACCATCTTCATCATGTCCCAGTTCTCTTTCATTCTCTCTCTTCTTTAGTTAAGAATACAAGATGTGAAAATCTTCCATTGTTTGACCTGCATTCAAAATCTTACATAAGTAAAAGTACAAAGGTATAAACCGCAGATGTTGTCTACAGAATGTATCAAAAGTAAAATCACTCATTCAGTAAAATATCCTTTACAACACATGTATTATTAGTCATTAGATTCTGATGCAAAAAGGTTGAGGAGGAACTAGTTGGAATAACTATAAATAAAGTTAGCTGAAAAAGTCCCAACCTAGGGGTCGGCTCCGGCAAAGCGCCAAAAGATGTAGTCGTGAAATGTATACAAAACTAATTTGTCTTGCTACTCTTCTCTAATCTTTTATGTCTGAAATGTTGGATAATTTGACATTAGTCTTGTTTTATATATACATGAAACTGATTTTTCCCTGACCTTGACTGCATGGTTATTTTTGTAAACATGTCAATGAAGATCCACTAACCTTAACTATGATTTTTCCTTATTCCACATCATTCCACAATAGGAAAAAGTAAAAATATGTGTTTCCGTTTCCATGGAAATAGCCCATTACTTCCTTAAAAGGTTTTTAAATGAATTTACTCTTTGGTGGAACTGGAACTCAGGGACATCGGAAGCGTAAAAAGAACACAAACCAACGGTGGGAACCACTAGTTAGTTGAATTAATCAATGAATGAAACTAGCTATCAGCTGAAAGACAAATGTGGATGCGTTAAAGGTACCATATGTCGCCTCTGAAACGAAGTGAAGAAGAAACAAAAACTAGGCAACATAGCCCCTTTCCAAT
Source organism: Gymnodraco acuticeps (assembly GCF_902827175.1). Lineage (NCBI taxonomy): Eukaryota > Metazoa > Chordata > Actinopteri > Perciformes > Bathydraconidae > Gymnodraco > Gymnodraco acuticeps. Next base: position 1,517,990 of record NW_022990647.1, on the reverse strand, counting down.
TTTCAATGGCCTTGAGTTACTCTCCACCAGCGTCTGCGCCTCTATCTGTCAGACAGTCACATTCCTGCAGGGTTAATTGAGTTAAGCTAAACTATGTGGCCGCTCTAATCGCTGTGGAACAACAGAGGCCTCTTGACATGACGTGCCCTCATCCTCCATGTCGCCCTGCCCCATCTCCGTCGTGTCCCCTTCATCGTCTCTCCCCTCCTTCACCTCCTGCTGCTACATTAACAGGGTGAGTAAGACGCTATGATACACACACCTTCCTGTCTACATCTTCACCCCCACCCAAAACACCTGTGCCCCTCTCTGAGATCATACAGTGAACCCTCTCACCTCCATCTTCTATACGCAGTCTCTCCTCCTTCAACTTTACCCTTTTGCTCATTAATCTCAACTCTTTTTACCACCCTCTACCCTCCCTCACGTCCCCCGTCCTAGCCCAGACCGATCCCCCCCCCCCCCCTCCTTTCCTTCGCCTCTCTGACTTCCGCAGGAAATTACCTTGTCTGGACGCTTCACATCCACGGCTGCACTTGCAGAGAGACGCATTACGAGTGAGAAAATAGTCTGCGAGCAGTGTGTGTTAACAGTGTGTGTGAGCACTCAGATTTCTGATAAAAACATTACAGGAATCTCACATTTAGAGGATCTATGAAGATGGTATGAAGATGGTAATTACTTTTGACTACTGAGATACAGTTGTAGATAGAGAGATGGATACAGATGGATACATATAAAGTCAACATTTTCGTTTTTTCAAGATGGATAGATGGATAGATAGGTAGACAGACAGACAGACAGACAACACAAGAAACCACAGAGAGAGTAGGGAGGATTTTTGAAAGCTACACTATATCTCTGCCTGCCTTGTGATATCCACCGGGACGTGATGTGGCTGAACACAACTGCAGTGACACCGAGAACAAAACGTTCACAACGAAAGAGAGAGAGTGAGAGGGTGTGTGTTGGAGATGGAGGGTGAGAAGATATGACAAGAAAAGAAACAGATCGATGGTGAAGAATGAAAGTCCACTATTTGCTGTGATTACACCTGTGTTGCCATTTAAACGATTGTATACGTGCTATCTGCATTCAATGACACACAAAGACATCCAGAGACTATAATTGCACTGTGATCATGTAAATCAAGATTAATTTGCCTTTTTCTCTCCTAATAATGAGACTCCATACCCTCAATCCAATTTACACACAAATGAAATCATTAAAACATGCGTCCCTTGAGACGTTTACCCCCGAGTTATTAACTTATCTCTAAAAAACACAAGCTCCCGTTCCCGATGGAATTAACCCTATTTGTGTTTTGTGTGTGTGTGTTGGCTGATGAATACCTGATCTATATTTGGGTGTGTCACAAAATGTGTGTGTTCGTGTGCGTGTGTGTGTGTGTGCGTGCGTGCGCGTGTGTGTGTGTGTGTACAACAGTATCAACGTACACGCTGGTATGCAAGGCTGCGTAGGAGAGTCAATTAGGGGACAAAAGAGAGCGGAGCACAAACGACAGGAGGAGAAAGAGTGAAAGAGAGACTCTGCAGAAAAGAAAGCTCCAACTATTCTGCTCTCCTCTCGTTTCCCTTCACCAACTTCCCCCTCGGCTCCCACACAGCAGGAATGCACAGGTTACAGCCGTGTGTGTGTGTGTGTGTGTGTGTGTGTGTGTGTGTGTGTGTGTGTGTGTGTGTGTGTGTGTGTGTGTGTGTGTGTGTGTGTGTGTGTGTGTGTGTGTTGTTTACACATTTATATAGGCCTACAGAAACATATTTTACATCTAAAGTAAAGTTTGGACATTTTGGAAAATACATACATTTACTTTCTTGCCTAAAGTTAGATGAAAAGATCAACCCCACTCTAGTGTCTGTATGCTACTTATTAAGCCAGCGATGGATGGGACAAGATAGGAAACACCCACAATACGTTGATGGTACATTATCCAAGAATATCCTTATTTATAATATAAAGATAGAGCCAGAATTAAAATATAAGATAAGGATTGTAGGTTTTTTGTGTGTCAGTGATAGAATGACAATTTGTGTTTCTTTACAAAATATGATTCTATTCAAATGTAACACTATCCAACTACTCGAACATCTAACCCATAAAATAAATCTAATATGCTACATTAGTGCAAAAAGACATTTCATAGAGGGTTATGTGCTAAATTAATTATTGGTTCTGAGGGTGTTCATTACGGACTCCTAGACATAATTCAGATGTTTTGAAGTCGTAAGCAGTTCCACCAAAGATTAAATAATTAATTGAATTTCCCTTAGAGACATCTGATCATTCTACTACAAAAGGAATAATAATTAAACTCATACACTAATATAAATAATATTTTTCTATTATTAACAATACATAATTTCCCCCTTGGATTTATCTCATCACACTCTTGTGGGGGCTTAACCACTCAATGGAACTGGACTAAATTACTGAACAAGTCATTAAATGTTGTTTCACCTGAACCGCCTACAGAAGTTAAATACTACTTACAGTATGCACTAGTGCATCTGTATTAATATTCTCGTTATATATAATATAATATTAGTCACATAGGCGCCTTTTCATGGTGCATTGCATATTTTGCTCATCTTTTAACTTCAACAATGGATATGAGCACTTCTACAGTACCACTTCTTCTGGTATTAATGAATTCACTTCAGTTTTTCTACACATAAATACAGAAACAAAGCAGCAGCAGAATAACACTAGAGCAGACCGACTGGTGTGAGACTCCAGTAGCTCATCCTGAACATATTTGCATGATAGCCGCACTTTGCATGTTGAATGAAGTCAGAGGACGGTGAGAAGAAGCTCCCTGAACATAATTTCACTTAAGAGGAACTGCTTTGTTCACCCAAATGCATCGCTGTGAGCAATTATGTGCATCTATTTCTCACTGTATTTCCTTTATAAAACAGGAAAGAAGTTCCAGTAACTGTCTACACTATCTAGAATTAACCTTTACGTTATACATAGTTGATAGCAATATTTATTAGAGTAATAAAAACAATAGGGCAGCTTTAAATGAATAATGCACATATCACATGCTCTCAGTTTGATGTGAGTATTTCTCAGTCAGCTATGGCCTCTGGCAGTAAACCTGACCATGAATGAGTTTGAACACTTGACATGTGGATTATAAACGGAGACTTCACTCCATTAATTTCACGTTAACAGTATAGCACCTATCCTATTGTGGTTTGTCAGGGGTCGTTTTAACAAAGAACCAGACCCTGATGGAATACTTCAGAATGACAAAAGATCAGGAAACGTCAGATTAAGTATTGCACATCATCAGCGTATTGCTTTGGATATATAGACGTAGAGGAATAGGCACCACCTGGTCCTTATGTTGCACTGTACTTTTCATTCATCCTCCTGCTTCATTCACTGACTTGTTCTCACTTCTGTCACCTAAAAAAAAGGTAACAGGAACCAACTGAGCGCTCTGTGTTCACCCGTCATCCAAACAGATTCAACTAGAAAATCACCAACGGAGGAACGGCTTAAAGAAATGACCTCGCACAACCTTTCCTGTCTCAGCGGAGGCGCCGCAGATAAAACATCCCAGACCGCTCAGTGTCTGTGATACTAACGCTGAGGTCAAACTGAAGTCGCGTCCCTCAGACTATCTGTGACCAGGGGGCATATCATATCCACTATACATGTAGTTTTCATGAATTCATGGACAGGCTCATGTATAGCACTTCTTTCAAAATGAGACAACATGGGAATTTGAGTATAGCCTTGATGATAAATATACCCAAAGTACTGTGATATATATTTAAAGTACATCAACTGCTACTCTCTAACTGCGTGGTTAGTGCTGGGTTACAATGGGTTAGCTTAGCATAAAAGCAGAGTATGGGATCCAACTGGCTGGTATCAGCTCATGGTCTGGGCTTTAACCAGCGCAATCAGCGCAGACTTACAGAAGCCTAACAGGGATGAACTCCCCTCACCCCCGTTTTCAATCTCGGGGCTTTAGCCTACACGCAAAACAAACAAAACACAACGAATTACAACTTTGCTCACATTCATAAGCAAATACAGACACGCACATATGACTGCACATTTCCCTGATGAGATTAGTGGGAGAAAGAGAGAAAGAACAAGTAAGGGAGGGAGGGCCGGGGACAGAGAGAGCTCACCTTTCCTCATAATGACTACGCTCACCTGTTCATCCCCTCACCTGAGGCGGGGGGATCACTCCCTCCCTCCTCCTCCACCCCCCAGAGATGGTCAGATAAAGCGAGTCTTTCAGTCTCAAAAGCACTGACGCTTAGTCCCAGCTCCCTCTCTCCCCCTGCAGCCCAGCCCTGAAACTGATCCAGGTAAGCTTTCTGACGGAGAACTTTCTCACACTCCTGTACCTGCCAATCACACACCTCCCGACAGACAGGAGAAATAGTGTGACACACACACACGCAGTATGCAGCATGCAGCACACACACTGAAGCGCAAACAAAAGCAAACTGTACACAGATAAGGGAGATAATTGGCTCAGGGACAGAGAGTCTCACAGGTAAATAGGCTGATACTAATCAAGAAGAAGAAACCTAAGTCAAATGTGTGTTACGTGTGTGTGTGTGTGTGTGTGTGTGTGTGTGTGTGTGTGTGTGTGTGTGTGTGTGTGTGTGTGTGTGTGTGTGCTCAGGTCAGCAAGGATACATTAGGAGTGTGTGTTTCACGCTCTGAAGCTTCACCTGGGTTTTGTGCCATATTAGGAACATTATTACACCACAAAATGAGTCGAATTACAGCCACAAGGTCTTTTGCTGCCATTTCTGTGATACTTTCATTACGAGAAAGGAGTCAACCATGCTGTGAGCGATCAAAGGCTAAAAGAAAGAAAGATAGACTGCAGAAGAAAAACAGCAAACAAAGCCTCCGCAATCCCTGGAAAAAATTGTGGCTCGCTCCTTCGTGTCCTTGCCAAGTCGCTTTATAGGGATTTTCTCTTACTGTAGTTTCTATAAACAAATTGCTGCAATGAAGAGTCCAGGAAATAAGTGACTAATGCAAGATGATGAAGGGATGGATTTTAGGACTTCAGAGCCCTGCAATATGGGATTATTTGGGTCACTCACTGCTGTTACTGTCCCTGACTTTCTTGATCTTAAAGCAACAAAACTATACTTACATGTATATATATATATATATATGTAACAATTATTTTAATGATTCATTGATTGAAAAAAAGGGAAACAATTCTAGCTTTTTCTTTGAATAGTTTGTTTTGTCTGATCAACAGTCAAAAACCCATTGAAGTCAAATGGATTATCATAATTAACTAAGATAAATAATAAGATCGGCAAAAACTCATATTTATAACGTTTTTACTGTTGTCTGAAATTAATCTAAAGGATAATCAATATAGTAAAATTACTTTCAGCCCGATGCATGTTTGTGTAAAAGATATTTATGAAACAGTACTGAATGATCAGGGGTGGATAAAGCACAGGTTGGCCTATAGTCTGCAGATTGGGTGGGGGTGCTCAAAGAGATAGAGCCTAGGAGCCCCTAACCACCTTAATCTGTAAACAAAGCACAGAACACAGAAATAATTCATTTTATGGGCTAACGCCTTAATCTCTCCCTACTCCCTAATTATATTTGTTTAAATGATTCCTGCTAACTGTGGGTACAAATCAAGAAAAAGAGGATGAGGGGTGTCTGAAGGAGGAAAGAGAAAGTTGGATTGAATAGTCGATATCTCCCTCTTGGCAACTCTCTCCTCCGTTGTGCTAATGGAAGATGAATTGGTCTGCTCTTTGATGAGGACACAAGATGGAGCAGCCAGCAGCCTGTTGTTTAATCGAGAAGCAGATTGTTCGATAAGCCCCAAAGGAATGCAATATCATCTTATTTAGAAATTGACAGTCTAAACAGTTCCCAACTTGTTACCTTTGACTTAAAAAATAATGTACTGTGACCCCTCAGTTATTATTGCCTCACTGAACAAAATAGCTAATTTTGCTTCAGAAAATAGGTCTTCCTGTTCCATGCAAAAAGGTGTTAAATCGTTTGAGTCTGAACTCTTCATTGTTATTCCTGCCTCGCTCAGCTTGAGTGTATTGTTGTACTAGAAGCTTAGCCTGTTCCCTTGGTAACCATACTGATAAGGGGCAGTGCCCCCTGTACTTACTGGCCATGCGTACTTGAAGGGAATGACAATGTGTCCATTAGTCCCATCCTCTCCTCCTGCTCCTCCTCCATCGTGTCCTCGGTGGCGGAGCGTCTGGGAATTTCCCCCCAGGATCCCAGAGCTGCCCGACCCGAAGGTGCAGGTTCCAGAGGGGGCGACCCGGGCCTGGTACTCCTTGAGGCAGGCATGGAAAATAGTGTCACATTGGTCCCTGGCAGAGCAGCGCTGGCCCCCGCTGGCCTGGAGGTCGCAGCAGTCTCCCGTCTGCAGCAGTCCGAGGGGGTTCTGGTAGTAATAGATCTGAAGCTCGAACATCCCGACTGCACACACAGCCTGAGTCCAGAGAGGGGAGAGGGAATGAGAGAGTTACATTAATATGTTATTAACAAAAGCAGTGCGAATAAGAACTCGCTATTACGGTATGAAGGCTCTCATTAGTATGATGCAAAAGCAACAAAAGTCAAAGGTGATTTAAATGTGTTATTTGATGATTTGTTCAAATTCATGTCTTTTTAGTGAAGTGTAACTAAAAGTGTGCCTGAAATAGTTGCATCAATGGTGGCTAACTGTTGTTTTTGCCAAGTTATAGTTTAGTTTGGGGTTATACAATGAGATGATTTTTAAGTTTTGCAAAAGTTGTTTAACTGAAAAAATGGACAGAAAGTATTGCAGAAAGACATGAAAGCAAGTAGAACATAAGCCAGAAGGGATTCATGTCTCTGTTTGACAGTAATCTTAAAGAAATACTGCCCTATTTTGGTTAATATGTTTGTGAGCAGATTTTTTTGTGGAAAAAATGTCAGTAGAACGGAGGATTCAAATTAAATCCTATTTTTATAGAGCAAATAGGTTCAGAGCACCACACACACAGTGAAATTAGGGTTCTGCATTAGCCGCTTTCACACCAAGTACTTTGTTGTACTTTGTCGTACTTAGTTCCCAGCACTTAGTTCCCAGCACTTTTAGTTCCCCCATGAGGGAAGATTACGCAAATGAAGCCACTGACGTCACTTCTTCTTCTTCTTCTGCTTTGGGTTTACTGGCAGGCCGCTGTCAACAACTTCAGGGCGTATTCTTTCACACACACATACGGGTTTTGGGCCGAGGGCGACACCGTACTTCCGGTATCCGCCATTTCACACGAGGTGCAAGCAGAATATCATAGTCTATTGCCTTAATCAATATAGTCAACTTTAAAATACCACATATATGCATTGGCATGATAATATTATTGTGACAAGTGAGGTATTCACCTGGTGTTTCCAGAAGATAGACGTAGATGCTGCCAAAATCGACCGAAGGCTACTTTTGAGGGTCGTAATTCCATACATTGTACATCCAACAACCCACACAGCTCTAGTTTACGCTGGTAACGACCTAGAGCACACCCCTCAAGTCCAGAGATGTAATCTGAAGACATGCAGCGATTTCTTCGGTCGTTAATTCAGAAAAAAAACCTAGTGCACTCTGCCTGGATACGTTAGCTAGCTGTTTATATTAGCACCTCCAGGATTTTTGCACCTCCAGAAAAATGGCGTATTTATATATATATATATATGGCGATCGTTGCATTGTGGGTAGCTCCTGACGTCACTGTGTGTGAAAGAATACTGCCATAGATAATAGGCTTGTTTGAGACGAGCGAGACCGAGGACGTTTCTCAATCGCGAGGATTTTGGCTTCCAAGCCAATATTTCAAGGATGCTACTATACGTCATCGAGTGCCGCCGAAGGACTGTTCCAATCTCCAGCATACTTGGAATTCCACCGAGGCTGCGTCCTTGGTTTGGGGGAAATTTCGAAGCTGCACATGGGTAGACTTCGCGTCCTTAAAATCCCAACAATGCTTTGCGCACGGACCAATTTCAAAAACATGTGTTGGTAAATATGTTACTTTGTTACATTTGTTTGTTATCACGAAAAATGTGTTCCGTGAAAGTAAAGCAAGTTCATAATTATAGACATCGTGAGGTATTTATTTTTGGTACAGTTTATGTTGAAACCGTTAGAGAGCAGGGACGTGCACAGGTACGGGCTAATGTTGCCCGGGCAACGGCCCGTTTTCCCTTTTTGGCTGACCTGCCCCTCTGGAGAGAGCGAGAGTTTTTTTTTCTTTTTCTGTTGTGGTCGAATCAACATGATGAGCCCACAATTAGTATTGTAGTGTCTCGCTGCGGGAAAACCATGGGGAAAACACACCAGCTTCACTCTTCTTCTACTACTTCTTTTACTTCTTCTTCTTCTTCTTCTTATATGTATTTGCCCCTAACTTTTGAATGAAGAACTCGTTTCAGTGTTAACTCATTCCAAAGTATGACCACAAAAGTGTTTTAAACCAGGTAGGCCTACGTTTTTATTATTTATGTTCTATATCGCTAAGTGTGTGATTACACATGTTACGTATTATATATATTATATTTATTATAGGCTACTGTATCGGATTTTGGAAAATGGACTTTGAGTTTTCTCATGGGAGGGACTTTACTTCCTCTTGACACCGTCGGTTATTTACAAAAAAACACCTACATATACTTGTTATTGTGCTTCTGTGTCTTTCCATCTGCTCCGTAAACTCCTATTAAACATCCATGGTAAACTCCCTCAACGGGGCCGCCCTCTCTCAGGAGAACACTTCACTGTCCCGCTTCATTGTAGGATTTCTGCCATGTCTCCACTTTAGTTTGAGCATCTCTGTTATTAAGTTATGGAATACTAAATAAATAACTAATTAGATACCTTACCGTTACTGCGCTCATAAAGAATGATAAGAATAATGCATATTGAACTGGTTTAATTAATTAGTGAGTTTATTTAAGGTAATTAGAGAAGCCCTATTTGATCAGTATGTCTGTTCAGCAGTTACAATGGTCAAACTACATTAGAACAGAATTTTCCCCATTTTTTTTTTAATAGTTTCTAACATTAGATAGTTTAATGAGATATGGACCGCAAAACAAAAAATGTCCCTGGTTTTCATTTTAAAAATCAAGTCACCGAATGCAAGTAGTTGCCTACTTATTTTGTAATGAGATGATGATGTGAATTACTGTTCAAATCAGTTAATGTAATAATCGTTTTGGTCTTATATTTTTTTGGGGGGGGAGGCCCTTTTTCCAGTTTAGAGCAATAGCCCTTCAAATGTCTGTGCACGTCCCTGTTAGAGAGAGTGGCACACTTGTTAGCCTGTTCCATTCTTCTTCGTTTTCCGTAGCCGTGGCTTGGAAGTATACTTGCTTCGTTTCTGAAGGTCAAGTGACTTGGAAGTACGCGACTACCAAGCCAGCATCCTCGCGATTGAGAAACGGCTGACGTAGATCTGCACAATTGCGATCGCCGTCTTGCTAGTGCGTTGCATGATGGTTAGTCATTTTGTCCGACTTGCTCTGGAGGCTCGCCTACATGAGACGTTGATCTCGCGGGACAAAGATGCCCGCAGACTTGAGAGCGCGGCGCGGCGCGGCGAGGCGAGGCGGCGCAGTTTCTCTCCATGGGCTGCGGAAGCGAAATGCTTGATGGGAAACGACTCGCTAGTATCTCGAGCTGAGCGCTCATTGGTGGTTTTTACCCATGGCCACCCGAAGTCCCCGGCCGGAAGTCCCCGGAGTTGGGGACTGGCTTCAGTAGAAGCTGCTGGGACTGGGAGTCTTCCCAGCAGCTTCTACTGAAGCCTTCCGAGTAAATCGCGAGAAGCGCCGACACCTCCTCATCACTCCACCGCTCCCATGTTTTATTTTGTGTTGCCATACGTTTGTCTCTCTCCGTTGGTGCGCTGGGCTAATGCTAATAATGCTAATGCGAGCAAATAAAATGGCGGCTTAATAAAAACTTTTCAGAGTTTTACGGGCCGTGGTTTGCAATTCGCCCAGCCAATCAGAAATTGGAACCTTTTTCTCCCCAGGAAAGTCCCTGCTCTCTAGCAGGGGGTGAAAAGGTTCGCAAAAAAAGTTCTAGTTCCAGATCTTTTTGGTGTGAACGCAAAATCCCAGGAACTATCGGAACTATTCCTGGGAAAAGTACTCCGGTGTGAAAGCGCCTCTTGTCTTTCTTTTTTCTCTCCACCTTTTGTTTCACCACCACTCCCTTCTTATGTCTCACTCTCCCAACCCAGGGGACGATGACACAGAGGGGACTCCTCCTCCCTTCTTTCTCTTTGTGGTAACAAGCTGTAACGCTCCTGTAATTTCTCGTTCTGTTATCAAGTTTTTTTCTGCAGTGTTGCCATGCTCCTTTTCATCGGCCTCCCTTTCTTTACTGTGTTCCCTTACTGTTTGAATATGGGTGGAGTGAACACACATCCACACAGATTTAACAAGACCCCCAGGGAGTCTCGGAGCACAGGGGTCAGGCATGTGCGCTAATGCATGTGTGTGGGTGTGTGTGCTCCTCTGTCTGTATGTCACACTCACTGCAGAATTAAACAATGGCTTTGGCTTCTTAAAACAACGGCAAAAAAAAACACAAAAAATGATGCCACTGTTATCTCCGTTTGCCACGAAGCCTCTATTGATGAATACATCTGAATAATTCACAGCTCTTTTTGGCATTCTGGCACAAACATTGGACATAATTATTGCTCATTAAGTCCAAGAATCAGAATCATGCATCCCCAAGTGGAGTTGTGCGCTTCATTATGGACAGTAATCACTACGAGCAACAAGCTCTCGTGTGTCCACTGCCCGACACTGAGCCCGATCCTCAGTCGCCCCATTGTGTTTGGTTAGCGTGTCCCTCTCCTGCCCCTGTCCCTGAGCAGAGGGGGGGTGAGGTGGGAGGGGACAGGGGGATGAAGGGGGGTGAACCAGTCTACATCAAAAGGCTTGTGGAGATACAGTGGCGCTCATCACTCTACATCCTCCTTTCTTCCTCTCCTCCTCTCGCTGCCGAGCCATTCCCTGCATACCAGCATTTCAGCGCTCAGTCCGACCAGAGAGAGAGAGGGAGAGAGGGAGAGAGAGGGAAAGAGGGAGAGAGGGGGGCCAAGCCGAGGCTCAGACCGTCTCTGCAGGAGAGAGCTTTGGGCAGTTTGAGGTTCACTACACCCAAAACTCAGGGTGGCTCACAAACAAATCCTCTTCGTCTAAAGATATTCACGTTCAGTAAGTGAACCCTGTTTCACTGCGAAAGACAGGTAGGACAGTGCTAAGGCAGTGCAGGAGTTAAAACAAGACCACAGAGTTAAAGGAAGTGCTAAACACTATAAAAACACCATAATAAAGCATAATTTCTTCTTTCAAACAAAGTGCAACAGTTTAGGTAAAACAGTTGTAAGCTGTAGTTCACATTACAGTCGCCCACATGGTACAGAGCAAACAAGCAGAATAGAAAGGAAAGCCTCTCATTTATTGTTTGACTGAAACATGCTTTAATTAAGTTTTGATAATCGATTTAAATGTGAGGAATTTTTTCATGGCTAAAGATTGTTGTATCAAGCATCTCAAATATGAAACATTCCTGTTTTTCTTTGTGTTATATGCTAGTAGACTAAAGTGCTCTGTGTTCAGAATTATTTCACCTTTGACTGGGGACTTGTATCAGCATGTATATTTTCTGACATTTTATTGATCAGATGATGAGGGAAACATTTACCCTGTTAAAAATGACAGGCTCTATTTTTTAGCACAATGATTTTCTTATTCAGCCGTTTTTTTTTTTAAATCTGCATGGCCAAATGAAAATAGATTTTGGAAAGTTTATTCATGTTGTCACAGTATCCCAAATCACATTTCACTGCAGATGTAAGCCTTGGAAGTTGTAAAACTGAACAACAAGCAACATGAAGTGACCTCTGAAGAGTCAATAAGCTTCACTTATGAATTGTTCTATTCTGAGCAGGGTGTCCCCATTCACATGGTCTCTTGCGTTCTGTGTTAATCAAAAGTCCCCAGCAGCGGCAGCAGAGGATGCAGAGTGTTTCTCACTGCAGTGCAGTCAGAGAATGGAGGGAGTGGAGTGTGTTGTTCTTTAGCTGCGAGTGGTTGCAGAGGTGCAGAGAGAGAGAGACATGCAGAGCTAACCGAACATTCAACATTCACACGCCCCAGAGTTGATTCTGCTGTGGCCCCGGGCTCCACACACACCCAAGACACAGATGCTGCACTGTTTAGAGAAAACATGCACACACACAGACTCACACACACACTGGAGCACCTCTGGGCATGTTTTTGCTATTATTGAGTCCTGTCACAAATCATAGGCATCATGATCAGGCCAGCAACAGCTTGACAGCTCAAAGGGCAAAAAAGGAGAGTTTTTTGGGGGTAATTTTGCACCTTCTGGGCCCATATTATGCTGGCATAGAAACAAAGCTTTTGATGCTGCCAAAAATAATACATACTCCGAGCTTGTCAGAATTGATTGCATTGACTATGCTTGTATCCAATAGTTTACGCACAAAATAGAGTATGCATCAATGGAACCATGAGTCATGGACATAAGCTGAGAATTGCAAATCATGTTTTAAAAAAGACAATGCATCATCAAGCAAACGTGCTAAAGCTTGAGATGCAGAAAAATGCAGATGCTGGTATTCACTTATTAACCATGGGGTGTGGATGCCTGGCAGAGGATGTGTGGTGTGTAATAAAGGTGCTATTTATTCTCCAGTTTCCACTGAGGAGCCATGACAGTCCTTAAAAAACAATATAATTTAGTTATCACTGAAATTCACGAAATATATAATATTATCTTATAGATTATTTAATATGTGTGTCTCATCACAGAGTTGTTTAGCTAAACTATTTGTATCCCTTTGTTATTTACACTCAGTGCTTCTAAAACAAGATTATAGTAGTTCTCTTGCTGCGTTGGATAACAGACAGCAGCGCACTGATACAACAGGTGGGCACAGCGCCATGTAGGAGCAGAATGAGGGCAACACAAAGAGAGAACAGACAGTGTGTAAAGACTCCATTATTGCCTGTATTCAAACAGCTGTGATAAGAAGCACAGACTGAACAACAGGTAAAAGTCAGCTCCGGAGGTTTAAGTAGGCTACATGCCGCCAAAAATAGCACTTAATCGGTGGCTTACCTGGGGTTGTATCGTGAGCGCGAGGAGAAAAATGACAGTCCGCTGCAGGTGGAGGTGTCCCCGGGGTCGCTCACTCTTCATCTCCGTGATCTTTCCACTCCCGTTTCTTGGATAGAGCCGAGTTATCTTGTGCGCTCTTGTGCTCTCCATCCCTGCGTCAGGGGGTTGGGAGCCGTGCTGTGCGCTCTGGCGGTGGTGATGTCCCCCTTTTCCTCCTCCCTCCCTGCGTCCGACCGTCCGCCCAGCTCTCCCCCTCTCCGGTCTTAAACCCTGCAGCTCCCGCAGAGCCACTTCATCGCGCCCAGGTCAGAGAAAACCATCCCCCAGCCACCGACCCACAAACACACACATGAGTCCAGGGTGGATCTCCACTGGGAATGGCACATGCACACACACACGGCACATAAACACACTCCCCCGTACGCTGTATTCCTCGCACCACCTGCGTTAAGAGGCTTTAAAGGTCCAATCTGCCGGCTCACTTGACTTGACTCTCATCCCAATAAGCTCACACTCTCTCCCTTCTTCAAGCCTGATCCACGCGCAAAAACAAACAAAAAATACACCCTAATAAAATCAATTTGTATATCCACTCCGTGATGAGTGGGACAAAGCAGGAACCCAAGTTGCGTCTCTCTCCATCAGAATGATTCCACTTTGCCTGTTCTCATCGAAGCGGCTGGTTGGTCATTTGTTAACTCGATACGAAGCCCGGCGGCGACAGTCAGTGTGGACAACAATGAGAGAGAAAGAGAGAGAGGGGGGATAGAGATATATAGAGAGAGAAAGAGAGAGCATGGAGGGTGTGTCCTGGGGCAGGCAGGGTAAATCTGTCTTTCAGCTCTTGTCCGGATGGTTCCCAGTGCGCACCAATACGATCTCTCTTTCTCCCTCTCCAGTTTGCGGACCAACCCAAACTTTTTTAAAACGCCTATGTCACATTTACTCATGGGATTATCCTAAAAGCGTTTCAGTTCCCCTCTGTTGGTTTCTGTTTCCTTTCTATCTTTTGTGCCACCTCTCGGGTCCCTCTTCTCCATTTTCAGACCTCCGCTGTCCCCGGCTCGCTTCAAAGCACCGCCGTGCCAATTAGGCTAACTGCTTTTCACAGATTGGCGCAGGCTCGGATGGCCTCTGAGTGGGGAAGTTTCTATAAGCGACTGTAGTTGAAGGCATTCATAACAGCTCTGCTACGGGTGGCAACATGTAAGTTATTCAATCACAAATATGGCCTCCCATTAAGCCTGGGAAATAAACAGTAGGCCTATGTAAGCTTTAAGTAGAGTTTTTGCCTGAAGATGTTAAGCGTCAGGACACACGTGGCACAGCACAGGTACCTGAACGCACCAAACCTGCAGCTCTGATATTTTATTAAATGATCGTCATATACCCACATTTATGATTAGACTTGTTGAAACAGCTGCCACAGCCTGCACTGTACGCACATGCCGCTGCTTAATGATGCCACAGGCTATATGGCAGCTCAAAAATATAAACGAGAATTGTAGGGTGAGTATACTTTCACGGTCTCTTGGAAGTATTTTCCACATCCAGAGCTTGTCAGTTGTATCTAACATTTCTGCACAATGTACCTTCTTCATGGAGGATGATATCTAATGAGATGCTGCCTCCCTCCTCCACATGCTCAAGAGCTTCCCTGACAACCGCTGGTGTTTCCGCGGCCCTCTGTCGTGACCCCGGAGCAGAACAGAGGGCCCTTAAAGAGCTGCAGGGCTCATTTGCATAGTGGGGCAGTGACCTTCAAACACGAGCTGCATTTTAACCATCCATCCAGAAACAGACATTAGTGGGTCGGCTGTCTGACTGTAACCTAAGAAAGACCAAAGAAGAATCACCTATATAACCAGGGGTGCACATAACTTTTTTGCCCTGGTTCTCAAAGGAGCACCTGGAGATGTTGCTTGGTGCTCATCCTTAAAATGAAATAAACCGTAACTTTTGAGGGGGTCTTGACTTTATTGCTACGGGCCGGCCGAGTTCATATGCAACTCGGAAATATCTTTCTCTCTCTCTCAATGTTGGTACGCAAATGCGCCTTTTTTCAAATGACCTGGTGCTCTTCTTTTGGCGGAGGTGCGCATGCGCACCAGTTATGTGCAGCCCTGTATATAACCATAAACCGGCAACCTCTGAAATCCCTGAGGCCATGGCCTGCGAGTGGTGCATTTGGCACCATCTAATGGTCATATTGTACAGGAGTCTTAGAATATAATTCATCATGGTCTATGGCAGTGGTTCTCAGACTTTTTCCGTCAGGCCCCCATTTGGAGAAAAAAAAAAAAGTCGGGCCCCCCCCCCAACACAAATAGTCACTTAATGGGCCAAGTTAACATGTATTAAAAATACATCAATATGAACGTGAGCATTCCTTTCAAAAACATAAAGCTCCTCACACACACACTCTCAGCAGCGAAACTGTGACGCACTGGGGGGAGCCTCGCAGCGGCGAAACTGTGGTGCGCTTACACTGGGGGTGCGGGTGCTAGTGGAGCCTCGCAGATGGGGGTGCTGCAGCCCCCTCAACACGTCCATTCACACTGTCTTGCTGTCTCGCAGACCCCACGCAGCAAGCAAGAAATGAACCCAGCTCACACTGTCCGCTCCTCACAGCAGCAAGCCACCAACACGGCACCCAGACCCCACGCAGCATTTTCATCTGTTTGTCATTACTGGTGTCATTTTCTGGTTGCTAACGCCATTGTAACACATAATCACTGATGTTCCGCTGTAACGGTGGTGGACTCATCAGAGCAGAGTGGGCGAGCTGACCAATCAGAGCACAGTGGGATCATAAGGAGGGGGAGGGGGGCAGGAGCTCCAACAAGCCGTTTAGGACAGAGTGAATACTAGATGCTGTATGAGAAACCAATGTGAGTTTGGAAAATTGCACAATATAAATCTATTCTAGTATGGAATTATGATCAGTAGAAATGGACATGACATGGGACCTTTAATATAAAACACTCAATTACACGTAGCTCAAATTCGTACTTAACCTCATTTAATGTGCTTACTTTCCGCATAAGTTAAACAAACTGCCTTAAAAAGGGGAATAAGTTAACCAGGGTTAGGAAAAGGGACCACATTACTCCTGTTCTGGCTGCGTTACACTGGCTCCCTATAGAACACAGGATAGAATTCAAAATTCTTCTTCTCGCCTACAAAGCCCTTAATGGGCAGGCGCCATCTTACCTTAAAGAACTCATTATACCCTACTGTCCTACTAGGGCATTGCGTTCCAAGAATGCAGGGTTGTTGGTTGTTCCTAGAGTCTCTAAAAGTACAATGGGAGCCAGAGCCTTTTCTTATCAAGCTCCACATTTGTGGAATCAGCTTCCAGTTTGTGTTCGGGCGGCAGACAACCTATCCGAGTGCGCTTCAGACCTTTCTTTTTGATAAAGCTTATAGTTAGGGCTGATTAGATTCAGCCCCTAGTTTTGCTGATATAGGCTTAGTTTGTCGGGGGACATCTTACTTCTTCCTTCTCTCTGTCTATACCTGTGTATTCTCATGTTCCGATTAACCCAGCTTCCCCAAATTTCTTTCTTTTTGGTGTCTATATACGCCAGGATCCGGAGTCATGGATGATCCTGCGCTCCTGTGTCCTGCATCGCAAGCCCTGGATCTTGAGTCGTGGCTGTGGTCCTGGATCATAGGTCCTGGATGGATATCCTCGTGGATTCATCTTCTTATTATACACACATGCATTTCCAAACATTTGGACTACCTATGTTGCAAATGTATTATCTTTTCAATTTACACACGGCATCTATTGCACGTCTGTCCGTCCTGGGAGAGGGATCCCTCCTCTGTTGCTCTCCCTGAGGTTTCTCCCATTTTCCCTTTAAACTGTGGGTTTTCTTCGGAAGTTTTTCCATGTACGATGTGAGGGTCTAAGGACAGAGGGTGTCGTATTGTCATACTGATATTTTGTACAAACTGTAAAGTCCACTGAGACAAATGTAACATTTGTGATATTGGGCTATATAAATAAACATTGATTGATTGATTGATTGATTGATTGAATATAACCAACAACGCTCTTGACATAGGCCAATAAATGTCAGAAATCTCACAGAAGCAGATATGGACTGTCACAAGCTGATTTTTGATCTCACTCCCACGCATAACCCACCGGATAAGTAGAAGTTGCCTTTCAGTCCTTGCAACTGAGAGATCACTGTGTTGGTGAATGGGAAGGCACTAGGCATTTTGCCAAGAGCATGGGACACACACACAAAGCGCCCTGGTGGCTAAGGTCAGCGCTTTCTCAAGGCAAAATAAGGGAGTGTGGAAAGGCTTGGGAAACTACAGAAGAATGTGCATTTCTGTGTACCATTGAGCTGACGTGAAGACAATTACTCAGGGCACAGTTTAAGTCCACAACAGGGAGGCCCTGTGTGCGCCGGGTACAGTTGATAGTGCGAGGCTAAATTAAGCTTTTCATGCCCAATTCACACATCACTCTGCCCCACACTCATGAATCCAGCCTTTGAGGAGGTGGTGGTCTTTATTGGACTTTAATTACTGGTGTAGGACGGCCTTTGAGATACACTGCAAAACACACAGCAGGCATTTACTAATTGGCAAACTCATACAATTGTAACCATTTTGCAATCATCAGATAGTTGTTTAAACACGATTACTAAAACACAGTGCGTCAGTGCCTAAAGAGGCCTAGCGTCATGACCATAAATCAGAAGTGCTTGCACTGTAGTATTTAGATCTTATGCTATACCTTTTGTGTTGCTCCCACTGCATTACAAAGTATATTACTGCCATTTTGACTTTATCTGACAGCTTTAATGACTGGTTACTTAACAGATTATCATTTCCAAAATGAACAGTGCCTAGCATTAAAAACAACAATCCATTTAAACACGATCCTATCCCAATTTTTTTATATTACACGTTAAATGATGTCCTCAATTCATTAAAAACATTGCACGTTTTTAAATGATTCATCAAATATAATCCAGTAAAATAACCCTGGCATATGTCAGGCTACTTATCAAGTGAGCAGATCAAGCATTTATAACTGAATTGATTTAGAGGGAAAAAAACATTTGTCCTGAATAACAAAAGGATGAAGGAAATACTCTGATAACCTTTTGGCAAAGCCTGATGGCCCATGACCAATCATCAGTAAATTATACTGTAGAATTGATATTTGAAGTATGATTGTTTGTTTAGTAATACTATGCAACTATGCAACTCAAGCAACTTGAATGGGACCCTTAATTGGTTTGCTTTAAAAGCAGGAGGGATATAATGATTTGTATGGAGGCCCATGAAGCTCTGAACAAAGTGGTTTGATTTTGATTGCTTCCTTAGAAAAAAAAATCTAATTTATATTATCTATTTATGAGGCCAAAGTATTTCATTGTATAGAAAATATAACATTTGTGGACAATGTGGGAGGCTTTCAGACCGAGTCCAGTCAATGACTTCAGTGACATGACATTGGTGTCCTTCTCTCCATCCCTAAATGTGTTTGAGTCCATTATGGATTATTAATAGAAAACAACTAGATAATCAACCTATCCCTACAGGAGGACATAGTCTGCCATTTAATGTTATGTACATGAACAGTAATTTCCCCAAATAATCAATACTCTGTGGCTAAATATGTTTGAAAGATGTTGCCTGGAATAAAAAGCCTATGCATGTAGTTACAATATAACCTTTGCAATAAAAACATATTGCAGGCCACATACATTTTCAGCCAAATTCATGACAGCAGGGAAGTGGGCACAAAACTGTTTAAGCGAGGTCTAGCCCAACCATTCTTTTACCCACCTAACCCTGTGCAACAGCCCTCAACGTCAGAGGTAGAAGAAAGTAGGTTTGTAGCACCATCTATTGGCTTAAGGAGAAGTCCAACTGAAACATAAATACATGAATAGGTGAGGCAGAGCATTGTTTCAAGGAACATTTATTTTAATTACAAAAAAAACACAAGCTCCAGGTACAATGTCTGGTAGACCAGACCCCGGGTGCAATGCTTCATGACACACATTTCAAAGAAAATACAGTAGATTCATCAATTTATACCTGGACTTGAGTAAAAAAACAAAACAACCCAGGATGTGATACTGTTCAGTACGATGAAGAACTCTATAAATGTACCTGAAGTTGTCGGCGTGGAACAATAACACAGCATCCTGATCCAAAGAACATATACTTAGATGTAATCCTGGACAGAGAAAACTGCTCAGCAAATGTTATTTTCTAAAAATGTATTAGTTCGGGTGACTGCAGTACATTTATAAAAGACCAGGTTGCATGTTAGAAAAAGACTGGGCAGGAGGAGTTATTTCTTAGCAAATGAGATCTTCATGGCGTTCGCTTGTGTGATCTTAAAGCCTTGCAGTGCGTCTCGTGCGGCACCGGCCTGCACTTCAGTCTCAAACTCCACAAAGGCGATGTCGTGGCGACCGGGGACTAAGCGGACCTCCTTGAACCCGGGGAACCTGAATACAAAACAATACAGTCAGGCCTGGCACCAAATTGACAAACAAGAACAATGCAAATCAAATGCAGAGTAGGAGTTGTTACTGACTGGTTGAACAGCATGGAGAGCATGAGCTCGTTCGTCTCCTCTGGCAGGTTGGTGAGGAAGAGGATGTGATTGGGAGGATTTTCTGCAACCTGTGAGGATAAAAAGACATCATAGATCAGGATAGATCCACCATTACAAAATTATGAAATTATCATTATTCATAAGGACACCATGTCATGTCATAACACACTACCTGCTGTGGCATCTGTCCCGGCATCATCTGGCCAGGAGGCATGGCGCCAGGGGGCATCTGACCAGGAGCCATCCCCGGGGGAGGCATCATGCCAGGAGGGGGCATATAAGGCGGCTGGCCAGGCATATGCATCATACGGGGAGCCTGGCTCATGGGGGGCATTCCCTGAAGAGTGAAGCACATGTCAATAGCTGTGAGGAAATGTTCCTACAAACCTATCCTCATTTTGCTTTGCACAAGCAATGGTTTAGTGGCTGCACCAGAATCTGAAGTTATTTTGTTATTGTTTCATAACATACCTGTCAGAATGTATAGATGGAGCACAATAAAGTAGGAAAATACATTTTGAAATAGGGCTTCAATTAAATTATTTTTCACATAGTGATTAGATGTTTGGTCTATGAAAAGTCAGAAAATTGTTACAAAATAAACAAGTCAAAATGATCACAAAGCGGAATTTTTTCTCTGTAGCTTAATGAAACCATTTATCAGCTGGAGGCACACTTTTGCCTAATTCTCCCTTAATATTGTTTTACTTTTGTTATTCACTTCATTAGTCAGTCTTACAATGCAAGTTTTACTAAAGTTTCATGTTTTGGCACAAAGCAAACTTCTACTTTGTTTGGGGAAATACATGTTGGCCATTAGAGGAAACAAATATGACAACAATTTCCCAAAAGCTAAGGATTGGAAATACAAATTCTTTGATTCAGTTGCAATATTTGTCCAGGAACCCGGATTTCACAACAGTTAATTTCTCTGTCTACATTTATACTCCGGGTCATTTGTGAATACTTGCTAAACTGTACACATCCTGTTGCCAAAAGTGCTTTACTTACAGGCATGGCAGCCGGTACCCCAGCAACCATCGGTGCAGCAGCTCCTGGTACCCCCTTCTTAGCTCCAGCTGCATCAGCTCCCTTGACCTTTTTCTCTTTCTTTTTACGGTCACGCTCCACAAAAGTCCCCTTCATTTTAGCTATGATGTCAGAGTCCATCTTGGCATACTGGATATGCTGTAGGAAGGGATATTGTATTGTGTCAATCATATGTTTAGTGGCATATTTTATTAATTGTGACGCATAGTGCTGTAGCGACGCGTCGACGATGTCGACTTCAAAATATCGTCGACGACATATTTCCGCGTCGACGCGTCGCTACACACAGTGGGTCACCCAAAGCAACAAGCAGTTCGCAATCGCACTTCAAACACAATGGAGACTGAAACGGCTACCACCTCCTCTTCACAGGATTGCGCACGAAGCCCCCAAACGAAAACATCTCGCCCTAGGTCTTCAAAAGCATGGGAATATTTTAAAGTTAGTCCAAAACGCAAAGATATTTATATATTTATATCTCACTGAGACTGCTGCATAGCCTAGCAGAAGCAGCAGCTAGCTGTGGTGGCTACCATTAGCAGCTAGCATTTGCTCTCCGATTTTTACATAAAATGGAATTATGGATAATAAATTCAATCATTTTTTTATACAGAGACGTTAAAAACCTATGGATTAACCGATTCAGCCGCGTTTTTTCTCATTTTAATGCCATTGAACACGTCTTTTGATCAGATTGACAGCTACGGTGGTGAGACGATCTCCCTAGAAGCTCTGTGAAGGTACGTGTTGTGATGACTATTTGCTTCCCCTGTCGCGAGTCCGGATCACTCAGTGATGATACTATATACCTACATAATCTGTGGAGTCTCAGCTTTAAATCGGATATATTGTATGTGCAGCTACGATAAGTAATAAGGGTACTTTTATCTTGAGTTCTGTGCCAATGTCCGTTAGCATTTTTCGCTCAGGGGTCATTTAGATGCTTCTTATGAGACTTGTGTTTTGTTTTGGTAAACATGGTTTGTATCGGCAGTTAGCTGAGATTATTTCCGTTAATCTGGTATAACACATTAATAGGTTCTTAAATATTAAGATCCCCTGAGACACAGTATCGTGACATTTTTTTTTTTTACATTACGTTTTTTTTACATTACGTTTTTTATGAATTGAACAACAGAAAAATAATCGTTAGATTAGTCGACTAATCGATCAAATAATCGCCCGATTTATCGTTTTCAAAATAATCGTTTCCCCCCAGCACTAGTGACGCATCCTATTCGTCTGGTACTCAATAGCCGCGTTCACACCAAGTACTTTGCCGTACTTAGTTCCCAGTACTTATTTCCCCTATGGAACTAAGAGCCGATCGCGTTCACAGCTTCTACTGAAGCCTTCCGAGTAACGGCCAGTACACACTACAGCTTCGACAGCTTCAAAAACTGTTTCCAACGCGTCTGCCCATTCACTTTGAATGGGGTGACGTCACTTTTCGCCGAACTGCATTGTGGGAAGCAGAGCGGAGCTTTCCTGGCGTTTCAGGCTGCAAAAGTTGAGCAATGTTCAACTTTTCAAGCTTCTGAAGCTTTAGGTGGAAGCGTCAGCCAATCAAATCATATGCCAGTAGTAAGCTCTAGCCAATCAAACCGCTGCTTGTGTGTCAGGGGCGGGAGATTCATGTGATTGGTTGTTGGTCGAGCTTCAGACACGCCCAGCTCCAAGCTTTTTTTTAAGCTGTAGTGTGGACGGGCCTTAATCGCCAGAACCTCCTCATCTCCACCGCTCCCATGTTTTCTTTTGTGTTGCCATAAGTTAGTCTCTCTGCGTTTGTGTGCTGGGCGAATGCTAATAATGCTAATGCGAGGATAATAAAATGGCAGCTCTACAAAACATTTCAGAGTTTTACGGGGCGTGGTTTGCAATCGCCCAGCCAATCAGAACTGTGGTACTTTTTATCCCCGGGAAAGAACCTGCTCTCAGCAGGCGCTAAAAATGGGGTGAAAAGTTCCGGGCACTTAGTTATTTTTTTGGTGTGAACGCGAAATCAGGGGTACTAATGGAACTAAACGCGAAAAGTACGGGTGAAAAGTACTCGGTGTGAACGCGGCTAATGTGTGATTAACCTACCATGGGCTTGTCATAGAACGGAAATCCCTGCATGGATCTTAGAGCATTTGCAGCGCTGTTGACCTCTTTGAAAATAACAAAGGCCTGACCCTTCATCTTTACGTTTCGTGCCACCAAGATGTCCAGAATCTGGCCGAACTGTGAGAAGATTGCGTATAGCGACTTTTTCAACTCTGCAAAACACGAGAGCATTTTTGAGAAACCATTAGTTTGATGTGCACTGAAGCCAGAAAATGAAGGCTATATGAAAAAAGGGGGAACATAACTTACCATCTTTCTTGATTTTCTCATTCAAATTGTTGATGTAGATTGAATGATTGAGCCGTACATCCGGAGCAGCCATGTTCTAACCTGCACATAAGTTAACAACTTAAAAAATTCCGTTTAAACCAAAAAGGAGCACAACAATCGATTAGCCGCTAAGCTAACAAGCTAACTTGAATAACGTGGGGTGGACGTTAGCGCAATAGCTAGCTACTAGCTTTAGCTTACATTCAGAAGCGTACTATCTATGTGTATCTAGTCTATTCTATATATCCAGATTCTCCTCACTATTATAAAGACCTCCAAATATATTAACTAAATCAACAGATTGGTTTGTTAAATGTCTAGATAACAAAAAATAATAAAACTTCAGTTCGATTTCGAAGGCATACTCACCAAGGAAGGATGACTGAAAATCCCGGCCGTCACAGTTCCCGTTCGCTATTCTCGCGTTAAGAACCACGGTGCGACATAATCTTTTTCTTCTTCTTTGATTGGCGGTTGGCAAACCAACTTGCATTACCGCCACCAACTGGACTGGAGTGTGGACAAGAGACTGCAGAAAACAATAAACAAAATAAATTAAATAAAAGAACCAAAACTCTAGATTATTTTAAATGTATCAATTTCTCTTAGAAACGTAATAATCTCACAATATATATTGCCCGATGTTTTCCCTAACAGCCCTGATAGCGAAAAGTCATGATATTTTGCTTTCTTCAGTGGAAAAGCACATTTCTCTGAGTACTATATTTCCTGCAATGCAGTAAAACATGTTCAACAGTTTCTGGCTGGCTACAGTGAATACATTTTCCAGTTGGATGCTTTCCTATTATACTTAATGTATATGACATATTCTCATCCGAGAAATTACATTTTCCTCCCTTCTTTTAAACTCCACCTTCCTTCCATCCCCCGCATACCTTTGAATTGTATAAAGATGTCTTCCTGTATCACTAATGTCCCAATGTTCTTGCCATGTTGTTTGTGCATATTTCTGTATGAATGTTTTAACCTCCGCTTAGCTAAGTGGAACTTCTATGTCTGTGTTCGTAATTCTGAGTGTTTGTTTGGCCAGAATATCCAACTGTTCATTCCCATCCACACCAACATGAGCAGGAACCCATATGAAACAAGTTGCTATACCTTTGATTTGCATTTTATATCAAATTAGAAATATTTCATTTATTATGTCCATTCTAAATGAAGGTCTGCCTGATCGTATACTCGATAATGCTGAAAAGCTGCAGATGCAATTACACTATTATGTATTTCTTTCTCCTCTATCCATTTCAATGACAATACCAATGCCAACAACTCTGTGGTGATACTGACACATGGTCTGTTACCCTTTTCTTTATGTGTATTACTCACTGGGATATAAACTGCATGCCCCTGCACGCCCTGCCATCTGTAAATATATGATTGTTGAGTCTGAGTGATATATTGCAAAAATAATTCTGGACTATGCGCCATACTGGTAATAGTTCTTTCTTTTCCTTCAACTCTTTTTGTATATTGAGGTCTACACTTGGCAATGGGAATGACCAGGGTGGAATGGACGAGATTGGAACTGTGGGGCAATACTGTATTTGATTCAAACCTATACTTGCTGCTTTAACATCACCAATCCATCCAAAACTTGTTAAATGTGACTCATTGTGCTCCCAGCAGTCTTTCAACAATACTTTTCGCAGAATGACTATCACAATGCCCCTGAAGGTTTACCCAGCATGCCAACATTAACTTCACTCTTCTTATCCTTAAAGGCATTTCCACCTGTGTTGCTGATACTGGAGATGTTTTAAAAGCTCCACTACAAATCCTCAGGGCCTGAGCTTGTAGGACATCCAGCTTTTAAGGTACGATTCTGCTGCTGCCATGAACGCTATACACCCATAATCTAATACAGGTGTGTGACATAATTTTGTGACACATCAGATTTTGAGACCACCTCAAACGTTTTATTATTAAATAATGCTGTATGTATTTTAATAGCTACTGTGACTGAAGTGCCACCATAGTATTTAGGTAGACAGACACATTTTGATAAATGTGCAAACTATTATATGTTTAGAATTTAGATACAGAGTTACACCCTCTTGGAGGGACATCATTGTATTGCTCAGGTCACAGAATGTGCTTCAACACCGGTTCCTGTTTACATTATTTTAGCGCTCTGTTTCACCTTTTTTAATTGTTTTTTAACCATTTAATAGTCGGTAACACATAACTTTACAATGTAGCCAATATTTAAGATATAGGTACATAATAACAAAATATACCAAGTACTCAGTGCATTTGGTAGATGCAGTGGAGGGCGGTATGACTTGTTTCCATTGGTATGACGGCCGACAATAAACACGAAGAAGAAGAAGCTGCAAAATATGGTCAAAACCAAAACACCGGCGCTGTTAGCTAGCTGTGCTTGTTTCAAAGGTGGGTGTGGGACCATACATTTAGTGTGTGAAATATGACAAGATAAATGCTTTTTGGGAGCGATAACAGAGAAGGTTTTTTCTCTTTGGTTTGTACCAAAACAGCATAATATCAAATGAAGAACTTTTCGCCCTGTTTAAGCAACACAGCTACTAGGTAGGAGAGTGTGAGGGGTGTGAGGGTGAAGTAAAGCTGTGGGCATTACAATGTAAATATTGTTAAGAGTTGCTGTAACTTGTCCTTTTGCAAAGACCCACAAATGCTTACCAAGCTACCTCTTCTATCAGGGTTAATCCAATAGGAACTCAGCAAAGATGTCACTGGAGTGCCAGCTGTCACCACCTCCTCCTCCTGCTCCTCCTGCTCCAGATCCACCACCTCCTCCAGCCTCCACCCACAAGAAGAAGTTGTATCAGACCATAGCCAGCAGCAGGAGTCCGGTGGAGGGGAACCACACAGAGGCCCGTTTACTGCTCAGTCAGAGGGAGAGCAGGTGAGACTTTCAATGAAAATATCAACTTTTTTTGCAAATATTTAATGATAACCATCTGTTTATTTTGACCATGTACCATTATTTAATTCTCTGAAATCAGATGTTATAATTTGGGAAAATAGACAAAGAATAAACTTAATGAACAAGAATATAATGCCAAATTAATGGGAAGAAATATATCATTTAAAAATAGTTGATAAAAAAAGAGTGTTTTTTTTTTACGTGCTTCAGTTTTAGGAAGGACCTGCAGTGGATACTGGTGAACACATATGTGCCTTCCCTCATCCAAGATGGTCCACAGTAAGTCTGGAAACTGTGGTGTCAAGCCACACCTAGATCTACATTTGACTAAGAAATCACTTTACAAAGTTACAAATTGCATGTACAGTGGGGCAGTTGTATTGTTAGCTTACATGAAACATTTGCTATGATGTGACTGTGTAACTCATTTACCTCTCAGGTGTGGTCTGGTGGCTTTGTGGATGTCCGCTCACCTTCGACAACCACAGCTGAGTATTGACCTGGAAACTGTTGTTCAGACGGCACTAAGCAGAGGATACACAGCACAGGGTGAAATGTTTTCAGGTAAATAGAGTGTGTAAACTGTGCAAGAAAGACAGAGTTGCGAACAAGAGCAGAGAGGGATGGGTTGCATTCATAATTTATAACCCTTTTTCATTTTGAGGCAGTAGAAGTTTTCTAATGCTGATAAAAGTGTTGCAGGTACAAATATTTTCTTTGACATCATTAGGTCTCTTCAGTGGGGCATTAAACGCCATATGTAGGATGGGATTAAACATGTGGAATTTATATGACCTCGTTTATATTTAAGTAGGAATTGTAATTTCCCTTCCTAATAAAATTGTTTTACACTGTATATGGTGGTCATTATGATTTTTATTTTGTCAGCTGAAAACATGGCCCTGCTGGCGGAGGAGGTTTGTGGCTGCAGAGCAGAAGTGCTGTCGGGAGGTTTAGGTGGTGATAATGCTGCAACCATCATCGCACACCTGTGGGGGAGACAGCCTGTTCTCATCCCGTATCCTAAACCTAAAACAAACTGCCATGGAAAGACTTTACTGTGGTTGGGTTTTTCTTCTGCTACTGATGTCATAACAATGTCTATGATCACAGGGCAGAATTCCTTCACAGTTTGTACAGATATGATGAAGACTATAACCATGAGCCGTGCCAGCGGAGCGGCCACAGAGCGCACTGGGCGGTCGCTTCAGGTAAGACGAGATGGCTGACTCACTGGGGAGGTGTTTCATAAAGAGTGTTTTGTGAAAGGAATGTCCTGAATTAACCCAACAAAGTAAGCCAAGATTAGTCGGTTCTTTTCATAAAACTGGTTTGAAACTAAAGTCAGTCTTATTTATTTCACAATAAGACTGAGACATCAAGCACTCATTTGATTCAGAGCAAAGTAAACAGACAGTTAGGACAGAGCTGCAATGTTCATGGCTGGAAAGAAACAAATATGAACCCTTTAACTTTAGCAAAAATAAAATCACTGCAACAAACAAAGCAAAATAGGTGTTTTAGAACTTGTAGATGTATAGGGTGCAGCTTCGAGTCGTGGCTGAACCTATCACTGTGGTCCTGCCTGACTCTCATCATACAGACACATGCATTTCCAAACATTTGGTCTACCTATGCTGTAAAATGTATTATCTCTTCGATCTTCACACGGCATCTATTGCACGTCTGTCCGTCCTGGGAGAGGGATCCACCTTCCAAATGGTGAATACACCTTTTCAGTGAACCTACAATTGACATTTGGCGTGTGGCACAGTGGATTAGTGCGGTTGGTGTTCGGATCAGGGGAGCACAGGTTCAAACCCCACTGCAGTCAGCATGTCGTTGTGTCCCTGGGCAAGACACTTCACCCCAAATTGGTCCTGTGGGGATTGTCCACAGTATTGAGTATGTAAGTCGCTTTGGATAAAAGCGTCTAACAAGTAACATGTAATGTAATTTAAAATGGAAATAAATGGTGACAACGTTTTTAACCATGAGGCAACAGCCATGAGTCAAGTTGAGTGTAATACTGCGCAGATATGAGATTAAAAAAATATCTGACTTCAGATCTTATTCATGCAATTAAGTTCCTCCTATGATGTGACATGGATATTCCATGTACTAGAAAATGACTCATGGTGCAGCAGTAAAGAGAAACCTTAGGGGACAAACTTTGCAGAAAGTAGAATCAGTTGTTGCAGCACTACAAGACACAAGTAAGTCTAAATCAGTATAGAAATCAACAACAAATATAATAGGCGGTACAAAAACTAAAAAGAATAGAATACAAATATTACCGGTGCTATTCTTTAGTCTGGTAAATTGGTTAAGCCTGAAAAGGGATTGTCTTCCATGGTCCCGTTACCACATTTCAGCTCTAAAAACATCAACATGCCACACAATGACCACTTATTCTTGTTCCAGGTGTCCTCCTGGGTTTGGCCCCGGGCAGTGTGAGTGAAGCACACACTCAGCCTGACCCCACGCTGCCCTGGCTCCTCCTCGCTGCAGAGAGCAGCACTTCCTGTCCCTTCGGTAGCACGGCGGTCAGAGAGGTATTCGTCCTGGCTAAGCAGGGTAAAAGCCTGCGCTACCAGCTGTGGAGCCTGGACAGCGTCGCTCATAGCAACGAGCAGCTGAGGACGATGGGCCCTCAGAGAGCTCAGGACGGGACTCTGTACGTGGTTCCTCCGGGAGGGGTGGAGGCCGGGCTGGCAGGACAGGCGGTGCTGCTCCACACGAGCTAAAATGTAAGCTCAATGCAATGTCTGGTACTCAAGAGAAGACTCTGATCTGCTTAGAGCATCACAGTGAACTCTCAGATTGCAATCAATGGCACAGTTCAACCAAAGAAAGTATTTTTTTAAACAATCTGATGTCTGCGTGGCTTCCAGAAGTTTTTGAATTTTTTTAAGCCCTTCGGAGTTACTGTTGTTGGCTAATGAATGCAGACGGTGCTGTTTTGATAAAAATTCTCAATTTATTTAATTTAACAAGGTTATTCACTGGATAAAGTTAATCTCCAAAAGGTACACTGCAATTCAAAATGATCCGTGTCACAGATCCTTTCATTACTTTAATATAAAGTGCAATTTATTTTGAAAATGATCTTTCTCCAGCAGGTTTACAATGCGAGAACTCTTCATTAACGAATTGGTGCTAAACACATCACTGACTGATTTTTTTGTACAATAAATTGGTTAAATTCTTCATTGAATACATTGTCATCTTGATGCACTGCCTGCGAACATTTCGGGATGTTCAGTAAAATAACATGACGAAAACTGTGTGTGAAAGACTGACAGGAAAACACGAACTCTGAAGTATCTTATTTCCAGTTTATTGCAATCCATGATCTGGACAAAGCAGGGAATTAATATCAATGTTCAGCAGCCTGTTTGTGCTTTGCAGCTTTAAAATTGAAAATACAAAATGTGATTATAATTCCAGTTTTCTTACCTATAAAGCAGCACCCAGTTTGAGAACCTGATCATTTGCCATTTTACAAATATAGAGGATTTGTGGGCTAAGAAATATAATACTTTGTAAACAGCTTAATCCTCTCTCCGTGTACGTTTACTCTTCAGGAAATGGAAAAACCAAATTCCTAAAATGTGTTCTCAGATTACATGAAGTCAGATGTTTACAGCTAACCGAAACTGACGAGTTCACCGACCTGCTGCATTGCAGTCAAGGAACAACAGACATTATCATAAGCACTGACTTCATATAGTATCATAACCAAGGTTTTGATTTGTAAACTTTCCATCCTGCGAACAGAAAATTCAACCAAACCGTGTTTAGTGTGACTAAATGAGATTTACTCAACATCCTTGTGTAATATTCTTGATTTGATTATGTGTCATACGTTGAATCATAGGTTACATTTGAAGATCACATGTAAGCGGATATATAATGTAATCTTACAAAAGCCTTATCAGTTTAATCAGGTATTTCCAGTTTAATTTCACTCTCTGCACCACTGCTTTTCTGTGAAACTCCCAGCAAATCTGAAGCAACACTGATCAGATTAAATGAAGTGATAACAAATTGAATTCATGCAATAAACGTGTACATTTCTGCATCTGTAAACCCAGTACTTGACTGCTGCTTCCCATCTTAAGACACTCTGAGGCACCGCTTGATTTGTTCAATGGCTTTGGGAGGATCCATAGTGCAACAAATCCCAGACAAACATGGCTGCCAAGCTGCTTACTGCACAGTTCAATGAGATTCAAAAAACCTTTCACTGCATATCATACAAAAATCCAAATTTAGAAAACACTTGCAACAAGTTAAGCTTTGGGACTATATTGTAAATCAGTTTACACTTGGGTGAACTCTTTGGAAGGAAAGTAGCATGAGTCCACTGCACTGGAATGATCCAACCGCTCTTTGAAAATGCGAGGCACAGAAATATTACAAACAAGGTAAGGAGGTTATACCAAGGCCAAAAAAAAAAATTAAATAAAAATGTATTTACACACTGAGTTAGTTAACACGTGGTCTGACCAGTGTTTTAGTGTTGCCGTGTACTTATACATCACAAAAAATAACATTCCCCTTTGCCTAGTGCTCCTTGAAGGCGTTGTGGAAAGGCCTCTGGATCAGGTTCATGGTTGTGAGAGTGCTGTGTGCAACTCTAACCAACAGGGGGAGATGTTGAGAAGGGAGAACTGCCTTTGTAGGAAAAGAGGGCAGTGAGAGGTCCATGATTTCCGTGGACTGTACTCTCCATTTGACAAAAAAGTTACAATGCTGCATGCAATTCTCCCTCTTTCTCTTCCTTGCATCAACTCCTCGCAGATCATCTGTCCCGAGGATCCACAAATGGAGCATAATGCATGTAGTCGATCTTTGGCATATTCCACTTTCAATAAAGCTCCTGCCCTTGTTTTCGTCTTTTCTCACACAAGTACAATAGGATAAAGACACTTGGCGTGGGTAGTGAAGACCCAACTGGTGGTCATTTTCTAATCCTTCCTCTGTCAGTCTACTTTTCTCCAAACTCTCCTGATTATGTATCACAAATGTATCATTAGGGTCCTCCCTCTCAGGGGGTCTGTGGGAGCATAGTGCTGAGGATGTCTATGAGGTTGTCCAGCCCCCACAGGTAGCCGTCCTCCCTGTTACCCTCCACCCAGGGGGTCCTGTGGTCCAGGGTGCGGGGGTCCGGCAGGGGCACCGTCTTCCCAAAGTCGATCATCCACACTCTGGCCTTCCCCGAGGCGTCGTGCACGAACAGCAGGGAGCTGCCTACGACCTGCGGAGGGAGAGACGGACGGGTGAGACGAGGGAGTTTGGGTGTGTTAGAAATTCAATACAGCAGCTACTGACAGGATGATATCACAGAATGTTCAACTCGCCCAGCAGGTTTGGGAGGGAAACATGAAAAGTGAGTGTGTGTCAGTGGGTCTCACCTCGTGTGACCTGAAGAAGAGCGACTGCTCGAGGACTGATCGAAGTTCCTCCAACCGCTGCAGGTAGAGCTTCTGAGAAAAAGATATAAAGAGATATCAGAAACATTTACCATAAATAATGTTTTTTCCTACTTAACCATGAGTCTTAAAGCCTCCTAACCTTTATTGATGTTTTGTTGCTCAATAGATTTGATAAACGCTGTCTTTACAATCAATAAGAAACTATTGCTAGCAGCGGGCTAACCTAGCTTAGCATAAAGACTGTAATTAGGGGGCGAGAGTATGCCTGGCTCTGCCCAAAAGCCAAAAAGTCCCTCTACCTCTAAATATCAATAATAAACACATTGTATCTGGATAGTTTATTCTTTCAAATCAAGACTACAGTACACTAAACTGCAGTTTGCTGTTATAGAGGGGGTTACATGCTATTTCTTGGTCAAAAGGTTAAACTTTTCCATTAAAAATAATCCTCCGTGCAGTTTAACATTCACAAAAACAAGCAGTAACAGCAGAACTACTAACGTACCAGAATCTGAGTGTTGCCAGCTACAAAGTCCTCCAAGGCCTGCATCACCTGCTCCCTGCGCTTCGTCTTCTTAAAGTTGGTGTTACAAGTTCCATCAGCTTTCTGTTGAAGAAAAAACCAAATAAGATATCTAGTTTTTCTCTCCCTTTATACATTTTCACCTGTACAAAGACAACATCCCGTCCCAGCCGCAGGTCTAATGTTAGCTGTTGAGCATTCAGTGCAACACTATCAGAAGTACATTTGTTCTAGGTTTGTGTTTCTCTGAGAATGCATTTGTTGCAAACAACAACAAATATTAACGTATGAATAAAAAGGCCACTGACACAGCTTGGCTGCTTATACTTGTTCAAGAGGAAATGGGAGCAGCTGCGTTTAATAACGTGAAATATTTCCTTTAATTCTGAGTTCATGCACAGTTATTGGTGCGACCAGCCCTGGGTTTATTTTTGAAAGAACAAACAGTCCTCCTTGTTGGCTGCAGATCCAGCCTAAACTTTAACAAACTGTGTTTTCCATTTCCTCTCCCGTGTGCGGTCCTCCTAGTGAACACTAATAAATATTTACTCCCATTGATGGATTACTATTTATTTCCTCATGAGCACTGACTACTACAGCCAGGCATGCTATCAGAGCAACAAGTCCAGGATGACCTCTGACCTTTATTCCTTCGATGCGGAAGCCCATGGTGGCTGTGGAGCTGAGGGTCTCCCTCCACTGCATGTATCTGGGTTTGAGGACTCCCTGCTGGGCCTTCTCCTGCTCTGTGGGGGCCCCGGGGTCCACCGCTACCATCTTGTCATACATGTCCTTTCGCAAACGTGGACGCTCTCTGGCCTTCAACAGCTCCTCCTCCAAGTACGTCCTGAAATGTAAGGGCTTCATTAAAAATAGTTGTATGCATTTCAATATCTTATTTTTCAAATGTTCCTTCTCTTTGCTATTTTAATCAGATGTATCTGTAATAATGTTACGTCCTTAGTGTTATTTTTATTTAACTTTTGTAGTTATTTAACTACTGACACTTATTTCAACAATTTAACAACATGAGAAAATAATAAAAATGTCATAAAATAAAGTTAAAAACTATAACAACAGTAATAGTAGCAAAAAGCATGAAATAAAAAAAAGTTACTGTTTAAATATTTGAACACTTCCAGCAGCATTGTAAAGCTTTAGATGTGATCAAAGGTTTGTTTTGAAGGCTCACTGATAGTTCCTGCTTTGACCTTTGGAAAAGGTTTCCCACACAGAAGTGCTTCCCTTATCTTGAGTCTTACCTGCTGCCCATCTTGCAGTCCATGATGGAGGGCGAGTCGAAGTCAGCCAGCAGGTCATCCATCAGGTTGTAGTCCTGCTCGTCTCTCTGGACGACCCCATAATACCCCGGCACGTAGGGGCGCAGAGTGTCCTTCATCAGCTGCTGCAGACACAGCTGCTCACACTCACAGTACCGCTTCAGCAGGCGGCCGTACTCCCCGGCCTGGAAGTTACCTTGGAGAAAGAGACAGACAAGATTAAACAATGAAGACAAAATAATGCATGAGTGAGATTTCTGCAGAGTAGGGCTGCACAAAATGTTGTTTTTAAAATCTTTATTTCCATTTCAACTACAGCAAGACTCTCTGCGAAAGACTGCAGCATTGTACTCAGGGATTTACTTTCAATACAACTTTAACTTCCAAATGTAACCATTAATCTTTCTGTTTTACTTGGTTTCATTTGTGTTCAGTTTAAAGTTCAATTTGTTGTATAAGCAGTATACTGGAAAGAGCAGAAAGGTAGAACTGATTGTTCATTTATCATAAGTAGTATTGTTATTGCAATCTTTAACAAAGACACATATTATTTAGCCCTAGTGCAGACAAAGTCATGCAAACTCTATATTTATGCATACCTGCGTGGCCGGCTAGCTGCACCCATGGGTAACGCTTCTTGAAGGACACGACGAAGGGGGACCAGTGAACCATGGTCTTTAGTTTCTGCCAGGACTTATTCTGGAAAAAGAAAAATCCACGTCATCCTCTTGTTACAAAAAGGTGCGGATCGTCACACACAAGTGACAAATCTGACACTCTGGCGAAACAGTGCGAGGGTTTCTTATCCGCTTCAACAAAAGCACTAAAAACAGGCAAGAGAATGATTGTTCATTAAAGGAAAACACACCCTGTAATGTGCATATACTGACGCACACATAGACACACACACAACTTAGTAGACATTGAACAGATCCTCCCCTTTATCCAACAAGGCCAGTGCAAAACGTATGTGACAAAGCCCATTCATAAAACATTTACTAAAGCCACTGTGGTGTCATAAAACAGAGACTTACAGTCCGAAACTGTGTGTGCGCGTGCGTGCATGTGCGTGTGCGTGTGTGTGTGTGTGTGTGTGTGTGTGTGTGTGTACATAGTTATCTGTGTTGGGAAACACCAGAGCAAGGACAGTGTGCGACGGGGGACTTTGACGTAAGCAATCTGAGGGGAACATACCTTCTATTGATTAAAGCATGTGTGTGTGGGAAAATCACAACAAATGGACAGCCAGTTTAGGATATGTGAATGTGTTGAGTGAGTGTGTGTTACAGTAGACCTTTAACCTAGTTTTGCTCTCTTTTTCTTTGTACTGAAGGAAAATACATGTTTAACACAGGAACACTGGAATATGACAAAGGCTCAAAAGTGTTAATATGAGTAATAAAATGCAGGGACAAAAGACTATAATAATAAAACTAATCTTTTTATAACTAAATAGCTTCTGTGAATGGCTGTGCTGCTTCCAGGCAGGCCTATCTCTGCCGTGTTTACATGTCAGCCTATCTCTGCTCTCCTCACATGCATTCTTTCCACAGCTGCTCTGTTGAAACTCAATAAAACTGTCTCACTGCCACGGCACAGTCTGTATTTACACTGGAAGGAGGGAAAAAACAGACTTTAATTTAAAGATGGCTGTTTTGTAACTCAGCTATGACTGATGGAGCCATACAGGTTACTCATTTATTATTAGGTGGCAGTTGGCTGTTTTGTGTTATAAATTCAAACTTAAGTGTGGAAGGATCATTTATTATCCTTCATTATCGTCACGGGGTTGCACAACAAAATGTTCTTGTGGCTTAGTCCATAATATAAATATTTAATACCAATTTTCATCAGCTTTAGTCATTTCACTGTTTAGCTTTGTTTTTAATCCTTCTGATGGGAAATGGTGTGCAACATGTTTGTGCTTCGTCACACGTCCGGTCACGTCTGGCTTTTTTAGATGGACAAAAGAGACAGAGTAATGAGAGTGAACACGAGACAGTTTAATCGTGTCAACAGATTAACCTCGACATAAACTTTGTCACACTGAGGTCAAAGGACGGCGATGAAACAAGTGAACACCAAGTGCATTTCACCACAGTAGGAACTTGGGTAACTGTTCCCTTGCTCATGTGTTCCTAATTTATGACCTTCCTGAATCAAATCCAGTAGATTATCTTTGATTGGCAACAGCACTATTTCTGGACATGCGCTTGTCTTCAATTTTCTACAATCTTCCTCCGAAAACCGTTGCCAATTTGGGCCTGTAAAGGACTATCACTTAATTTATTTTCTTAGTTCTTTATTTCGTGGCAGTACATTTTCTCCACCTGGATTTTAAAAATACTTTTTTCTCTCTGCATCACTGGCCCGGGTTTTTTCATTCTTACCTTTAGATCTAGCTGTATTCAACATTAAACATTAACTCTAAACTCCTTAGAGGCTGAAAATACTCTTCAGGAAATGAAGAAACATTTATTTCTCAGTCTTTCTAGCACATATCAACTTTTCAATGTTTACACCAGGTCAAAGCTATTCATACAAAGCCGAAAAATACCCAGCCTGTCCTTATGTCACATAAAAACAACAAGCAATCCACCTTCAGACACCGACCCGGTCAGTACAGTAAAACTGGTGCCAGGGTTTGGCCTCCAAAGTGCTGCAGTAAGGGATAATTATGAAGCTGTGTAAAGTTCATAACACAAGAGTCCATCAGACTGAGGACTCAGCAAATGGACAATAAAGGACAATACTTTACGAGCCGTCATAACAGTTTTCACAACACAATCATCATGACCTAAATGATACTATATACTATTTTATACAAAAGTATAATTACATTTTTTTTTAGAATAACACACCTGTCAAATTCTTCTTTTACTTTGTTTAATATGCGTTTTGTCCTTTTCAGTACATGTATTGCCTATGTGTATGTGTGTGGGAAATTGCAATTGAGTGTTTTGAAATCTACTATATGATGCGTAATGAGATGACACATAATGAATTTGTTGTCTATTGTGAAACAACGTTTCCTGCCTGCAGGAGCATCACACTGTATGTGATGTAAAATATCAGTTTTAAACAATGCAAACACTTTAGTCCAAAAATAGTCTCCTCAAATAGCGTCTGTATTTGGAAAACAACACAACAGGTTACCAAGCCGTATCCCCAGGTTTCTAAACTTTCTATGTTATATCTTCTCTTTACTTGTCCTCATCTGTCACATTAGTAAAAAGTCTGGGGGGGGTTGGTCGACAAGAGAGAGAGGTAAAGCAGACACCAGAATCTCCAGCATCTCTTCTTTCACTTCTTTTATCCTCATGCCATCGGGCTCTTTCTCTAATTGCTTCAGCTTGACAGCTTAATGTGTTGCCTCTGTGGGGTCAAATCTATCTAAATTACCTGACACAGCCAGAGTTAATGCTTCTAATGGAGGTTTATGCACAAAACATCCCTAGAAATTACATTTAAAAAAGCCTGGACTGTTCACTTCAAACTGTATAGTGTTATTGCCGTCTCATCCAGCCTCCCACACTTCAGCTTTTTAAACACTAGGGTCACATTTCACCTCTCACAGTTCATCCTTCACCATCTCTCGCTTTCTCCATTATATAACTCTCCTAATGTATAACACAGAGGGCATTGCAGCTTTCCTTGTTTTATAAGCATCTCCAAAGCGTTGATGCAGATAAATGTGCTCAAGTTATTTTTATTTTTTCTCACATCCCACCCTTCAATTCACTGGCATCGTCTTCACACACTCACACAGGTGCATATGACACACCATACTGGATTGGGACGATACAATGTCCCCTTATTTCACCTTTCAAACACGCAAAATCCCTATTTGTATAAGTATAAATTCACACACAAGATTAAGGAGTATTGTCTGTTTAAAATCTTTAGCTTTTGGTGCTGTTGTGTTTTGCAATATCGTGAGAGGTGTTATTTTAGTCCACATTCACGGATAATAGTAGTGTTAGGGTAGAAAATAAAACAATTTTCTCACGTTGCAATCATTCTTTTTTCCCAAGATGAACAATTTGAATGCATTTACAAAAATCACAAAAAAATGTACCCCTTTAAATTGTGTTGCTTCGGGCAAATACTTGGGGGCTGTTTTGTCGATTGCCCCTGTTTATTTCTCACACTGAGTGGGGTTGACACCTCGCAGTATAAAGCATTAGTAGGCTATTACCTAGAACACACTGAGTGTATTTGTCAAAGGTTCAGGACTGAGAAATTAACTGATTGCTTAAAGTATTACAGCCTGAAGCATGCTGATCCTGCGGGTGGCTTACGGGCTTCTTAACCCAGATAGAGAGGACGTTTTTTATAAAGACTGCATACTGTGGGCAGAACAACCGTCACATACAGCAACACACGCACATCTCTCATCGTTTGAATACCCAAACCCGTTACACTCAAGTGATTAAATCCATCCGATATGATCTTTATGAAGAATCATGACGTTATAAAATGCACTGTGACAGTCTATGTGTCGGTAATTCCTTACCTGGCAGACAGAGCAGTAGTGGAGGAGGAGGCAGGCACTGACACAGGCACACACAGCCCCGGAGACCAAGCGGGAACGCAGCCAGCCCAAAATACTCCGCACCATCAGCACAGGGTCTCCACGGAAGAGAGCCACCAGGGCTGAGTGCCTCCCTGTCAGCCTGATGTACTTTCACAATCATCTATAACCTTCTTGATCCAGGACCGCCTGTTAGCTCCGAGCTAATGCTCTGTCATGCTCCTGGTTGTTTAGCTTCAGTCAGTCTGTAAACCCTTCCTGTGCACTGGGGCTTGGGTCGCCTGGTAAATAATCCTCCTCTGTTATAATCTTATTTCTCACACTGGCCCCCGTCTGCTTCTCAACAACTTCTTTTTGTAATCCCAATTCAAAAGTTCTCCTATTGCAACATTGTTCCACCTCTCCCTTTCTCTCTAAACACTTTCTCAATATATGTTCTTTGCTGTCCAGCATATTCACAAAGCTGTTCTTTTTTCTACCTTCTACCTGCCCAAACAAGTCCCTCCGTCCCTGAACCTCCACACACAATGAGCTGTCTCCTTCTTGTTACCTTCACACTAACCTTTGTTCTTCTTCTCTCTCTTTCTCATCCCCTAATCCCCACAGGGCCTATCCTGAGCCCCAAACTGAGCTAATCTCCTGACAGGTTCATGGGGGTAGGGACAACAGGCCTTCCCAGAGCCTCCCAGTGCTCTCCTATTGTCTGCATGCCAGATTCCTCGTCACTATGTAACCTACAGAGGTGTGTGTATGTGTAGAAACCTGTCAGACGACTATCATCGGCTACAGGAGTGACTACATGTGTGTACATGGAGAGTGTCTTCAGGTACTGTCAGAGCTCTTTGTGCTCTAAACTACTTCACAACTTTAAAACCACATCCCTTTCCCTTGACTCAAGTCTTTTGAGTTAAAGCAGCTCAGCTGTGGTGCGACACTGAGTGAGCAGAAGATGGCAGGGCTTTAAAAAGAAATATAATCAGATAAATTACTTTTTAACTACTTTAATGATTGTATTTCTTCCCACTGAGATTGTCTGTGTGTCCTCTTCATTGTATGCATGTTAGCGCTTAAACAATCAAAACAATTACTCTTTAGAGATTTTGATGACCAAGTCATTTATCAAGGGACATACCTAACATTAGATAAGCTGGTTATATCTTGAGTTACTTACATTACTCTTTTATCTTATTTTTACTTGGTTGTTGAAAAGAAAATGTCTCTATTGTTTATGGAATAAATTATTAATAATGAACCAAATATCCTGTATTAAAATATATCTTTAATTTGCCCTAATTCTTATCCTAATATGATATGCTATTGTGTGATAAGTATCTTCATAACATCAACTTTTAGATACATGCATGCAAAGTGGGTTTCCAGCTTTGTGACAATGTTTAAGTTTAACATACACGTTTTAAAATGGTATAATTAGATGTATTTCCACTACAAATCAGAAGGAAATACTGTATTCTTAAAAGCACATTCTTCTTAGGTTGAATAACCTTTTCCTTGAATCCAATTTGTTATGCATACATTTTCTTATTAATGTGTTTTTTTACATGTGGCATTGCAGATTTGACTAAAGTTAAGGATCTGAATACTTTCTCCACCACTGACTGTTAACATTGCCAAGCTGTAAAAATACTGTAATCTTTGTTTGTATGGTGGATGTTGTGTGTATGTGCTGTGGGAGTAAAGTGTGGGACTTTGTTAAATGTGTGCCATGGAAAACAAGTCTGTGATTGTGGCTCATGTGAATAAGCATGCATAAATAAGAATGATACTCCCGTGTAGGCTACATGTTCAAAGTTTCAGTGTCTTTTCTTGTCTTTTCGTCAGCTTACACTCATTTTCCTTTTGTTTTCGGTTCCACTATATGTCTCATGGGGCAAAATAGTAAGGGGAGAGAAAGAGTGTGTCATAATGTTGGAAATAAATTATAAAATAATATGTGCATGGCTGGCAGACATTTGTAGGAATGTGCATCTAATAACATTGAATCGTCGGGGACAGAGTAGATACTGTCTGTGTGAGAAAGAGAACAAGACAAGGAGAGAGAAAAAAAGTACCATATATGGCAATGATGTCGCCTAGCAACCGGCTCTGCCTTCTGCCCAATTTTCCATGACACACGCTGACAGGCTGTGAATGCAACACAGCATCGCTGTATGTGTGCATCTCTCTGCATGTTTGAGCAAGTATCTGCTCCCTTTAGCGAGCTTACGAAATGTAACTGGTTTGTCTGGGAGCTGACAGCGTGGCCACAGCCTTTTAAAACCCAGCACACACCCTCCTTCTCTTAATTAGCCTACTGTATGACCGACTACAAAGCTTTTACACAACTTCGAGAGGACAGAATGTGCCCATTAAAACACAGACCTTATCAAAAACCACAGGCCAGCGCCGTCACGTTTGTTACGACAGCTCAAGTGCAACTCTTAAGGTTGCTCATTTCCTGGATGTCAGAGCTGGGAAACTACTCTGTGTCCACTGACCTGCTGGTACAAATGATCATTACTGTTACTGGCAGCCAATCCCTGTGTTTGTCATGTGGAAGAATGTGACGGCTAAAGACTCCCATGATTTAACTCAAGAGTAGAGGGCACTCGGAAAGCCCAGGTCTCCGCCAAGACCAATTTTCCTCATGCAATATTAACGTAATTGAAAAAAGTATTTCTGTATCCACCCCGTGATTCTGACCCACTAAAAATATGAATAGGTTTTTCCTTGGCCTATGTTTCACGCTTCCAACAAGTTTCATATTATTTGGGCCAGTCGTTTTTCCATAATTATGCTGAAAACAAGCCAAGATAACCAAAATGGGTAATGAGAGTCATCCAGGAGAGGCATCAAGAATGCTATATTGAGAGTTGGATTATTATGGTTAAGACACTAGCTGTATCAATTATACACTTTGGTTTCAGCTTCTTTAATGCAATTTGCATTGCATCTCTGATGATAATGTAAAAAATAAAATTGAAATGGACCAGGAGTCCCTTTAAATAAAGCTGATGATGATGATAAACGTTGTAAACTGTAAGTCTTTGTGTGCTGCTGTAAGCATAGGACAATGATAAGGCCAAAATCATTGTTGATCAAAAATGATTCATGTTTAATTTATGTTTTCAATTATATAACTAAGCCTACATGATACGAGGTAAATACTGCTAAGCTTGTTTGTGTTTATTGCTAGAATTGCGTTTTTTATTGATAATGTATGTGCTATATTTATTGTTTGCCTAAATGTTTTTTTCATCTAGCTATAAGGGACTACAGTAACGCTTGAACATATTGAGTAATGTTGATCAAAGTTCACTATCACTTTAAAAGTTAGTATAATATACATTTGAAATCCAAACAAATGTGTATACAAAGGATTGCCCGCTGTGTTTGTATGTATTGTAGTGTTCACTTGAGCAGACTAGTACACGATACACAGTATGCATCCCCTTAATAAGACAGTTAAATGTCTTTAACTGGAAGCAAATTTCCACCTCACAATGTAAATAAAGGCAGCAGCGTTTGATGCCAGATAAAGCCTAGTTTGTAAGGTACCAGCAATGAAAATATGTAAAATTGGAGTTTTCAATGGAATTGAAAACAATTCAATCCCATTTTCCTCTGCGTCATGTCTGTCTCACCCTCTGGAAAAAAGAAATAAAATACCAGGCAAGACAGGACTGTATACTGTGTAAAAATAACTGCAGCTTGATTATTAAAATATACACAATACATAGCTCGTGCCAGGGTTCTCGTTTGGAGCATCGCAATATGAATGGCATGCTGACAGTTGAACATCTTTCAACATTCATGCTTGGTGATGTGGCCTGAACGGAAAACCTGGACATTCAGGATTCACACACTTGAGAGACGACAAGTGGCAACATCCTGTTTTCAAGACAAGTCTCATTCCAAGCATTACTAGTCGACACAGTGCGTAAAAAGCTTGCTGACTCAGGGGGGAAGCATCCCGTGTTTCTACTTGGAAACTTTAAACTGCATCTCACATATAGACGAGAGGAAAACTCAAAGCCTATGTGCCAGTAAACTAACTTCTAGAATGCTGTCATAGCATCTATGACTGTACTGTACTGGGCTGAAGTGGCAGCTGTGATGGGATGACACATTATTAGAACGAGCATCCAGCCATTGTTTAAATGGCCCTGCATCTGAGCCATGTGATCATGAGCCATGGGAGAGAAGGGACAGGCGTGGGGGTGTGAGATAAGAGGCAGTTTGTTATAGTTGTGATTCATTATCAAGGTGGTGTAAATTCAACCGTGAAGGCAAACAAAAAGCTATTGTTATTATATTTGCACTGACGTTTCCTCAGTTATTTAAAACAAACAAGAGATCCAGCCAAAACGACATGAGAGCCCTCACATTTTTACTGAGAACCTTCCGATTGACTGGAGCCTGATTTACATTACATTGATATGACATAGTTAACGCTTCAGCCTGGTGACAGCAGTGATGACATCTTGCAGCCTAAGAAAGTGGCTGTCATCGTGCATGTGCATTCAAGTACAACAGCTACTGTATGCAACAGTAAATAAGGAAATGCGTGTATGTTTTCATGCTTGTATGCTGCATGTGTCCTGTAAACAGTGAGTTATGCTGAGTATGTCCATGTGCACATGTTAACATAACATCCATTACATTGTTTTCTAAAACCAGTTATTTTGTGGCTGTATAGCATGGTTTTGGCTCAGTTGAGGCCACATGCATGCCTGACATTTCAATTGCCTAATCTCTGCATACATGTATTTTATTTTTGGAAGCCAAAGCTGAAAGACCTGTTCATGATTTTATGTAGAATGTTACAGCTTCTCATGCTTAGCCTAAGGTTTTTCTGATTTGCAAAAGAGTGAGAAGTAACCATAGGCTGTATGGAAGTAACTCACCCCTGAGCCATCGTCCGGGCTGCACATGGACCGGGCCGGAGACAGGCTGGACTCGAAGTCGCTCCCAGTGAAGTCGTCCTCGGACTCCTCGAAGGACGAGGCTGAGGACAGGCCGATGGAGGAGGAGTTGGACAGCTTCCTCGGTGACCGCATCAGGGCAGGGGACCCTCCGCAGCCACTGTCCGAGCAGGGGGACTCGTCATCCGGCTGAGGCTCCAGACACGAGCCGGGGGTCAGCAGGGTCGGTGTCTCCAGGGGGCGGGTCGGGCTGGGGTCTCTGGTGATGATAAGTGTCGGTATAGTTCCTTGGAAACCTCCTGGGGGATTCTGAAGGGCCTTGTCAGAATCCTTCAAGGTCTCACGTTCCCCGCTGGGATCGGGCCGACCTGACACGCTGCTGCAGTCACTTTTTGTCATTTTAGCCTCAACGTGATCCTCCGGTATCGATAGCCCACTGTCCAAAGGTTGATCCGGGGAAGTCCTCTCAGTGTCCGTGTCAGAGGTGAGCAGCGGGGCTGAACTCACACTACTAGCCCCCGTTAATTCCCGAGCCTCACACACAATACCACCCAGGTTGTTTCCCCACGGTGGCTGATCTTCCATGGCCCTCGTCGGGGCATCCGAGGCATTGTACTCTCGCTCGGATTTCGGCTCCTCGACTTCACCGGTCCGAGTTTCCAAACCTGACGCATCTGATGATCCGTCTTCTCGGTTCACGGCGTTTTGGATAGCCTCTACATGACCATCCAATCCGGATGGAGCCTCAAAACAACCCGCGGAAGCTCGGTGTTCCCTAGCCGCCGACACTACCTCGTCCCTCGGCAACTTTCCTACTCTGTGATCGCGGCGCGTTGCTGGATCTCCAGCTGCGTTTCCGCAAGGTAAATCCGCGTCAGTTTGGCTGGAGTCTCGCTTTCTCCTTCCCAGACACGATAACACATTATTTTTCATTGGGTTTTTGTTCAGTTGGTACTCCCGTCGCTTCTGCCCGCTCCTAAATGTGCAGATACGGAGGCGCTGGGCTGTTTCGCCTGCTTTCCACTTCGCTCTGCCTGGGCTGGCGCTGCTGCTGTGCGAGAGATCCGAGCGAGTTTGTCCCATCCTGCATGCCGTAGTAGTAACAGTGACCCAGACACACCCTCAGTGGTTTAATTTGAAATCACCAACTGTAACTCCCTCAATGTACCCATTAGTCACACAAAGCCGTGGACATCCTAAATTGCTCCATTTTATTTTCCAAGGCGGAAAATCTGTGAGAACAAACAGACAGATGACCAATGATTTAGTGAACACAATAACTGCATGAGCAATACAATAAAAAACGAAACACTCCCATTTATATTAAGTCTAACAATCAGACTGATAATGTAATCATTAATAGCCCATATAAAAACACCTGCATATGTCAGAGGGCCACAGTTACACTGGCTGTTGTTAATCACAGTTCCTGGCAATTCATATGTGATTTATAATTTCTGGTATTCAGAAATTAGTAGGCTGCACGACAAAGAAAGTGACAGAAGGAAAGTCAGATGATATGCACTGAAAATATATGACAGTAGAAGTTATTTAAATATTCCAGAACAACAGTTGATTGCAAAGAAATGTAAAGTTTCAATGAGTTTCATGCTCAATACTGGTAAGAGAGTAATACTGCCCTCCTGTGCCTGGACACTGTGCTCTTGTCTATTAAACTTGTATTATCTTAAGCATTTTCATTTAGACCTTAATGGTTATGTGTAAAGTATTGTTTTACTTAACAGATGTAACGCTGTATATTAGTATGATTTTCATAGATGAATGTATTAATCGATGAATCATTGGTGAAGAAGATGACAGGAAA
Organism: Gymnodraco acuticeps; assembly: GCF_902827175.1. Lineage (NCBI taxonomy): Eukaryota > Metazoa > Chordata > Actinopteri > Perciformes > Bathydraconidae > Gymnodraco > Gymnodraco acuticeps. The sequence goes on along the minus strand of NW_022990647.1, from coordinate 1,473,311 downwards.
TATGTCTCGTTTTACAAAATCCAAAGTAAACTTCAAGTTGTTTAATGTATGTGACCCACAGTATAAACCCACTGTGGGTCACATTCAATGTACAGAGATATTTTTAAAAAGAAAATAAAATCCTTATAATTTAAACACTTGAACCAGCAAATGTCTGGTAATGTTTGCTTTTAAATAACTTCGATCACAACTAAGTCATTAAACAATGCTGAGATGTCCAAACACAGAAAATACAATTTGTATGTGGGCTTCACTGTTTGGCCTTAATTGATCATGAAATATAGTTGGTAAAATTGAAAACTGTAAGGTGAATAATACACTCCTGTATGCATCATACATTCCAGCCTACTGATAGCCCCCATTTTAGATTTCTGGAAAGACACGTTTCATAATTTCCTAAGACAAGACAGAATCCTGGAAATATTTAAATATCATTACACAAGATGCAGTGAGCCACTGGGAGAGATTTTCTGTAATTTACTGTGACAACACTGCAGTCACCCTGATGTAAGGAGGGAATGCTCACAGAGGGGAAACAAGACAGGAAGGATCACAATGGAAAGAACAACTCATGGTGAACATCCCCCACACCAACTCACACATTCAAGTACATTTGAGGACATTCGTAATCAAAATCATAAATAATCATACATGATGACTCACACCATGGGGAATGACTGACATGCTTGAACCAAGGTAGCATTGAATAGATTCTTTTAATCACAAGATTACACACACTTCCACCCATCAACCCATCGACATACCGTGACTCATAGTGATCATATCTGGGCAAACATATTATAAAACACTAAAATGTACAGCAAAGTTAAATCCACTCACCACACAACAGTATCACCATATACTCCATGGACTATTCATACATATATTGAATCTGATGCAACCACAACGTTTATAATGTTCAGTTTCTGTTGACATTGTTGGGAATATCACTAATCACAGAAGTCCAGTGCAACAACAACACTTAGTCTGACCGATTACATAAAGATTACAAAAATATGACTTGATGCTATCATAATTGAATTGCCAGTTATACGACAACTGAACAGAATCCTAAAGTAACCCTTATTAAAGAACAGTTGTATTGAATTGTACAAGTGTACATGGAGAGGAAAATTAATGTATATACTTATTAAAATAATCTATTTATTCGCCATTAGTTGTTTAATCTGAAGGACACACTTCATGGAAACGGTGTAAAACTTGCTTAAATTGCTCTAAAATTAAATATTCTAGGAAATAACAGACACTTTGTATTTAGTGGTTTCATAAGGAAGACACATAATAATTGTTTTAAATGTAATATTTGACAAATTGTGGACAGAAACGAAATGTAGGTTTATTTTTTCTTCGTGTATTTTGAGTAAATGTATTGGTGGCAATACAGTCACAGTACAACATACATGACTTCCTCAAGCTGACTTCTAACGGGTGTAATATATTTTTAAACAAACTACGTTTATGTCAAATTAAAAAACAATTACAAGTGACTTTGGATACCGTTAAAATCCGCATCATACATATACAACTATTTATAATATCAAACACAACTTACCAGGCTGATCCTGAGTTTCTCTGTGTGAAGCAGAGTGTTAAAGGGTTGAGAGACGTGGAGCTTTATAACGCTTATTCAGGGTGTATAGGGGGTGTGATGTGTGGTGTGTGATGTGTGATGATATGATGTGTGATGTGTGTGTATGTGCGTGTGTGTGCATTTAGTGTAGTAGCAGCAGCATGTGGTTGACGTGAAAGAGGAAACGCTTGTCTAAACAGGGTCAGGTTTGACGAGCGTTCTATAACTAAAGGATGAGGTTATATAATACGCGAAACTATCCTTAAAAACACAGTTTAAAGACAGATCAGACCAATTGAAATTGTATATAACCAAAGTGCGATGTAATAGTTTAATTTATTGTCAAAACGTTTCAAAACAAAAGCACTAAAGATCGACATGTCAAGAGGGTTTAAAAATGCTGCTTTCATATGTCCCCCTGAATTTCTGGCTCTAAATGCTTACACCTTTCTTCTATTTGCAAGTTCTTTTCGTAGTCCTTTATTCATTATAATAAACATATCTTATATTTTTAAGTGCAATTAAAAACACATCTACTTCAATAAACGGGTATTTTTCTCTGCCAAATCATCTCTCATGTACAAAAGGGAACACGTCATGTTGCTGGTCTCGATCTGTTTAGAGTTCTCTGATAGCACTTGAAAGCAGCATAGGCCTTTTTATCTATGCACGTTTTATCGGTCATTTTCTGGAGTTTTTGCTTTTATGTCATACGTCAATACAGTCACAAACAAATACAAATATGTCTCACAATTTATCTTTTAAATGTACTCTTTTACCTTGTGACATTCGTTATTTAATTGTTTCCAAGAAACGCAATTGGATATTTTTTGGCAGGTCTGAGTTTCCGTAGAAGCAGGAAGTAGCGTTTCACAACCATCGGGGCTCCGGCGTGACATTCACCGGGTTGTCAGAGTCAGGGTTAAGAACAGGGGTAAAACGACCACCCTGCACTCAAACTATAAGTTATCAAAATGAGAGTTCTACAGGCGGGTCTGTCTTTGGCTAAATCTCATCTCCTGGCTCCAGGAAGCGTCACTCTGAAAAAGGTAACATTAACTGTCTGCAGCTGAACCTGAACCCATTTGACACCAAACCTCCATCAGCCCTGTGCCTTTCACAATCGGTCAACAGACAGACAGGGATTTGAATATTGTTTTTCATGTCCTCAGGTGCTCATCAACAGCTGTCGGACATGCTCCTCCGGGTTCTATCTTAATGAGAGTATCCGCAACATCGGGATCTCGGCTCACATCGACTCCGGGAAGACCACCCTGACCGAGCGCGTCCTCTTCTACACCGGCAGGATAGCAGAGATCCACGAGGTGAGTGTGGCTGTGCATTAGGATTAAAACCACCTTTAATAGCCAAATAGTTGTGCACATACAAGGAATTTGACTTTTTGCGCATTGCTCTCGAAGTACATGCATATAGGTAGACATAAAGGCGAGAAACAAGGACAACACAGCTGGAAAAATACATCAAGAATAGACAGGACTGATATGTACACAAGTATGTGAAAAAAGCAACTGTATATCGATAATTACTATATAAAGCATCAATGACCAACTACAATGGTTTGGTCTGTTGATCTGCAGAAAAGTAATCAGCCACCTTCGTTATTAATTTTTCATGTGTACATTTAAGGGCAGCATTTAAAATATGTAGGTTTCCTGCTTTTCTCTGTTTATTATCAAATGACACTGGATAGCTTTGGGTTCAGGCCTTACAAAACAAATCATTCAAATATATCACTTTGGACTGAAAGAAACTGGAGAGATTTATTTTCATTTATAGACCAAATGATTAATCGAGAAAACATTATGGGGAGATGATTTGATTTGCAGGCAGCCTCGAATAGATCTCTATATACATTAAGCTTGTAGGATTTAGAAGATGATAGTTCATCAGAGTGACAGACAGGGAGAAGACACTCTTTTGTTTTGGTGTACAGCGTTCCAATGGTCTACACTACAGTTATCAGCATTAGTAGTCTTATGAATCAGTTGTTGCTTTCAGGTGAGGTTAACAGGTGTACAGTTTGAATCTTTCATGGTCTGTTTTCCTCCCCTGGATTGTGTAGGTGAAGGGGAAGGATGGTGTGGGAGCCACTATGGACTCTATGGAGCTGGAGAGGCAGAGAGGCATCACCATCCAGTCAGCTGCTACATATACTGTGTGGAAGGATCACAACATCAACATCATTGATACACCAGGTACTAAATGTTCTTGGGGACAACATGTTTGCATATGACTTCTGATTTAGGTTTTGTTTTAACTAAAGGTCACTGTCTGTTGTTTCTCCAGGTCACGTGGACTTTACCATTGAGGTGGAGCGAGCACTGCGCGTGCTGGACGGTGCTGTGCTGGTCCTGTGTGCGGTGGGGGGAGTCCAGTGTCAGACTATGACAGTGAACAGGCAGATGAAACGCTACAACGTCCCCTTCCTCACCTTCATCAACAAGCTGGACCGCATGGGCGCCAACCCCAACCGAGCCCTGCTGCAGATGAGGTACAGTATTTATCAAATCACAAGTGATAACGTAACAATAGATACTCTATTAAAAGAACAATATCGTCTAACCATTCGTCAAATGAGTAAGTGTGCTAAACTGTTGGATAGATGTCGATAACTAGTGTTTAATTCAGTCTAAAGACAGACAAGGGTTTTGTTAATGTATAATACAGATTGTAAACCAGGAAATCACGATGATAAAAAATCCTGCTTTCGAATGTTTTTCCTGAGATTTTGCTAATAGTAATAGTTTTAATATACTGAGAAATAGACCTGGATGCAAGAAAATTAGAAGTAAGGATTGATTCAGACTCATGCAGATGTGTTTTTATGGTGCCCACTAGGGCTGCCCCAGTGCTCCTAATAGTCAACTAATCGCTAGTCGACTATTAAGGTCTTAGTCGAGCAATTGTTCATTAGTCGATTAGTTGAAAAAGAAAAAAAAAAGATTTACAACAAAAAAAAACACGTGACTGCTGCGTTCCCTGTGTTGAATCAGACGGAGCTGTGCCAACTTGTTATTGGACTAATTATGTCAGGGAGGAAATGCAAAATGTGGGAGCACTTTGAGCATCACAAGGATGAACCCAAGAAAGTTATTTGCAAACTCTGCAGGCAAAAGTTTCCCTATTATTCGTCGACTTCAAATATGACGTATCACCTTAAGCATGTAAGTACTAGCCTAGCTTAGCCTAGCCACGATGACATAAGTTGTGTTTTGATGTCTGTGTTGTGTATGCGACGATTAGTCGACTAATACAATTGATGACTATTGGTCGACTAGAAAAATCTTTAGTCGAGGGCAGCCCTAGTGCACACAGAAACAAGCTTAAGTCTTTCATTTAGGCTTGATTAGACATGAAATCATCATTCTATAAGCAATGTTGTTTTCAGCCTCTGGTTTTGTTCCTGTAGTTATGATCTGAAGCATATTTATTTTCCTTCCTCAGAACCAAACTGAACCATAACGCAGCCTATGTGAACATCCCAATGGGCCTGGAAGGGAACATACGCGGCATCATCGACCTGGTAGAGGATAGGAGCATATATTTTGAAGGACCTTTTGGGTGAGGGTCTCCCCTTATTGCTACTTGACCTTCAAGATATCTGTTTCTGTTATAGTATGAATTGAATATTTGTATGTAACTTTAGCATTAGAATTCGATTGTAGCACATATGAGTGATTGAAAATCCTTTGCTACAGAACTATAATACCTACAGTGACAAATCATTCAAATCATTATCCGTCAGGTTACAAGTGTTTCTTCCTCCCTGCAGTCAAGATATCCGCTATGATGAGATCCCGGCAGATTTCCGCGCTGAGGCTGCAGACCGGCGGCAGGAGCTGGTGGAGTGCGTGGCTGACGCTGATGAAATCTTGGGAGAGATGTACTTGGAGGAAAAGCCTCTAACAAATAGCGACCTGAAGGTTTGTCTCCTATAAAGAGAACGAATGTGTGAATGAATGAAAGCTTAACCTGGGCCCTAGAGTTTTCTGATAAACTGCTTGTTTTTGAATGAAAACCTTGAACCAGATGAATCTATCTATATCAATCTTGTCGCCATATGGTGGCACTAGTTGAACATTTTGAAAATCATTTTACCACATTTTATGGCAGCCATTTGAAAATTGTAAAGGCCTTTTTATATAAAAAAAAACACAAATGTCAACCTAATTAAAAACTCAAACGTTTATCCATGCTGCAGCTTCTGAGATATATTAGTTTGGACCAAGTTGTGGAGCGAGCCTTGCTCATAAAACACAAGCCTTTTTTCAAATCATTTTCTTAATTTAAACTCCATCAGAAATTCCTCTCATTGCATACCTAAGTTGTGACATTAACGCTATGTGTGCATGAAGAAGGAAAGCAGTCTTGTTGCCCCGCTCTCAGACTCTTGTCTCTTCTCTGTGTTGCAGGCTGCGATCCGCAGGGCCACCCTGCAGCGCCTCTTCACTCCGGTGCTGGTCGGCACCGCATTGAAGAACAAAGGCGTCCAAGCTCTACTAGACGCTGTCCTGGATTACATGCCAAACCCCACTGAAGTAAAAAACTATGCCAACTTCAATGATGAGTGAGTATTGATCAGGGTAGTAAATGTGTATGGAAAGTTGCCCTTAAAAGTCTCCTATCATGCAAAATGCACTTTTTTATGTCTTTTATACATAAACATGGGTCCTCTGTGTGTCAGAAACGGACAACGGAGCTGATCCAGATTTGCATCTGATATGACGTAATATCGGAAACGTGGGCTGGCTTTACACCCACGGCCCTATCAGAAACGTTGCTATCAGAAACAATGCGCAACGTTTTGGAAGTAATATGGTTTGTTTACATGAGCAAGCATTGCTAACACTCAGAGCTAACGCTGTACTGGAGAGAGTATGTGTAAAGAAACAGGATATAAAAAGGAACTCACCTTGTGGTAAACCGGCAAGAGAAAAAGCCTTTGAGCTCCATACTGTTTCAGAAATAATCCTTGATATGGTTTGGAACATAAAATGGCGTTTAATCACGGCAGGGTTTAGCTGAGTATCTGGGTACAATTCTCCTGCATGAGCTCTCGTCTCGGCTCTTCTTTTTTCTTTATAAAGCTATGGACCCAGAGTCAGCACTTCTCTAACAGGGCTGAAATAGAGGGGTATGAGGTATGGCTAGAATGGGGGATCTGTTTGGTATTTTGAGCAAAACACTTCATAGACATGTTTTTTATATATCTGAGACCTATAATATATGCCTACAAATAGTATAATAGGAGACCTTTAATAGTGACACTATATTCAATTCAATTAATATTAGATACAATTTTTCTGTAGATCTTTAAAATGTGTTTTGAGAAATCTTGACATCAGTTGGTTTCCATTGTCTTAGTGTTGCCGATGAAACAACAAAGATGGAAATGGACCCTACAAGAGACTCTACGAACCCCTTTGTTGCTCTGGCCTTCAAACTGGAGGTCAGTTACTAGCCTTAATCTTTTATATCTGCAATATTGCTTTACAGGAACATTCAAACATGTCATACTTTGTTGTTTCCTGTTGTTCACACTATCAGGCGGGCAGGTTCGGCCAGCTGACATATGTGCGGGTGTACCAGGGCTGCCTGAAGAAGGGAGAGCACATCTATAACACACGCACTAACAAGAGAGTCAGAGTTCAGAGGCTAGTGCGTCTCCACGCCGACCAGATGGAGGTGAGTAGAAGCCTGCGCACGTCAGCAGGCTCTCCGAGGTCACCATTTTCCAGTTCAAACAGCAGAGAAACATGACTGGTCAAAATGCTCAGGTTCCTCATTTGGCACCACTCAAGTGGAAATATAAAAACCACATCCCCTGTGACACCAGAGTTTCCATCTCGTAGCATCAAAACAAGAAATTAATGTGATAAATATTCGCTCCTATAATAATCACTCAGACTTCCGTTATTAATAACACCGCTTTTGAATCAACCTATTTCTGTATTTTTACATTTGTTTTCTTTCTCTCCAGGACGTGGAGGAGGTTTATGCTGGAGATATTTCTGCTCTGTTTGGGATTGACTGTGCCAGTGGAGACACTTTTACATCCAAGGCTGGTGCTAACCTCTCCATGGTGAGCAACTTCAATGTTATTATATTCGAATGACAAATACATTTTTTCTTAATTTTGTTCCCCTTTTTTATTTCATGATGTAAAGAATCTTGTGCTTAATTTGTCATCATTTCTGACCCACAGGAATCTATCCATGTCCCAGAGCCTGTCATTTCCATGTCAATAAAACCAAATAACAAGGTAAACACTGCTTTGATTGACTCGTACTGTATTCAAAGTCTAAATCACATGTCTTAACTCTTCTCTCTTTATCCTGCTCCTAACCAGATTGACCTGGATAAATTCTCCAAAGGTATGGGTCGTTTCACCAGGGAAGATCCGACGTTTCGAGTGTATTATGACGTGGAGAGCAGAGAAACCATCATCTCAGGAATGGGCGAGCTTCATCTGGAAATCTACTCCCAGGTACCCAATATGAACAATATTCTGCATCTTTAATACAAGATATATGCATTAAATAGGACACATTAACTGATTGGTTTTGATTGGTGTAAACATATATGGGTGAAAAATCCATGCATTTGCAAATATGACTGCTTTTAGAACTATTTCTCCCCGGGCGCCGTTCAAAATGGCAGCACACTGCTCCTAACACAGGATGGGTCAAATGCAGAGAAACAATTTCCCCACGGGAAATATAAAGTAAAATATAAAGTATATCAAATCATTTCCCCCAATTCGTAATCTCAACTGTAGTTGATGATTCTTCTGACTTGATTTTTAGAGATAGCTCTAGTGTAGGCCCCCAAAGTAAACCCAACTAAAGATGAAATGGATTGATCAGTCCCCTCATTTAAAAGATGTCTTCATGTTTAAGGTTTCCCTTTTTAAACTGCAGATATTTGACCTGGTATTCTGTTGGTTTATTCTTGTTTTGCTTTTTCAGAGGATGGAGAGGGAATACAGCTGTCCCTGTGTGATGGGAAAACCCAAAGTGGCTTTCAGAGAGACGATCAGTGGTCCTGTACAGTAAGTGCTCTCTCGTACACACACTAGTCTGTATACAGTTTATTTTGGCTAAAATCAAAGCAACCAAAATGACTGCTAAGGTAGCAGAATGTTATAATGTCATCATTATATATGATGGCTTTTTATTTGCAGCATTTCATCTCCAATATTTGAGTACAAGAGAGGAGGGTCAGGATGTGGTTTTTGTTGTGGCAGCAGTGTGATGAATGTCAGCAGTTCAGTTTGTGTTTGGAGGTTTTTCACAATGATGGCAGTGTGGCAGCTGCTCCATCTGCTGCACTTTAACGCCCTCTGGAGGAGACCATGTGAACAGCAGCTTCCAGTGAATGATTTCCTGCCAAATAACACGGATTGTCAGATTAACAGGAGATTTCATGCACTGAAAGCTTAAATACTGCACATATTTGGCACGAGAGAAGTTATATTGCTCCAGATTAGGGATTTACTGCTCTAGTCTTCTTGTTTTGTGGTACTATATCACACATTTCTTCTTGTCAACTGGTACATACCAGACTTGCTTACTCTCAAATTCATCCAGTCCTGAGTTTATAAACTGATATATCAACCACTTATTCTGATAAACATTCACAATGTTAGTTATTTGTCAAGGAAAAATATAATATGCCTAGTTTTTTGACGTAGTTATTGTAGCCATCGACAGTCATTTTACCGACAGTCAAGATTTGCGTAGAGTGATGGTAAACATTATTGTAGGTTTTATTATTAAGAATATTATAATAAGTGGTTACCTGGGACACCATCTCATGCAGCAGTACATGACAGTCAAACTTCAGCTGGTCGTTCTCAGTTGCCTGCAGCAGAAACAAATAAAATAAAGGAAAATGTTGACGTTTTAAAAATAAAACATTCTCGAATCACATCAGCTTTCTTTCAGCTGAATGATAATCATAATAATAATAATTATACGCTTAATGTATATAGCACCTTTCAAGCAAGATGCAGCCCAAAGTGCTTTACAGAGTAAGACAAGCTACAAAATAAGAGTGAGGAACATAATTGAAAACGAGTTATAAACAAACAGAGTTATATTATAGAACCATAAAACCTGAACAGTGATGCAACTAAAATTACCCCAAAAAAAACAAAAAACAATGGAGTTTGCTGTTTGTTCTAAGACTATTAAGGTCTATGATCGAAACAATGACTGATAATACAAAGAGTCTGAATAACATACATGTTACAAAAACGGACGAAACAAACCTACCAGCTGTGTGATGTTGGCCACCTGAGCCATGTTGTACAGAGTGTTCTCACTGGACTCATTCAGCATGATGAAGCTGGAGGCCACGATGCAGAGGTGCCAGAAAGGCTTCATGTCGGGATCAATGTGACCGTAGCTGTCTGTTGGTCACAATGTGGTGTGTTAGGAAACAAGTTAATTTGCACGTGGTTAAGCCTTGTCACTACCAATTATGCAAAGATAAATTGATTAGTTGTCAACTTTTTTTAATTGAGGTTAACATGTTGGGCCTTGGGAAATATTGATGGACATTAACAAAAAATCGATTAACCAAGAAAATACTTGACAGACTGATTGCTATGGAAAATAACACACTGCGTTGGCTTATAATGTACTGGAGGTCACACCATTGAGGATCAGAATGTCAGCCATTTGTGTCGTGTTAGTATTTTTGAGAGGAACAATGAGTTCACTCAAAAACGTAGTGTTGAAATCCACAAATGCTTCACGTGCACACTGCCCATGTTGTGCAATGCATGGCTTTGTGCATTGATCAGGAGCTAAATCAAGCAGTGTTTGTTTTCTTACCAGGTAAATTGTGTGCCGATAAAAGGCTCTGGGTCATCTTGTACTGTTGGTACAAGGCCTCTTCTTGAGCTGTGGTTTTGATTTTAAGGAGCTCCTCACACGAGGCCTGGACCTGAGGAGAGCGCTGCTGCCCCCCCCCTCGGAAACAAAACCTCTGCAGAGCATTTCTCTGTCGTCTGGGGGGAGTTTACAGAGAGGGGATGGTTAAAATAAAGAAGGATATAATAGAAAGGAAGGTTTGATAAGAGAGAGGAGAGGGAAGTATACAGAGCAAAGGCGTAGTCCAGATGTTACCATGGCAGCTGGTGAGTCAGTGTTGCACCACACTGCCTCCTTTTATCTGCTGTTTCGTTAAAGCTTGTCTGACCTGCTCGCTCTAAAGCCAGGGATTATTAACTTTAAACACAAATGTAGCCTAAGACTAGCTTCAAATATATTTTCATTGTTTTGTGTATGGAAAATCACAACTGAAACCTTTTTAAGGTAAATGCAGCGAGTTAAACATAGTGTGTCTTCACAGACAAACTAAAGGAGGGGGAGTGGTCAAAGCTTTCGACACAGAATTAGTCATTTTAGATTTTTACGGGTACTTTTAAATAACGTACAGGTAGAATTGACAGTCATTTTATTTTCGTTAAGGGCACTGTCCCTGTGAAATATAATAAAACAAATTCAAAAAGCTGCCCCATATGTTAAAAAAGCTACTCTTAATTCAAGAACACATGGCTGTATGTAATCCACACGCTTTTTACAGTAAATCACATCTTACATTGCTGATTATCTCCTGCACTGAGATCTCCAGCTGATACTTTCTTCCAGAGTCTTCAACATCCTAAAAGCCAAGTCAGAAATAACCACAGTTAGTAAGAGAAACAACGTCACTGTAAGGTAAACTGTAAGCGTTAAACTTTGGCTGACCTCTGCATTTCCGCTGTGGACTCTGTGCAGTCCTAGCAGCCGGTATGGGGAGCCGTATCGAGTGTTGAGGTAGTGTTGGACCACTTTGGCTGCTCTCTGCGCCTGGTAGTGATTGGGGTTCAGCTCTCCTGTCGCCATCACATCCTCGTCTGCCTCCTCTTCCACCAATATGTCCAGCTGTTAACCCAGAGAGAAGAGAGCGCAGACAGTGAGAGAGGAAATAAGAAAAATACCGTTTTCAAAGAGGGATGGGCTTCTAAGGACTTTGACCCTCGGTTGTCAGCAGGGAGAAGCTTTTGTCTTCAGCTTCAGGCACAAGGAACACCTCCATTGGGAAAAAAGTGGAAAGCAAATACATAAAAAGAACAATAGAGTGTACAGCTGAAAACGTGTTTTAAATAAGCTAGTCTGATCTTGCCTGTAACTGAAACGCTGGAACTTCTCTGCCTGTTAGTTTGACAGGTGGAAACTTGTATGTGTCCGCTGCTCTGTGTGTAGATTGGCGAGATTACTTCCCACTTCCTCCTTCAGAGCTCTTGGACTTCCCCCTTTTTTTTTTTTTTAAAGAGACGGAGCTCTTTTCTTTTGTTTCCTCTCATTTTCTCTTCTCTCTATTGAATCAGCTTTATAACAGAAATGCAACCGTGGATCAGTAACATCTGTTGCTCCAGTGTTTGAGCTGCTATTCAAATTTTAAATGAGATTTCCGTGATAGATTAGCAAGGTGTTTGATATATTTGTATGTGACATGATCCCAAGTGTATCAGTGCCAACACTGATATCTGATATGTTTCACTAATATTGGTCTAATACTAGTAACTGTAGTCTAATGACAAATGGAGGTGCAGAACTTAGTGAGTCTTCTTGTAACTTTGTATTTAACAATAACATTTTATTTTTTTGTGTTAAATGGCTCCGAAAGAAATCATAAAAATAGTGTATTTTTACATTGCTTATGTATTACAGAAAGATATCTCATACACACACAGGAAAGAAACAAGATCTAGATTTCCCTGTCTTCACTAAACCAATATATGGTTAATATTTGAGTTGACTATTGAGTATCATCTTTTTCAGTTACAGTCTTCAGCCATCCATCTTGTGTTGGTGGTTCTGTCTTGTACCATATGTCATCTCTTACTGTACTGCCATATTTAAAAGTACAGTACCATACATGACCTAGCTATATCCAAAATGTATTAAATAATAGTGCACTACTATTTGTAATACTAGTGTATGTAGTACAGCAAACATTAATATCCATCTAAGAAATAAAATAATGTGGGATTTGTTTTTGAATTCTGTACTTATTTGTGCTCTTCTTTCTTTCCCTGCAGGTTTGACTTCCTTCACAAGAAGCAGAGCGGCGGCTCGGGGCAGTACGGTAAAGTTATCGGATACATTGAGCCTCTTGATGGCGAGCATCAGACCGGCCTGGAGTTTGAAGACCTGACTGTTGGAACCAACATCCCGAAGCAGTTTGTACCAGCTGTCGAAAAGGTTTGTTTCCCAAACTTTTAAAGTAGAAAAAAAGCTACAAAGGTTACTTGAACTCTAAGCTAAAGACAAGCTCTTGTTTTTCTGTAATTAATTGTTTCTTCCCATCATGCTGCAGGGCTTCAGGGAGGCCTGTGAGAAGGGACCCCTGAGCGGGCACAAGATCTCAGGACTGAAGTTCGTCCTGGAGGATGGAGCGCATCACTTGGTGGACTCCTGTGAGATGTCCTTCATCCGTGCAGGGGAGGGTGCTCTAAAACAAGGTGAGGGCCTGACCTCCTGTTTCACGTCTGTTGTTGTCAGCGGTTGTTAATGCAATGCGTTCTCCTCAGCGATGGAGAGAGCCAGCACGGCCATCCTGGAGCCCATCATGTCTGTGGAGATCGTAGCTCCTGTGGAGTTTCAGGGAGCGGTCATCGCTGGTGTAACCCGCCGGCATGGAGTCATCTCCGAACACGACGGGACGGAGGAATACATCACCCTGTCCGCTGACGTGAGTCCAGTTTGTGAATGACTCACATCCAGCATGCATCTGCAGTATTCAGCTTTCATTTGTTGTCTCTTATGCTCCTCCATCCTTGGTATTTGACGAGTTTACAAACTCTTCCCAACAGATTCCACTTAACAACATGTTCGGATACGCCACAGAACTACGCTCCTCCACTGAAGTAAGTTCTACCCTCAAACGCCAACATCTGTAGAGCATCTGTAGTGCATATACTGTAAAGTGAATGCTATTCCCTGTGTTTTTATTCATCAATGGATGACAAGCTTTCTAAAATAGTAGCATTCTAATGAAAAGACCAAATGCTACGTATTCCGTATTAATACAAATGATAACAATTTGTTATGAATATAAACATTATTACTTTCTATATCGTACATACATCTACTTTTCCTGTTTACCATTTGAAATACTATCAGCCAGTACTTGCCTTTATTTAGTTCTATTTATGCCGTAGTTTCTTATTTGCTTTGACTTGTTTCTTTTACTGATTATTTATTATTATAAAGATATTTAAACAGCTTTGTTGAAAGGTGCCTAAGAGCCAAGATTTGTTTTGATTACGAATGCTTTGTAGGAATAATAAAGAACTTAAAAATAAAAATATTGATTAAATGGTCTTTTGAAACATGCTGGATTTCCCGGCCTTGAGTAATTTCTGCAGTCTTCCTTTCTGGTTGTTGGCAGGACCTCCACCAATCAATTCAGAGGAGTCTTAGAGTTCAAAACAACTTTGATAAACTAACATTCTTTATCTGATGTTTATTCAGGGAAAAGGGGAGTACACCATGGAGTACAGCAGATACCAGCCCTGCCTACAGGCAACACAAGAGGAAATCATCCAGAAATACTTGGAGTCTACAGGGCAGCTGCCTGCGAAGAAGAACAAGTGGAAGGCCTAAAAAAGCATTATCCACCAATTAGACTGGACTTTAACACGACAGCCGTCCCTCATTTCTACACACATCAACCGTGACCTACATTTGAGGAGCCATGAAAAAACTGACACTTTACTTTTGTAGCTATTGTTTCTCCCTGATGTTTGACCCACTGCAGAAAACATATTTATTACCTTGATTTTACAAACATTTGACCTTGTTGGTATAAAAAACTCTTTAGCGTAAAATAGCTTTTGTACTATGTACAGAATGGTCTTCATGTAAAAATGTCTGCAACAAAGATGTATATCCGTCTTTTAAAGTGTTGTTCTTTGGATGTGCGCGTCATTTGTCTCCACAACTACAAATGCCTTCTTTTTCTTGTACAGCAGCATGCTCCTGGCAACCTGTAGATCTAATGGTGTAAATGATTATCTACAAAAATATAAAAACAGCTATATGGATCTTTTGTTGACGATGACTTGATTTGCTTAGTCAATTAGGCCATTTATTTTTAAGTAATGAGAACATCTCTGTTAAACACAAGATTTTAAGTGGTGCGTTTGACTGGTTCTTATGGAGATACTCTTTTTTATGGATAAAAAAAGTTGTAGTCAAGCCTCCCTAGAAAAGAAAGACGATTCCAAATCAAAGCTAGATCTTCCTCACCGTTTCAGAGAGCTCGGTTTCCTCCACTGTCTCTGGGACGCTGTTGGGATGAACCGTCGTGAACGCTGAGTCAGCTTCAGGTCTGGGCGCCACGCTGGGGCTCCCGGTCACCCCACTCAACACAGCCAGAAGCACAACGATCCTCAGACTCATTATAGTAAGCTGTAAAACACAGAGGCCAGAGAAAAGGAGAAAACCACTTCTGTGAAGGAGCGCAGGAAAGGAAATGACCCTCCTGTCAGTGTGGCGTTATGTAACGGAGGAGGAGGAGGGAGCAGAAAGAAGAGACTGTCCAGAACTCTCTTCCTGGCACAATCTGTTTATTTTGTTCTCCTCTTACCTAAACAAACTGCTCCACTTTATCTGGTTCTGTTCCTCGTACGCTCTCATGCAACTCACTTAAGTTGTCAGCGCCTAAATGTTTCCACAGCCTCACGAGATGAATTGATTAGTTTAGCAACAGTAATTCCATTAGAGCAGCTGTGACTAATATGAGCTTGACGTTTTGCAGCCTCGCTCGGTCCACCGTGCCAGATTAAATGAAGCGGGATGTTCACTGAGACAAATCAAACACGTCCTGTCAATTTGGGGTTGTTAAAACGCAAAATCTACACAGTTAAATATCATCATCTTTATTTAAAGAGACTCTTGGTCCATTATTACAAAACATACAACACTCAAATATAAATTAAAAAAGGCAGTTATACCAATGTTTCCACAGAGGTGACTGGTATCGTACAGCTCTGAAACACGGATTTGAAAGCAGCATAATGACAGAGTTATGAGAAACATTCAATCGACAGATGTACATTAGATTTCTCAAAAGAGCATGGAACGTGTTGACTCGTGCATTACAGAACATTTCACTTGCACTGCACCACCTTGGTTTTCTAAGCAGTAGGCCTATACGCAAACAGTCATATGCAACCTGGAGCTTCCGGAGGCTCGCCTTCTTATACTTGACCCACAAGGGGGCCGTATAGAGAGGAGTGCAATAAGCTCTAAAGAGGTTCACCTTAACCTTATCTGAACACTATATATTAATAAATATATATTAAGGAGAGTTGTGAAAACATCAGCTGGAAAAGTAGCTCACAATCCAACATCCAACAATATTCTCACAGGACACACTAACACTTTGGAGACTATTTAGTAATTTCTTAAATTGTTCTGATATCATGGACCTTAGATTTAATTTTTAAAAAGGTAGTGATATTTTCCCCTCAGATTCTACGTTTAAGATGTTTTTTTCAGTTATATAAAGTATCAGACTCTTATTTGGGAAATACACCTTGACCTCAGTCACATTACTGAATCTAATCTAATTTATTATCTTTCCTAAAATTAGATGAATTGAAGAATTGCTTTTGATGAGCATGTTTAAATCTCCAAAATAGAGATGCTATTTGATGGTCAGGATAACTTTAATGAGACCTAATCAATAACATAAATGAATAACATCAATTATACTGAACAGAAAAGGCTTTTCACCGGTTGCACTGAGGTGCAGTTAATGCTCTGTGCATAATATGTACATACACTCAGTAACTGTGGGGGAAACTTCTGTGTAGCAATGCAGGAGGAGTCACCGACTCAGGAAGGAGACACGGGGAGAGCTGGAGCTCTGATGTCAAACACTGATGGTTTATTTAGGAGCTTCGGCCAGAGAATTCACAAAAAAAGTCAAAGAGTCAGAGGTTCTGACTTCACGGTAGAGTTGCCACGTCAATTCTGAAGAACTCTACCCCAGACCTGTTTATTTAGCTAGTTCAGAGAGAATAATCAACATGCTGCATAACAAGATAGAATCATAACACCTCTATCAGCTGACGCAAACAGGCAGGAACAGGGAGACAAAACACTGAGAGCACAGCAGCCAAGGTTACAGGTGCGTGTGCTCAGTCAGGACAGTATGAACTGATAAACTGGGTCAAAGTTATGGGCCTTGGAAAATATTTCCCCAACAGTAACCACATAATAGGGTAAACCTGTATGATCTACTGCAATTCAATAAAATAGCTCATAAATAATAATAAAGAATAATAATAAAAGTATACTTTGTAGCAGAACAGTTGTCATTTAATGTCTTGAAATTCTAGGTACTGTATAGATATAAATAGACATTGGATTATAGAAATCTCGTTTTAGATATAACAGTAAAGTGTGTCTTAGTTGGGTTCTTGAATTTGAGGGAATTGGCACATTTCAAAGAGTGTGTATATAAAAAACATCATTGGAAGACACTTAAGACGGGGCGGTGGTGGCGAAGTCGATAGGGACTTGGCTTGGTAACTGGAAGGTCACCAGTTCAAGTCCCGGCAAGACCAAGTGCTACCGAGGTGTCCCTGAGCAAGGCACCGTTCCCTACACTGCTCCCCGGGCGCCGTTCAAAATGGCAGCACACTGCTCCTAACACTAGGATGGGTCAAATGCAGAGAAACAATTTCCCCACGGGGATTAATAAAGTATATCAAAATAAAAAAATAATTAAACTCTGTGTTACAAGGTCAAAAACGACATTTAAGACACAGAGCACATCTCAGTCAACTTCTTCCTTCTCTTCTTTACTCCAGGCTCCTCATGGAAAACTGCAGGACTTTGAGCGCCATGTCCACTTGTACAATCTGTCTCTGGAACTTCATTCTGCCTTCTTCTACATTCATGACCGATATTTCCCAGCTGCGCCTCCCGGGGCAGATTATCGATAAGCTCGTAGAGGGTGAAGATACTGAAGCAGATTTCATCGTAGGCTGTTTTTGTGCCGCACTCAAACAGGCAGGCGAAGGCCACAGCAGGCGGGGCCCCGGGTGAGGGGGACAACTCTAGATAAGCCAGGTCGGAGTAAGCACTGGGGCCCTCATAGATCACCCAGGGGCCCCGCCAACTGTCTGGATCACGGGGGAACAGGCTGAGGAAGATGCCTAGATCCCTGCGTGCGGAGGTCCATGTCGGGTGGGAGTATACTACCCAGGTGGGGGTGAGGAAATCTGGAGGACTGGGGCTAGGGTTGGGAACAGAGGTGGAAATGTTTGAGGAAGTCCAGTGTCTGGAGTGACTTGTAGGTTGATGCAAATGGCTGTCAAGAGAAGTACATAAATGTAACGGGGCAGGAAATCCCACAATGCTTCCATGACAACCGTTTCGAGGCTCCACCAGCCGCTGCACCAGCTGCCCCTCCTGAAACACGGCTCCATCGTCCAGACTGAGGGCCTGCACCCGGTATCCCAGAGGGCTGCGGGCGTTACAGTACAGCACGTTAGTCCCGTCCTCCTCATCCACAGACACCATCTGACACTCCACGCTCTCAGGCACTGGCACCGCCTCCCCGAAATGCCAGGTCCGCCCGTGGGTGTCACTGTGGAAGCAGAAGGCGCGGGGAGTGGTCTGGCACAGCTGTCCGAAGCACTCTTTGCACTCAATGTGGTAAGCGTAGGCAGGTATCAGCAGGCGGCCCGACTTCAGCTGGATGCCGTGGCCCGGGCCGAGAGCAAAAGTGGCCCATTCTGCAGGGAGGGAGCAGGAAGTGAGAAGCAGGGGATGCATGAGGGGGCTGATGCCTGACACTTAAAGGATGTGTTCCCATTTGGTCAAGTCTGTCTAAAAATGAAACTCAGAGTACATAATGGGCGAGAGTTTTTTTCTTTTAGAAAGACTTGAAAAAGTTTAAAACGATCTTTTAACAAGTTCAGTTTGCACACCGTTGCACATCCCCCACTTTCTGAGCAGTTTAATTGATAACCCTGAGATGCTCGCCTGAAGCAGATATCAAGAGTGAGCTACACTCATCTGGTAAGCTGACTTTTCACCGAGTACCCATACGCTTTGTTTCTTTTTCATATTTTTAGTTTTCAGCCCCAAATTATGCTGACAATTTGTCAAACAATCTGGAACCGCATAGACTTTATACATCTTTTCATCACCACAGATACAGGAGAATGCAGAAGAATCAGAAAACTCTTCTGAGATCAATGTTTAAAATCATTTTGCATAGAAAAAGACAGCTTTCTAAGTTTTAAATAATCAGAAAATAATATGTTAAGTCTGTTAAAGGGTGGATCTTTCCTTCATTTCAAGGCTTTATTGTCATATGCACATTAGCTACAGAGTAGATATGGCAATGAACATCTTAATTCACAGGCCCCTCCAATAGTGCAACATGAATATATATAGGACATAAAACAAATAAAAAAGATAAAATAGTAATGAAGCCCTAACCTTTGATAGTATCTCCTATGACACTCTTGGTGAGGTCGGTGACAGGACTCCAGGTGTCTCCTTGGTCGGTGCTGCAGACGTAACAGAGACGGGTAACATTCCTCCCCGACACCAGCTGATAAGACTCCGAGGTGTGGCCCAGGACAGCGATGAAGAACAAGAAGAGAGTTCCTGTGAACTCATCGTACACCGGGCACGGGTTCATGGAGCGATGGCCTGGCAGGAAAGCAGTGCCCAGGACACGAAGGTCATCCCACTGCAGCAAGAAAGGAGGGAGGTTATAATATTAAAATACTACATTTTACCTGGTAAAATGGCTGAGAAACAAGGTAGTTTCAAGGTGTCTTCTACATAAAAAAGGTGTTGTAATTTACCTCTTTGTGTATTTATGTATTTAGGAAATCTAAGACAGGAAATGGAATTCTGTGGTGAACATTTTGAAGAAACCACTTAATACTGTTACTCAAGTAGAGAATTGCTTGACTATATAACCATAGAATATAGTAAAGCTCTCAAATCTGAAGGGCTCTACAGTATCTACCTCCACATAGTTCCTGTAGAAAGTGCCTTTCCTGAGGACCAGCAGGTGAGCCTGAGAGTCGGACGGGCTGAGTCTCTCCTCACAGAAGGCCATGAAGGTCCTGGAGCGAGACAAGTAGAGCAGCGCTGGCACTCTGTACGTCACTCCGTTGGGCTCCTTGTGGAAAAGCACCGACCTCGCTGGAAAATAGGGCGACCTCATGCTCTCCAGTGCTCAGGAAATGTAAAGAGAACTCCAAATCCTCTGAGAAGGAGCTTAACAAAGATACAAAAATAAATAAATAAAAATATGTCTATCATGTAAAAATGAAAGTGAATATAACCTTTATTGTTTTCTATACAATTCTAACTGTAAACAGGGAGACCAATAGGTGAATAGGAGTGCTAAATACAAATACTATCTTTAATTGGACGACAGGAAAATAAATTACACATTCAAAACAATATCATCTTTAGTGAAACCTTCCTATGTAGTTGAGGTAGAAATTACACAAAAAGAGAAGATAGCATCTAATGTGCAGGTCATTACCAGAAAAAGGTAAATATCTCAATACTTACATTCAAAACGCTCTGTGAGAACCGCTGCTCCTGTGACAATATACAGGTTGTGTCAGCATTGAATGTGAGTGAGTGTGTGTGTGTGTGTGTGTGTGTGTGTGTGTGTGTGTGTGTGTGTGTGTGTGTGTGTGTGAACCATGGCCTCTCCTCTCTGTTCCCTATTCAGTATGGCACACTGTTCGCTGACCTAGAAATGGACCACACTCATCACATCTACAGCTTTAGATGATTCAGCAGGTAACAGCCATTGTGGAAATGAAGGTCTGCTGAACAATGATCTGATGTTCTGCCTCCTCGGAGTCCTGTGTGGTTTTCATTTTCTGCAGCATGTGTAGCAAGTTCTGCTTTACTGTTGGTTTATATTTCACAACTGAGACAATGTAGTGTACACATATAATTGCAAGTTATTTTTGTATAGAAATGTAATTGAGATAACTTTCCCTGAATACTCCTTTCAGTCAGCCTTTGCTCAGTTTTGCACTAGCATCAACATCCACCATACACTGATACACTGATGTGAGTAAAGGGTGAAAAACTAAAATAGCTCAAATAATAAAACTACAAGGAATAAAAGTAATACATACATGTTAAATATATTTTTTACATAAAGTTCATTAGATGTTGTGGTGTCAGCGATTCCTGGTGAAAACATGTTTTAGGTAATCAGTATTGCAACAACATAGAGCTGTATACAACTATGTGATGTCATCAATGAGCGACCGGACCCCACATGGTAGCCTGCTAAAGTTTTGACAGCAGTTTTCTAAGGTAGTGTAATTTTCTTTTTGTCTTGACCTTATCAATGCATTTTAACAGCGTTATTGTTTCACAAATTATCTTCAATCAGCGGAATAACAATGTCACTTCAGCCAAACCGCCAGCTGATCGGGGAGTTAGCTTTAAGGCTAACACATTAGCATAGCTGTTAGTTTTCTTCTGGTTTGACATTTCCTTCTTGTGTTTGCAGTTATTTCGCACTTCTATTGCTTTCAAACATCAGTCTGTCTCTGATGATGTTTCTCCCTCTTATGAGACATAAGTATTATGAGACATAATAGACACATAGTAGCTAGTTTAGTTTTAGGTTAGACATTTGACAGACATGAAATCCGGTCATATTACTCAACTTCACAGACTGTCGGCATTATAATATTCAAATAAAATAGAAGAAGCCTAATTGCGTTTTATTTGCCCACTGTAGTCATGATATCTGGTGTGGATTTAGATTCAATGGGTCCCATGACATGGAAGCTATTGCAAAAATAATGTAACTTAGCAACCAAAGGCAGAATTGTTCCCTTTTTAAATAAAATGGAAACAAACTCTAGTTAAGTTGTACAAATCTCACTCGTCACCGGCTTGAGTTTCAAAACAGGATACATATTTTATTATTTAGGGTATTTATTATCCTTGCAAGAATGGAAGTAGTCATCATTACATACAGAGCATACGGTACAACTATTTCCCCGAACAGTGTCCTTCACTTGCTTATACAAGATGGAGAAATACCAGTTAAAAGCAGTATTGATTTCTTCAGATTAGCTAAGGCCCACGTCAGAAATGATCATGCTCGAGATATGTCTATCTGCCTAGAGGCTGAATCATCATGTTAATCGTTGTCACATAGCTTATCATATGCCCATAACAGTGTGTCATGATGCTCTGTAATCATACATCCTGCCATATACAGTTATACACTTGGGCCTTCGTTTTCATGTGTAACTCTGTCCTTAATAGAGTACATTCAGTATTTCCCCCAACACATTTTATAAAAGAGATGTGTCCAGTATAGTTATATAATTCTGCTTCGATGGAGGTAATTGAAAATATCTGATATTTGTAAATAAAATAATAAAGAGCTATTCATTGACGATCAAAGTTGCTGGTAAGTCTTCATTATTTAGATCATCTTTACTGCTGCTTTGAGGTTTTGCCATACGTCAGAGCAACACCACAAATGCATATTATTTCTCCTCACTTTCTGCAGGGTCAGCATGGCCGGGCAGTGGTCTGAGGGCCACTCCACATCCATCCTGTGTGTCGGGGCGTCTTCAGGCCCCGAGGGTCTCCTCGCCTCAGGCTCAGAGGGTGGAGAGGTCACATTGTGGAGCCAAGAGGGAACCATCATAGGCCGTCTCACTCTCCCTGGTGGAGAGGACAGCACCAGTGTTGTGTTTTCTCATGCAGCTCCCGGACAGCTGTACGTGTCACATGGAGATGCAGTGAGTGTACTGGATCCCCGAAACCTGAAGGGCCCTGTGGAGGAGTTTCAGGGTGCAGGGGAGGAGGAGATCAATGCGTTGTCCCTCAATGAGACCGGGTCAGCCCTGGCAGTGGCTGATGACTCCGGGGCGGTCCGGGTACTGGAGCTTCCTGGAGGAAAAGTGTGCAGGACTCTTCGTAGACACACTAACATTTGCTCCTCTGTTGCTTTTCGGCCACACAGGCCCAACAACCTCATTTCTGCTGGACTCGACATGCAGGTAAGGGAGAGGACCATTTGTAATTGTGTCATGTAAGTACTACATTTTACAACTATGGCTTTTACTACCATTATTTTCTCCATTAATGGTCTATAAAATGTCAGATAAACTGAGAAATGCCCTTCCCAGTTTCTTAAAGTCCAAAATTAGGTCTTTCATTATTTTTAGTCAGCCCTAAACCCAAATGTATTAACTCAAAGGAACAGCAGGGAATTTCCAGATTTAATAAGCTTAATTTTTACATGGAAAAGTACTTTTACGTTTGATTTTAAGAATAGTTGGCAGTTAGTTTTCTATTCATTGAATAAAAAATAGTTGCAACTCCGGATCAGTTTTACCTTTCTTGTGCCTTAAGGTGATGCTGTGGGGTCTGCAAAAGACGCGCCCTCTTTGGACCGTGAACCTCCAGGATGTGGCAGAGGAAGAAGGGGACGATCAGCAGCGTCCTGGGCAGCTTTTTAACCCGCCTCTGGTCCACTGTGTCTCTGTGGCGAGTTGTGGGAACATTCTGGGTTGTGCGGCAGAGGACGGGCGGGTGCATGTGATTCGGATCGGCAGCGGCTCTAAACTGGAACAGCAGGGAGCAGTCAAGGCTCACAGTCAGGGGGCCTCACAAGCCCACTTTGTTAGTTTCCTTTCCCACCCTCACTGGCTCCTCACCGGGGGAAATGACGGCCTGGTCGCCCTGTGGGACCTCAGTAAGCACCCAGTGGTGACTCCAGAGGCAAAGGCTGGAGTCACCGCTGCCCCACGCAGGAAGAGTAAGAGCAAAGCAAAGAGGAAAGAACAATCCCAGAATAAAGCCAAATCCCCACCAAAGGTTGAAGCAGAGAAAGAAGAAGAAGGGGAGGAGGAGGAAGAGGCAGCATGTGCAGAAGAGGTGACGGAGGAGAAGTCTGGCCCCAAACTTCGCATCAGTCACGGGGACAAAGTGAACTGGCTGTGCCCTGTTGTGCTGAAAGGAGAGCCCAGTGTGGTGGTGGCAGATCAGAGCGCCAGCCTGACAGTCTACCCTCTGTCTCCACTTTAGATTAACTTAAAAACATGCTCATATCTTGTCTTGTTTTAAGTTTATAGTTTTGAAACTCTGTAAGGTGTGCTCAGAACAAATGTGGAGCAGATTTTGCATTGCGTTTTGAGAACATTTGGGCCTAACAGCCAATAGACTTACCTCTAAATATACTTAAACATTTAATTCCACCATCAGCCTGTACACACTTTTCCTGGCATGTGCCTGTTGTGTCGTCTCTCCCTAACATTAGTCGCATTGTATTATAGAGCTTCGGGTGCCCACAAACGGCAACAATTAGTTTTCCCTCTATTTCCTATTCTTGGTGATAGAGTCTTTGTATGTTATCGTACAGAGCAGAAGCTGCTTTGCATTTGGCCTTAGCACACCTCAGAGTATACACTCCTGTTTGATGATGTATGAACCTGTTGCATCACTATTTGGACAGGATTTTAAATAGTCGCTGTAAAAGTGGGATCTTGCAGAAAACAAACACTGGTGTTCCAAAAAGCACTGGAACAAACAAATCTGTTTCCTTTGAGTTTCTACATAATATTCAACTGACTAAATGTTGTGTTTCAGTTGATGCCATATTTACTGATTGAATTTGGCTTGTTTGTTGTTTTGCATGTGTGTGTGGTCCTATACAAAAAATGTCTTCCTTGGAAATACATCTTGCAACACATGCCTTTTGTGAGCTGTAAAACTACCACACCATAGAAAATAGGAACGTAGCATATTTACCAGTCTGTGGTGCTTTTGTAGAGTAAAGACATCTCAATCCAAACCAGGTGCCAGACAGATTAAAACAATCCCAGTATATATTTTCTTGGGGTTTGTGGTGACCTTGTTCACTGGGACCTGGAGCTGTTTTCAAAAGTAATCTAAATCAGCGCCCTGTGATCTGACACCCAGCTAAACCCCGTTTAATAATGTAATGTACAATTAAGATGTTGTTCTTTGTGTTGATAATATCATGACTGCTGCTTATTATCACACAGACCTCCTTAACACCAGACAGACTGTCTCCTTCTACTATTTAAGAAAAAGTGCTTAATCTGTGTATTTCAATTTCATCTAACAACAACTTCAAACTACCAGTTTTTTTTAACAAGCCAGACACCACAAAAAACAAATTCAAACATTTCTTGCAAATGCACTGTATTCACACGACACTTTCACACAAGTAACCTGTCATTTTCTTTGCTAACCAGCAAAACACTTTTCTATAAGATTACCTGAAGAAGGCACAAAACTCAATGTTCAAGTGAATAAATCCAATTCATTGCCCATCGGTTATCACAAGGCAGCTTATAAATCCAAAGTTTAAAACAAAAATGGTGAAAACCTGTGACAGCTTATGGTAAATGTACCTCAAATTGCAGCAAAAGCAAATACACTTAAATGCTTTAAACTATTCAGTATTTTTTCTAGAAAGCCAAATGAAGCACTTGAAGGAGGATCACAGTAAGTTCGACACTGAATAAGCACACAATCATGTCTCATCGCTGCAGAGGGCCTGATAACTGCTACATCATTTCCTTTGCATTACTTTCAGTCTTTTTGGTGTTTTTTTGATTGAATATGCTTCAAAAGTTGTTCCACCTTTTAAGTTTTACATCGACAGCCAGCCAGATGGGGCTGATTTGACATTTCTGTCAAAGCAATCCTCCACCTGGATATCGCAGCTCCTTTGATGTCTGAAGTGATTGTGGACGGTCATCTGAGGTTGTTGACTTTACAGTTTAGCCAAGCTCTTCTCCAGACTCTCAATGTCTGCATCCCCCTCCTCGCCCTTGTTGCCGCGGGCGCTGCACTCCAGGAACTCAACCTTCAGGGGCAGCTGGCCAAACTCAAAGTCCTTGCCTTTTTTCCCCAGATACACACTGCCGCCCACAGAGCCGTCCTGAGAGCTCAGAGCTGCAGAGTGCGTCACCCGCAAGGTGTTCCTACGAGAAACAAGAGACAGGGTGATTGTTGTACATCAAACCAAATACTCTGGCTGGTGAAGTATTAATCGCAGGGTTGGTGGTCACAATCTCAGCTGAACTGTCCTTAAACAAGACTCTGAATCCAAATTGCTACCAATGGCAAGTACACGTACAGTATATATGAAGCACATTACATTTGTGATTTGAGGTGTTCATTTGACTAAAAATAGATGAAATGTGAATCAGAGCGTTGCTATACACTTTCCAGGCAGTCTGTCTGCTCCAAACAAATGTTTAATTACATTTTTTTTTATTCTGAATTTTATATTTTAGAATAGCCTACAGGATATGGTTAATGGTCAACTGTGATTAATGTCCCTTAATAATTGTTTCAGTTAAATAAGTTAAAATCTAAATCCGAACGTTTCCATATTGATTAGGAACCCTGGAATCAGACACAGTAAATGGCCCAAAATACAGCAAATACATGAGTTACTTACATTTCCTTTTCCAGCTGCTGCTGGATCAGTTTAGCTGATTTTGCCATGGTGATATCTGTAAAATAAGGAGACCAGTCAATTCTGCTGCCAAATAGTAAATAATAAACTTCATAGTGTAGGCTCAAAATGCAGAACAAAAGGATTGTAAAGCAATAGTGTGGTTGAACCTTGTTTGTTGCATGCCACCACGAGAGCTGGAGCGTTCCTGGAGATCACATTGTCCGTTAACAAGATGTACAGGAACTCTGCCACGTCTCTCACTTCTTTTTGGAAGATAGCGCTGTCCACTACAAACACAATGGCTCTGAAGAGAGAGTGATAATGAAAATATGTCATCAGGGAAAGTTGGTAAAATACTTTGTTAATATTATCCACTCCAGTGTGTTGTGAACAGCCATATAAGCACAACTAAACCAAAAGTTGTCATTGCTTGGGTTGGGTTTGATCAACATAATTACGACAACGCCAATGTTCTCTGTAGGTCAGATTTAACGCTACTTTTGATTATTTGGAAGAGTTTTTCAACGGAAAGGTAAATATGACCTTTGGACTAGAACATTGACAATTTAAATTTAGAGGCTATGGTAACTGCCTTTTCTAGCACAATACAATGGTCAAGTAAACTTAAGATAATGGTCCTACTTTATCTCACTAACAGTCAGTTATAAACGATTTAGGTAGGTTGTTCCTTTTCTTACCTAGCTCCAGATTTGAACTTCTCCAGGTACAGAGAGCGGAGACTGTCATGTCCTGGCAGGTCAA
Source organism: Gymnodraco acuticeps (assembly GCF_902827175.1). Classification (NCBI taxonomy): domain Eukaryota; kingdom Metazoa; phylum Chordata; class Actinopteri; order Perciformes; family Bathydraconidae; genus Gymnodraco; species Gymnodraco acuticeps. The sequence continues at coordinate 1,446,394 of NW_022990647.1, read as the reverse complement.
TCAGAGTCCAGGCGCTGCCCTGAATACAGGAGGGAGAGTGGATGAATGTAAGCCATGACCATCATGAAATCATCATAGCTGATCATGATAAAGTGTACTGTACTTACTCTGTCGTTTTTGGCTTTGTAAGGAGCACTGCTGTCAGTGATGGAGGTCTGTGTCCGCTTGAATTTACTTGCCAACAGCTGTAAAAACACAATATGTAAAATCACTCAGATTACTCATGTCTCTCATTGAAAATTGATTGATTGAACATTTTATTAACAGATTGCAGAATGGGTACAATGCAGACCAGAGAAAGACTTTCGTCTTGTTTACATCAGGGTCCCCCATTTTAATTCATCATAACATATATGACATACAGATAGATTACATCAGCTGAGCAACCTTTTAAAGACAACGTGGCGATGGCGCTTCAGTTGCATAAACTCACCCGGCTGAACAGGAGCGTTTTCCCCGACTCACACAGACCCACCAGCAGCACAGCACTTCGGACAGTTTTACTGGTGAGGAAGTACTTCAAAAACACTGGAAAGAGAAAAAAGTACAGAACCAAGTTACTATGTCATTCTCATTCAAACCACATGGTTCACAAACAAACAAATGCTACAGAAAGTTGAAAGACTTCCGTGTGGAATAATGACCAACTGACAGATGTTTGCTTTAGCTTAGCAGTTAGCTTATCTGCTTGCTAAATAACCTTTTGATTTGTTCAAGCACACATTAACTAACTAAATGAACATGAGACAAAACATGTAAACACTGAACGTCCAGCTGTCCAACTCGCTATATAACACGTAGCTAACTGCTAAAGTAAGGCCTAGCCTGCTAAACTAATGTTAGCATGCTAACGGTGACATCTTACCACAGGTAATGACAACCACTGCCAAAGCGACTATAAATCCGATCAGAAAAATGGGATCTTGGTCTTCCAGTTGCTGTCGTAGGAATTCAATGTAAGGTTCAAATGGGTTTTCTGATATTTCCACGTCGGCTTTGTCCCCCATGTTGCCACCGGTGCTGTCTGCCTTCATCTGTCCGCTGAAGCTAATCTGAAAGTGGGACACGTCTCCTTCCTCTGCGGCCTGTACAGAGGCTGGGCGGCCGGCAGGGGGCGCTGCAGGCCTCCTGGTGAAGTTCATTTTATTCACATTCTGGCTTCTAAACTGGGGGGTGAATAATTAATTTAACTTTAAATATTTTATTTATTTTTCATTTTCATTCAACATAAAAGAGGACAGTGAACAGTGAACATACCAGGTCGTCCAAAAGCATTGATGGACAGTATTGGCTACATTTACTCAAGTAGTCTAGTCAAGTGCACATAAATAAATAATTTGAAGACACCTATAAGTAGGCTATTTTTAATATGAGAGGAAATGTTAGACATTTACTCTACTAAGGTAAACCTGTCAGAAAGCTGGAGGGTTATGTTAAGTACATAATTGCACTTTAAATGTGCACTAACTCGTTACTGAGGTGAATACAGGTTAGCTCACTACTCTACCAGCTGGTTAAAAGCATGATTTACTAATTTAAAGATGTTCCGGTAGCTTAATGAATATATATTTTACTTCCCAAATCAAAACTTGATGGTGAGGTCATAAATCAAAAACGTGGGTAATTTGGGTGATACCCATTTTGTTAAAACATCTTATTGGTTTTCAATTAGGCCTATATAGCCTAAACATTAATCTGTTGGTTATTTGCAATCAAGTGTCAGAGGTAAACGAAACTACCGGATTATTTTAAAATCACATTGTCATCGCTCATATCTGTCTTTCTATCTCCTTATAGGCTATTATCAGGAAGTTAGGAGAATAGAGACATGAGTAAGACTCTGCAAGAAAGTTAATTAACTATGAACTCACTATTGGCTATCACATTAATAGCAGTAAGACTATATAAAAACTCATGGGGTTGTGGTTTTTGGTTGGGAACAGATGCACTTTTACGCACTCCGTCTCCAGCCCCCACAAGCAGCGCTTTTTACGCACATGGATATTTGACTCCTCAGTCCGCTGCACGATGTCAAACGCCAGAAACCCGCGTTATAGGAACAAGCTGTGTGTGATTCATTTGTCAGTTTATTTCTCCTTGGAAACATGAAATGACCAACTCATTGATGGTTTCAGTGGAGTTTGCTTAGACTTTATTTCCCCATTCCTTCAGATACTTCATCTCTCTAAGCGGGATTTATAACAGGGTTTACTTGAACATCTTCGGTATCTGAGGATATAAATCTATGTTAGGGGTAAATCAAAAGGAGATGATGGCTTTCTCGTTGTTTTACGCGCTGTGCATGTGGATAAGTTTAGTCTGTCCTACGCGGGGAACAGGGTTTGTTTATCACTTTCCGGGCATCACACTGCAGCGGCAGCGCATCAAGTCGGAACAAAGTGGCAACACTGGACCGCCAGGTACCGGAACCAGTATCCAACTCAGGTGAGCAGCACATCTGTATACTGTTTGTAAAAAATCTCTAGCACTATTAAATTGTCCCATTGATTATGGTTTTTCCATTTTCACATCGACTATTAGAGTGTTAAACCCTGTTTAATTTGTATTTTTAGGAACTGGTGTCAGTATACTGTTTCCAGAACAGTGACCTGTCAGGTGCACAATGGGACACAAACCACTGTGCAGAGAGTGTTACAGGGCTGCCGGTGGCCGGGACCTTGTTCCAAGTTCATTAGGTGAGTCGTCACACACCTTCAGCCATGTCAGCTCTTTCAGTGTCTGTGATGCTTAAACATTTTTTTTGTTCATGAATATAGAGAGTTGTGGGGAAAGATTTAGTGGAAACACTGCTATGCCACATTGTCACCCTTTCTTTGAATGTTTTGGTGTTGGTCTTTTAGTGATAATACTTTTTAAATATATTTTTGGGGCCAGAGAGTGCCTTTATTTGAGACACAGAGTGAAATGGAGAGACAGATCTGTCATATAGACAGATGCATTCCACTTTTACTTTACAAAAGCATTATCAACACAATCAAGTGAAATATTTGATCTCCGCCTCTTCCACTATCTGTTGTTCCAAAAAATATCCACTATTACTTAATGCAGTGCTTCTCAAACTTTTTTCAGTAATGTACCCCCTTTGAAACATTTTCTCAGCCAAGTACCCCTGACCGACCCCGAACATTTTTGATAGAAAAAGCCTATACCTAATTATAATATAGTGATGTTCATTTCATTTCAAACCTTTATTTATCCAGATAAATCCCATTGAGATCATTGAACTCTTTTACAAGGGAGACCTGCTCAAGTAGGTTCCACATGAAACATAAAAACATTAACAGAACAACAAAAGGACATCTTACATCATCATCACAGGGATTACAATTTACATAACTATCCACATGTACAGGTACCAACAGCTTCCGATTGAGTAGCATCCAACCGAGCTTTAAAAACATTTAGTGGCACCAGATTGCTCAGTTTCCATTTCAGTTGCAGACTATTCCAAGACAGTGGCGCTGCACATCTAAAAGCTGTCTTCCCTAAGACAGTCCTAGCAGTTGCTAGATCAGTGTGTGTTTTATTAACTCCTTCATGCATGAATTACAACAAACTAAGCATATTTTCATCTTTATGCATGAGAACGAAAACAAATTAAAACAGATTTTTCAATTGAAGTAATATATGTTTAACAAACCAATGAACAAATTGATTATGCAAAAACTATAAAATACAATACACACATTTGACATGTTTATATGAGGACCCCCTTGGTGGTTCTAGGAATATTTTATATACAATTGTGTTTTCTATTTAACTTATTGTACTAAGATTATTTTTGTAATCCTGCGTGGTGTTTTTTAATTAACCTTTTTCTTTTGAATCTCACGTACCCCCTGCAGTACCCCAACGTACCCCTAGGTGTCTGCGTACCCCCATTTGAGAATCACTGATCTTAATGGTTCCATATATAATATGTTGCAGCTTTATGTCCGTGCATTTGTATGTGTATATGTGCATGTGGCTACAATCCATGTCCCTGTGCTCTTGTGCAGCTACAGGACGGTGATCAGGCCATCCTTCAAAGTTGCCTACAAGCAGGTGACTGCACTGGAGTGGAGATGCTGCCCAGGGTTTGTCGGAGAAGGCTGTCGTGAAGGTGAGTTTCTGATCTATGCTCTCTTCTTTTTGTCTTTTACAAGATGTAGGGGATAGTGTGGTTGGAGAGTAAATCTCTCAAAGACTGAAATGAAGGCCATGTGTTTTGCCCTAACCCATCTGTATCTTTTTAGCAGCTTTACCCACATCAGTGCGTTGTTTAATGTTTGGTGGTGTGTAGTCGGGTAGCTTGCTAATGGTGCTTCTGTGCAGCAGTTGGCCGTTTGATATCATTGTTAAGTTGTTTGGATTTGACATTGCAAGCCTGTTTTGGATTACTGTAGTTTTGGGAGAAAGGATGGCAGTAAAGCAACAGTTGAAAGAGATTCTCTACCCTGTGGTTTTGTACCTTTTCTTTTATGGTTGTGCATTAAAGACACTTCTGTGTCTGGAAGGAGGATTATAATCACTTTTGTTTCCCTCTGTATGTCTTTCTTTCATTGTGTATGTACTCCCTGTTAACCACAGACAGAGGCAGTTCTCTGTCCCTCCCAATATCGTTAGTCTATAATATGAATGAAAAAGTCTAAGAGGAATGTCCAGCTGAGCCGCTTGTAAAGTGGGAGGCATAGTGTTGGTCTCATGATGGGCAGAGCTGCTCCTTGATACCACAGACCCGCATACTCTAAGCCCAGAAAGAGCAACATTTTCATCCAGGGGCGAGACAACACAATCTGCCTGAAGAAACAGACTTTCAGGGTGGATGAAGGTCTAGTGTTGGGCCCATAACTCTGCTCTTTACATGTAGCTATACATTTATAAACATGTGTCCACTGCTCAAAACCACATTGACAAGCATGTTTTCACATATTTAGTTTAAACATTGTGGATGCCCGTAAAACTGTTGAGGCTGCTTTGGCTTAGAGTCATTTGAACAGCTTTCTTTTTAATATAGTGAACACAGCAACTTTAAGATGTTTGGGGGGTGGGGCAATGCAGCACTCGTCTGATGTTTCTACATTTGTCCAACATTTACCTCTATGAGCAAGTTTTTCTTATTGGCCATAATTGCCACACCTTGTTCCATTTTGCAAAATGATTCATTGGAGGGCGAAGATTTACCGCAAGTTAAAAAAACACACATCAGTACTACTAATGGAATAAACATAGACATTATTACAAAGCCTTTGGAAACTATTATTTTGTGCAGCCATGGATTATTTGACTCAAAGATTAACAAATAACTGCATCCACAGAGTCTGTACCGCCAAAGATTATGGTTCACTTGAGTCCGCAGTGGTTGCAGGAGTGTGAAGAAATAATCTGGCAGTTTATTTTATGTTTGCTGAGATTAATTTGCAACTCCTAATGGCTTTAAAGCACGAGGAAAATTGCCTCCATATGGAGAGACAGAAGGCCACATTTGGCTCTGCGAAGAGACCTGAAAGACAGAGGTTGATGTCAGCGACAGTCTGCCTCACACCGAGGCGAGGAGGGGGAGCTGGCAGTGTGTCGGAGGGAGAGAAGGTGAGGACACCGTGGGGAGAAAGTTAGTACGAGTGCACAAGAAACAACAAGGTGTTAGAATTGGCAGTGCAGAAACAGCTGTGTAGAAAGAGAAAAAGCAGACAAGAGAAGAAGTGAATATAATAAGGAGTGTTTCTGTCCCACAAGGCTCCAGCTGCTATAAGCTGCCCAGACAGCAGCAGAGCAGAGAGCCGGCTCTGTGGGAAAGTGGCCCCACTGAGATGAATGAGCATGACACTCTTTCATGAGGTCTTTGTAACATACGTGACCATGCTAAAATCAGGCCACAGCTCCTGTTCTCCCTGTGTAACCTCAGTATAACAAAAAGAGGTTAATAATGGTTATCAGGACTTTCTTTGAGGGAAGCTTAAGTAGTTTATAGAACCTATGTCATTTTCAGTACATTTCTTCCTCAGGGCTTTGATTTCTGGAGAGCTGTTACATAGAAGGGAGGGTATGACAGTTGTGATATTAAGTCATGCTTCATATTTAAAACAGTCTGAGCGTCTTTCCAGCATTTCATAAAAAAATCCCTCTTCCTAGAATCAATCAGTCAAATACGAAGATGAAGATATACTTTTGTTTAAATCACCTTTTAAGGAAAGAGTTTGACATTTTTGGGAAATACGCTGAACTGCTTTCTTGTGGAGAGTCCACCCTTATGTCTAAACTACTTCAGCAGCTTAGCTTAGCATAAAGTCCTCACAGAAGTCTTTGCTCCTGCCCAAGAGATGGTCATAACTTTTAATATGACCATATACTGGCTGCTAATGTTTGCTTATATTTACTTCACAATCATGAGTGGTGCCAATATTCTCATGTAACTCCCAGCAAGAAAGCAAATAAGAGTATTTCCCAGCATGTCAAACTGAACTATTCCTCATAGCGTGGAGAATTTTGTTTGGAAACATAATTCTGTGTTTGTGCATTCATCCTTTTGTCTTTATGTCACTCAGCCAGCACTACATGCAGCCCTGTGTAGCAGAATATTGAGCCAGCTGTTTTATCAGAGCCTTAACCGATGAAGATGACATCACCCCAGGCTTTAGTTTGATGAAGCTCTGGCTCCACTTCAGAGGCCCCTGAGGCCCTCGGAGACATAGACACATGAAGAAGGCTGGAGTCAAAGTTAAGTCAGTGTAAGCTGAGGAGATGCTGGTTTCTCTCACCTCCTCTCACACTCATGTTTTCTTACCCTAGAGACCCTGAATCATTTTCTGCCCAACCATAGTGTCCTTTGATTTTCCTACCACCCTGTAGAAAACGGCCATTTATGAAGGTGACTTTGAGCACAAGAGTTGTTTGTCTGATAAGGGACTTCTATGATTTAACTTCTAAATTTCATTTCATAAAGGCAAAATCGTCTCTGGTATCAATGCAATAGAGTTTAGGATTCATGTTTCTGGCTTTTTCCCTGAAAATTATATCAAATGGATTTTCACGGTTTAATCAAAATGTAAAACATTTACACAAATAGTCGATTAATCGATCATCGACAGAAAAATGGTTGAGCTACTATTTTCCCTTTCGAATGAATGATTCAGTTAATATTCTGAGCAACAAACACTGTCTCCCTGCAGCCTCCTGTTTATGTACACGTTCTGCTTTTAGTTTTCTGTGATACTAAACTTAAAATTGTCGTGTTTTGGACTGTTGGTCATGCAAGCGATGTGAATGTCTTCCTGCACTTCAAGAAATTGTGATGCACATCCCCCACTATTTTCTGACATTTTCACACCCAACGATTAACCTAGCAAATCATCTTCAACAAAGACATGAGTTGCAGCTCTTAAAATGTTTGACATTTTGAAACTGCTGAAATGCTCATTAAATGTGCATTTGCAAGTATTTATTTAGATTTTCACAGTTGCTTTTCACCTTCAGAAGTCCTCTAGAGTGTTCCCTGAGTTAATGTGTGCTTCTTGTTTAATCATGGAGTTAACTTCAGAGCCCTTAAGGCCACACTGGTAGCAAAGCTTGCATTTTTCTGTGTTTGCTAATGGAAAGTACGTGTTTTTCTGCACCCATTTCGTTGACACCCTGACCCGTCAATAGTTCTGACAGGCTGGTCTATGCTCGCTGTGTACAGTGCATCTCAAGATTTACATTTAGCTTTCAGCAGAGTTGTGCTAACACATGACGGCATGGAACACATTGGAGAAATGTGTTCATGATTTTCCCTGCTGTTGGCCCCTGCCCCTTTCTCCCTGCTCTGTCACAGCATCACCCATCTGCACACATGATCATATTCACAGGAGGGATTGTGGGAAACATATGGGTGTGAGGGAGACTCATCTCCAAACAATAAGCACTGGGACCTCCCCTGATGGAAGCAGCAACCTTTGCTCTTGTGAAAAAGCTCAGGAAAATATGCTTAACACAGTTTCATGCAGGGTGCTACGGCAAAGGATTTTAATTTAGTGAAGTTAATGATGAATTTCATTAAAGAAGTGAAAAGGTGAAAGTTTATTATGTGCAAATGTGTTAATGCTAGAGCTATGAAGCTGCTAAAGTCCCTGTTTCCCCTCTGCAGCTGCATGAGGAGGAAGTGTATTAAAACCCGTTGTTGAAGAGATAATCTAGAACACCAGCTATATTCATATTTCAAAGTATTCTTCCATTTTTCCATTTCATCACGTGGCAGGCCTTTGCTCTTTTGACCTTGCTTTTTCTCGCCACTGTGGAGCTCTTTATCTTTTATGCTCCTTACCGCTTTCCACTTATCTTACTTCCTATGTCCTTTAGATCTACTGCTCTCGTTTCCTTGGAGTAAAGTGATAAAACAGCGCTGTATCCCACATGTGCTCCTTCAGAATGTAACCTCAGTGGAGTGAGGATGTGACTGATGTCTCTGTTACAGCCCTAGTTGTGCTGAAATAAAGGTCAAACAGTACCCTCTGACCTGCTGGGAGCTGATCTGCCTGATGGATGACGCTCTGTTCATTCTGCTTCTGTGGTTTCTCATTTCTGTCATCAGCTTATCGTTAGGTCCCTCTGTATATCTGTCTGCAACTCCACACATCTGTTTATGCTGAGCTAAGCAGGTATAGTTCCTTAAAGAGTTCCTGAGGTCAATGAGAGCCACATGTGTCCATGAAGGTTGGTGAAAGTAGATTTTTGCTGTCAGTTGTCGAGACAGGCAAGAGAAGTGAAGAAACAAACCACTATTGATTGTGGTGGCTTCTTTTATCAACACTAGTGCTAAGCTGTGCACAAAATACAAACAGCACGAGACTACAGCCATTCTAGCCCTCTTACCTGGAGGCAACATGGTGTTGAGCCTGATGGCAGTGTTAATATGCGGGTATATAACTATAAATAACAAAATAAACATTTACGTTTTACTACAGCTTGGCCATTGCCACTTTACGCCACTGGCCAGTGCGATGTTGTGGATAATGTGATCCCATACACCATAAACCAAAAAAGAAGAGACATTTGAACCTGATGATATAGCGCTAGAGCAGTGTTTCTCAAACTTTTTCATACCAAGGAGGACCACTTAACCAAAAAATACTCGCGGACCACCTAACTCCACAAATATCCAAAAACACATTGTACCATTTTCAGGCGATTTGTAAAAAACAAACAAGTGGCCACATGTGTGATGAAGGTGTTGCGCTGGGCTATATCATGCAATCGAAAGTGAAACTTAAGCTCGCTCCATTGCGGAGATATTCCCGCGAGAGTGCGGAAAACTTAAATTAATTAATTTATTTCAAATGTGAAATGTTACCAATATACTCACGGACCACTAGGGGGCGCTCACGGACCACCAGTGGTCCGCGGACCACACTTTGAGAAGCACTGAATCACCTGATTCACCCTGAGGTTAATATCCCTGCAATTTCATAGGACAATAGTTAAGTCAGTGGATCACACAAGTCATTGGGATTTATCCTATTGGGATTGTAAATGTTGGTAAAACATTAAATGAAAATCACACTTGTCCATTAAAAATAGATTTAAAAAATAAATAAAAGACCATCAAGCACTAAAAAAACATCTTGAGCAAATCAGAACATTACTAATAACCAATCATAAAGTCTTGCTTGCTTCAAATGTCTCCACAACTTCAATAGTCTCTGTATGCTCCAACCTCATAAAATCAGAGCTAATAGAGAATTCTTTAGTTTTTGTTTTCATCTTGTATCTCCGATATTCCAAATATAACTTGTAAGCAGCAATATTCCGCTGCTCTTCTTCTATCCGTTAACCAAGCCTTCATTATCTTCCATTTTTAAATGTTATAAGACACCACTGCATATAAACCTCAAACATGTTACCCTTATGTCAGCCGATCACTGTGCGATCATCTCTCTTCAGTTCACACAACATCATCTCATGTCGATGACTGAATGTCTGTGATCCAGCAGGGCCCCACATCTCTGACCATGACTGATGTGTAGCTAGTGTGTCTAAGCACAAGATCAGCATAATGGGACGAGTGAATAAATGCTGGTAATGAGGGAATGACAGAGAAATTAGGTGTGTTCTCAGATTGGAAGGGATTCAGTTAATCATTGTTTCCTGACCACGCCTGTTATTTAGCAGCATTTTGTGAGGAGGAATGTGAGATTATTAACAACACGTCATTGCGGTTTTGTAGTCCATTATTCTGTCATCGACTGTTTCTTGCTCTGCGTGAAATAATGGCATAGCACTTGGGAATGGCATAATTCCCAAGTGCTTCTTGCTTGCAAAATGTTGCAAATCTTTAATTTAAAGAGATGGTGTGTGTCCTGCTTGTTAGCCGGCATCATGGTGAAAAATGCAAAATGGTCCCACTGTGGACCAGACAGCAGAAAGAAGCTCAGTTTACCATCCTGCACCATGTGATTTAGTGAGTGAGATAATTTGCTACTGTAGGAGTTTGTGTGTATGTGCATGTCCATTTGTGTATGTGTGCCTGTGTGTGCCTGTGTGTGTTTGTTTGTTTTTGTATCTGCTTGTGTGAGTGTGTGTGTTCCTTGCCAGTTGTTCTCCATGCCAGCAAAATCTGACCACTTGCTGGCTGGGGCCGACACACAACAGGCTCCTGGGACACAGCCAGTTCTTGGAAGCCGTCTGTGGTCCACACACACACACACACACACACACACACACACACACACACACACACACACACACACACACACACACACACACACACACACACACACACACACACACACACACACACACACACAACACACACACACACACCACACACACACACACCACACACACACACACACACACACACACACACACACACACACACACACACACACACACACACACACACACACACACACACACACACACACACACACACACACACACACACACACACACACACACATATCTTGGGAATATAACAGAAAATCTTAAAATGATCCAAGAAGATGTTTCAGTACACTATCCTTCTGTCCTGCTCCCAAATACAGAGTATTAAGCGGCAATGGAAATATGCGTGTGTGTGAAATTTCAAATGATTTATTTGATCAATATCCAGGTCAATAATGTAGGAAATGTAGTTATCTCAACAGACGATGCTTTCAGTTACTTACCCTCTTGCCAAAATATCCTGTTCTGTCATGTCCATCACACTATAATGGAAAGGATGATTCATCAAACAAGAAGAAATATCGTCTTTGTTTTGGTTCCTCTGATGTTTAAATTAAGATTTATCTTAAGTTTACAACCCTGTTTACACTCTTGTGTTTCGCCTGGAGGTTTGCTTTAGTCTCTCAGTTTTCATCGCCAGACTTAACAATTGAGCTTATCACATCAGACTAATGTTAGCTTTCCTTCCGCATCGTGTTATTTATGGACATCTAATCCTTTTGCATGGTGCATTACCCAAGAAATCAGATATTTTTGTTAATTTCATTTTAAGTGATTTATGTATCCTGTGTCTGTGGTCATCCTAATAATGTTCCTTGTCTAATTTTTGCATTGGCTAATCTTTCATTTTAATATAAAAGTGCTCTTTTTATTGACAAATTAAATTGTCTTGAAGAGTTGAAACTCAAACCCACAAATCCTTCCCTCACTTCTCTATGAAGCAGTAAAAGTTCCCAATTCTCTCTGTTTATTTGGCTTCCCACTAAAGACAACACAATCCTGAATCTTTCCCATGAGCTGAGCGCAATCCAAGAAAAATAACCCTGACTTATGTTGCCATGATGTAATTATGGATCCAAACAGACTCTGTAGCTGCGGTCCCGTTCTAAACATCAGCTCGAGCACAGCGGAAGTTTGGTTTTCTAACTCAACATAATTAAATTCCAACTGCAGAGATGGAAAGCCTGCCCGCCACCTTCCGAAAAAAAGAAAAGAAACCTTAGTTGTTTTGCTCTCATATATGTCAGTTTGACTCAGTGCTAGTGTTTTCTGTGGTCTGTGTTTATGACTAGGGTTGCAAAGGGGCGGAAAGTTTCCGGTACATTTCTGGAAAGTTTCCATGGGGAGTTTCCAGCTGGGGAATTTTGGAAATATTCGATGCAAAATTAAACAAAAAACATGAAATTTCAACAGATTTTTTTAATTTATTTAAAAAAAAAGTAGAACAGAACAAGTTTTAATTATTTTATTGAACAATTATTTGTTTCATTGAAGAACAAAAACAGGAATGTTGAGTTAAATATTACTCATCTGTGCATGTGATGGAGGAATGCACAGTGCCTGTAGGGGGTGTGGTCTCAATAGCCATGCAGTGTGCTATGTGCATGTGATTGAAGAATTGCATGGATATTCAAGTGTACTTGAATGGCATCTGTTTGTTTTAGATTATGCTAAAATATACTTTCCCCAACTATATTTAAGTTCCCTATGAAGAGCCAACCATTTTGAAAATTCCCAGTTTATTCACATAAATTCCCGTTTATTCCCGTTAATTCCCATGGAAAGTTTCCATCTTTGAAAATTCCCGGAATTTTGCAACCCTATTTATGACATATTACTTGATGGATGGTTTTACCTCTGGCTCTCTTTGGACAAATGATGAAGATTAAACATGTTTACTCATTAGCAGTAGAGAGTGGACATGGAGTAGCATCACAAGTTTACATTTCTAAGGAGCAAAAATACATTATTGAGGAGGCAGCTTTTCTTATTTTCAGCATAGCAGCAACCAGACATGAAGTGTTTTCAGTGAAAGTACTGCACCACAAAGCTTGAGTGAGCATAGTCATCAGGTCAACATTTCTGATATTTAGAAGGTAAAGAGTCGTGATGTGAGGTTTTGGATGGAAGTTATGGGATAGTCAAAGTTCTTACAATTCATCAAATGTTGGACATGAACTTTAGTACCAGATTTGGAAGCAAATCATGTTGAGCGAAAAGGCAGATGAGGGCAGCCCGGTGTGTCTTAGTTTTATTACCATGTCACAAAGAGATCAACACAGCAACAATACTAAGAGCCTGTCCATTATAAAAATGTCACACTTATATAGGTTGCTCCCCCCCCCCCCCCCTGGCATATACGTAATTTAGTATGAGTTACATAAGATGCAAAACTCTCATAACAATCCTGAAAAGGACATCCAACCACCATAACAAGCTTGGATGTCATGACCTGACCTCATATCCTGTTATCTTCATGAACTCCGGTGGTCATGACGACAACAGGTTAACAGGCCTGTTCCTCCTACTGTAAATAGCTTGTGTAACGTTGACTTGTTCAGTACGGGTAAAAGGGAAATACAAATGCCAACAATTGTAAATATGTTTCACTCGATATGTATCTGATGGTGGTTCTTGCACAGGGATTTTAAATGTGGAGATGTATTCCTCCTCTCAGGCAAAGCTTAGAGAAAGGCACCTTCTCGCCCCTCCTCAGTTTACTTTCTTAGTTTTGCCCACTTTCCTGGATGCCTATGGGATAATGATATGTTATTTAATCCCATAGGCACTGTACGATTGAGCAAAGATACATGCTGTTTGGCATAACTTCTGATTACATGAATTACATAAAAAATGGTCTATTCTAAGGAAGTAATCAGTTTCTGCCTCTGGGAAAGTAAAACAAACCGAAATTCATTAAATTCACTACTGTTCTTTAATTTATCTCTTTAAATTAATCCCACACATTTAGGTTATTCTATGTGATCTTCTTTTGATAACTAATGTAATGTTTCTTCACAGTTCAAAGCCCCGCTTCCCACTTTAAAAATATTTGCATCCGAGGAAAAGGTAGGGGATCACCAAAGTCAATGGTTTATCCCCAGGGCAACATGTTATGTTCTCCAAATGTCAAAACAGTCCACAACAGATAGTTGTCAAAAATATTACCAGAGAACAACAAAGTCAACCTATTAGTGGCACCAAAGGAAAAGTCAGGGGATCACAGAAATCATCAGGACTAATTCTCTGGGAACAATGAATGTCTTTCCCAAAGTGCATAACAACCCATTCAAAAGATGATGTTGTTTCAGTCTGATAATTAGAAGTAGATTCTTCCAGTAGATAAACTGCTAGCTAGGCTAACATCTGTATGTCATCACATCATCACAGAGTAACTGTTGTTACACATCACAGATGGATCGACTGTATATAACAGAGAGAGTGTGTTACACAGGGTGGAGATTTCCTCTGGGCTGATGATGAATAACTGTGAGGAGATGAAGGCACATCAACTCATCACTCGCCTCACATTGTATAGACTATGATTGCCCTCAGTTTTGCTGTTGTGCTGTTATGTCTTCTCTAAAGGAACCTCAGCGCAATCAGACACAACAAACTCATGAGGGGTCATTTTGGCCTCAGCGGTTGAACAGCTCTGTGTTTGGTTTGATGAATCCTCAGGAATGTGTTTTCGGGTCGAGCTGTTGATTGTTGTTTCCGTTTGTGGCTGTGCTCCGGGGGAGAGTCAAGATGTTCATGTAGAGACACAGACATGGCACATACTTTAACCCTGTGCTATTCCAGTGAAGCAGAAACCTCAGCAGCTGCCATTAGTATACCCTCTGTCCTGCGGTCAGTGAAGCTGATTTAGGCAAACCAGAGCTGTTTGGGTCATTTTTGTTGTTTGTTATCTATAAACACCAGTTGTTCCTCCCTCTAGGTATCCTTGCTATGACCACAATGTGGGTGGTGCCCCTCTGTGGGACTGACAGCTGACATTCCTGACTCCATAGACCAGAGGAAGGCTCATATTTAGAACAAATACTGGGTTTTTACATTATGTGCTATTCTGTGTTTTGGATTTTGGATTACAGCTCATGTAAACGATCCAAAATTGCAGCACAGCGCGGAATGTGTGCGTGTCAGTGGTTTAGTGGTAGCTCGAACGGTATCATTTGTGAGCAAGTTCACCAAAGTGGTCAAAAGAGAACATGACAAGGAAAGAAACTGGCAAACAGGCATTTTAACAAGGTCCAACACATCTTTCTGTGCTAACTGCAAAATAGATACAAACAAAATAGCATATGCAATGATAAGTGTTAATGCTAATTCTTAAAGTAATACATCTGACAGTATCCATTGGTTTGCTTATTTTCAATTAATGCTTTAACTAACCTAAAATAACAAGGCATCATACTTACAGACTTTGCTATCCTTCCTGTGGCACTTCACTTTTAACCCATATGGTCTTTAAACAATCTTACATTTAACTTGCAACAATCCTAATACAGTGACAATGTTCGTCATGATGAAGGACAGTGTCACCCTGTTTAACTGTGTTTTCATGTGTGTTAATTCATTTTAACCAAGAAATATCAGCCTTTTTGAAAACGCAGACAATAGAAAAATAGAATGTTATGAGACATATTCATTGAACATACTTTCTTAAAGAATGTCTATAAATCAGACGTTTGGAAATGGCTGTGAAAATATTGTGTGTTTGCGGTTCCCTGTGCTACACACCATTAATTGTATAAGTACCCGTGGGAGGGTGTGAGTGTGGGCGTGCAGGCATCACTGTTAGTGGGTAGACTGACGAACAACGTGCAGAGTCAGGAGAGAAGCAGGTGTGCACCAGCCTGAAAGAGAGAGAGAATTTCGTGAGAGGTCTGATAATATTTATTCTGTGAGTGTTTGACATGATTAATGGAGGAATTCCTAATTAATTAATGGGTCTGGTTTGATGGACATCATTAACGTGGATGTTGGCTTGCTCGGTGTGGGATGGATAGATACTACTGATGGTGCCAGGATGAAAGAGACAAGAAAGGAAAGAGTCAGAAGGAAAGGAAAAGACGGAAGAAGACGGAGAAGAAGTAGCATTTATTCCTGATAACTAACATACTTTTCTGTCTTTCTTTCTCACAGAATGTTTGAACTGTACCAGTTTCACAGACATGAACAGCAGAATAAATGCCATTGAATCAAAGGTAAAGACGAGCTGTCATCATCCTATATGATATTTGAAAACAAAAGATTGTAAACCTATTACTTATAAACACCAGAGTGCAGATGTGTCTGAAATGTGCTGCTGTTGTTTCAGATCCAGCTGTTAGAGGAGGAACGTTTAACCCTGCCAGTCAGCAGTTTACCAGAGGGCTCAACGGACAACGAGGTGGACGGACCCCAACCCACTCCCATCGGACCTCCATCGCACCTGCCACCAGGTGCCAAGGCATCACAAGACTGTGTTGTTGAGATTTGGAACAGATGTTTAAATGTCTTTTAAAGAAAGGCACACAAAAAACAACTAACAAATACAAACCAAAAATAAATCCTGTTGACATCTTTATGTCTGTATTTTAATGAATTAACAGTAAATGCACTTTCAATAATCAGAGACATTTAAAGAAAGAGTTAATTGCCATTATACATGGCACCCTACAACCAATAATCATATTTTAAATTATGGAGCATAATATTGTGGGGCCAAAGTCCAACATTTACATCCTTACTGGATTTCTGGCTGGTTGTGCTTGTTTTGAAGAGGATCAACAACATTCTTTAGATTATAACTAACTACTCCTGAACACTTCCTCCCTTAACAAGTAAAACTGATTTGGTGTGTAAAGTGTATGGAGTGCACCTTCTAAGTCTGAACTGTTAACATTTTAACACTGAATTTAACTCTGAATGTCTTGTTCTCTCCTCTACCAGGAGGCAGAGGACTCCCGGGGCCCATCGGACCACCAGGGCCTCCAGGTTTTGCAGGACCCCCAGGTCTGGCTGGCAGAGCAGGCCTCTCTGGACCCATCGGTAAAATATACTTTTTTCCTCATCTGCTCATTTAAAACAATTGACAAAAAGTGTGTTTAAATGGGGACATATAAGGAGAAACACCATTTGTTAGTGCATGTAAACATACATTTTTAAATGCCTGCCACCACAAACTGTGAAATAATACAACCTAATCAGTTTTTTTGTGAACTGCCCCAATCAGAAAACATGAGATTTACCAAACCATTCATATTAAGGTCCTCTTCCTATGTTTCATTGAGGCTACCTTTGCAGATGTGCAGCATATTGTTCTGGCATGCCAATCAGAGCAGACAGAGTTTTTCTCAAGGGGGGGCTTTAAGAGACAAGAGCCAAATTGGAGCTTTTCTTAAAGAGGGTGAATACAAGCATATTCAAACAGACAGTATGAGCAAGGAAAAGTGTTTATTTTAACATTATGATGTTCAAAAATGTAGTATAAACCTGAAGTAACGCATTATATGTCACCTTCAACATGATTGATTGATTGATTTGTATTTCCTGTTCAGGACCAAAAGGTGAGAGAGGTCAGGCGGGCGTTATCGGTCTCCGCGGCCCTCCTGGTCCCCCAGGTCCTCCGGGGCCGAGCTCCACTCCTGTGCGAGTGCGTGGTGACGTTTTTCACGTGGACAATCAAGGTGAGCGACCTAATCCAAAGCATAATGATATCACGACTGCCCTTTCTGTTTATCTTATCTTATTCGTTTTGTTTTATTTGATTAATTTATTATTATTTTTTGATTTGTTTTGTTTTGTTGTTTTTGTTTGTTTTTGCCTGTCCTTGTTTGTCTACCCTCCCCCGACTGTAAAGCGTCTTTGAATTTGAGAACAACGCTATATAAATATAATTTATTATTATTATTATTATTATTATTATTATTATAATCACTCTTTTCTAGTAACTCTGAGCTAATTTGTTCCAGGTGGCCTTAAATGACATATCTATCTTACACACTTGGTTGAATTCTGACACAAGAACAATTGTAAAACCATTCAAGCATTCCGTTTTTGGTTTGTCTGAGTTGATGCCAAAACCACAGGTCCATTTTGATGAATCATATGCTTCACCAGTTTCTAACATATCTCATACATTATGCTTATACGGTTGTCCATGCAATCATTCTGTCAGGCAGAACATGAACCCAGGCCAGATGCATTTGTACATATGGAAAAATAATTCAAAAGGGGCACAAGTGGAAGCACCGAGCATATTGGAGCTGTTACCAAGTGTTTAAGTGAGCAATATGTGTCTTTAGCTTTCAGCGAGAGACTTCAATTGGTAATGGAGAGAGTATTGTTTCTATGCAGGTCTGGCATACATTTAGCTTGATTGTTTCCGTGTGTTGCTTCCTTTATGCCACCAACAATGGTACCAAATACTCGCCGCACATAAACCACAAGATTAGCTCAGGTGGTTTAAAAAAAGAAGAAGATTTAAATAGTACATTATTTTGACACCATTTTTATTATTCTTATGCAATTTAAAACAGCATCTCTTGATTTTTGTATTGTTTTAATCTGATAGGGATGAGGCAATTTAATTTATACAGAGAATTAAACGAATGTACTGCACAGAGTTCATTGCTAATGCTTATTAACTCTTGTACCAAATGGGGTTTTTACTTGTACAGTTTAGTTAGAAATATACAACTTTCTATACCTTAAGCCACTATACACAACAATCACCCACACATTACACAAATACATGAATGACAATCCACCAATACACTGTGGTTATTAACAGTACCATTTGCTATAAATGGGTACAGCTACGGTTTGCTTTTAGCCAGCACTAAATCTTTGTCGCAGACGATTTTATATCTGGAATAAATGGGATTTCAGACATATACATACAGAGTGTTAAACATGTATTAAAATCCAACTACACTTCATAATATTCATATATTTTAAAAATATGTAAGAGCCAAGTGCATATCCCTCACATTAAAGGGTTTCCCCACAGGGAGGCAGTAGAAGTCTGTGCTATAATCATTACCTCATGAAGCACTGCTGGCTCTGATTAGGCTTTTGGCTGCATCTGCCTTTCTGAGCCCAGAACTGTGTCTGCGGCTCTGAAACTATGTCGATCTGGGTCTGTGGGACCATGTAAACTGAGGGGGGCCAACTGGCTGTAAATCAGGCCTAATTTGTAAGCTGTCAGCACAACAGTCTGCGTTTGGGGGAACAGGCCGCGGCCCTGAGCCAAAATCTGGGCTTTCTCTGAACGAGGGAGGAGATAGTCTGCCACTCATGTGGAGTTTCTCGGGGAGGCAGCCAGGCTGGAGGAGACTGTAACATTAGAAAATTAGTTCCAGAGGGAAATCTGCTCCTTCTAGACCCTTTCTGTGGACTGAAGCCATAATGTAACGGTGCTGTTTCAACACGAGGGGAAGATTGACTCTGAGCATATGTTAAAGTGGAGAGGAAGTGCGCTGTGGTCGAAAACGTTTTTTTTTTTTTTTACCTACAAACATACTTTAAAACATACTGCATGCTGAGAACAAGGCATGACTTCCTCTTCCTGAATGAAGATATATCATGTTCAAGCATTTACCGCTCCATTAAATCAGACCTCTTTTGGATCTAACAGCTGTTCCTGTCACACTGGATTTAATCCTGCTGTTGATGGCTGATGAAACTCTGAAGTCTGACTCCTGAACCTTGATGTCTTAACTTTTTCTGTCTGAAAAAGAATCCCATACCCTGACGTCATGCGGTTGGGGACCCCAAAAGTATAGGAATATGGAAAGATTTTGAAAGGAATAGGAATTCAAACCATGATTTGATTGATATGCATGTCTGACTCGAAGTAAATAAACCCTGCAAACAAAGTCTAACAGAAGAAGAGAAATATGTAGAATATTCAGATCTAGCTTGTGTTTCTTAATCGAAAACAAAGTGTGCCTTGAATGCATCACAGGTAAACACTATGTCACAGCTAGGAAACAGATACTCATTCAAGTATGTTGACACATGTGCAATACAACTGTTGAGAGTGCATGCAGAGCATATAAATAGATGCTTACACACTACATGGTTACATCCTTACATGGCCACGGGTCCTAGTGTGACCTTATTTTTTTTGTTCATTTACATCTGCACCTTGAGATGTGATCATATTACCCAAGAAGCATTTTTGTGCAAAGGGAAAGGAAAGAGATAGTTTTGCTCACCAATAGAAGGCAACATGTACAGTACACTGATGCTGGCAGATGAGTAATGTTTGGATCCAATGAATAAAAACATAGGTCATGCCAACATGTCTGTGTATGGAGCACAACTATTGAGAGCAACAGGCAACAATGGAGATTGTTGGCCGGCTGCTGTGTTGAAGCCGTTGAGTCACCATTGTGGATCAATGAAGCATTGATAAAGATCATGTTTCATTTTAACTACTTAAAACCAGGAAATAGAGTTTAATTTGACATCTGATTCATTCTGTTTTCTCCAGAGGAAAAGTGACATTGATAAAATAAAAGTATATTTTGGTAGCTGCACATTAAAGGTGCTGTGTGTATTGTCCAGCAACATCCTTCAAATATACAGGGTGCAGCGTTTCCTCGTCACACCCTCCTCCACCTCCTCTATGGCAAACAATCTACTGATATTTTCAGTTTACTGGGTACATACAATAAACATTTATAGTCATTAGTTATTAACGTTATTTATTTACATCTAAACATGGTCTAAATGATAATCTGTGAATTCACCTCTTGAAGTCACAAAGTTTTATACTTTTTTATCTGTTTTTATTTTTCCTTTTTTGTTATCTAACAGTTTCTGCCTTATGTTTTCCGCAAAGTTAATTCTTTAATTTTTGCTTTAATTTCAATTTTTTTTAGAAACCCCCGGCCATCCTACTCTCCCTGTTCCTCAGATCGTAGTCGGGCCTCAGGGTCCAGCTGGTCCTGTCGGCCCCTCAGGTATGAATATAAGCTGTTTCCTGACCAGGTTGGACTTATATTGTGCGTATACATCATTTATGAATGTATACTGTGCCATGAGCTAGATCATAATTAAAAAGTCGAGCTCGGCTTAAACTCACCAAGCTTCATTTTTAAGTCCTATTCAAATTAAAAGTCCTCAAACAGAAACGAGGTACGCCAGAAGAAGAACAAGACACTCACCAATAACATACATGTTCTTTTCAACGTAATAATAATATATTCTAAATTAAATTAAACTGAATGGATTTTTGGCTTTCCAAAATAATCAATAAACATTTCGACCTTCATCCATCTCATTTGTCTTTGTGAATGACTCGACAGGCCCTCCAGGACTGAGAGGACCTGCAGGGATACCAGGCCTGCCGGGACAAGATGTGAGTATCTCAAATGTGTTGATCAATAATATATATACAAAATATGACTGGCATCATTCATTCACACCCTTTCTGTTTCATTAACATAAGGGAAAAGAAGGGCTCCAAGGAAGGCATGGGGATTCTGGACCTAAAGGAGATCCAGGGATAAGGGTGAGGCTGCTGTGACGGTCCTCCCTGTTATTGGATTAACTCGCTGACTGGACATATTTGATTCTGATTAACTATAAAATGCATTTTGTTCTATATGCTTTAAATGGTCCTAGGCTAGGCTAGCTGTCAGGCAGTCTTTAACACATTAGAGGTGAACAAGCATTTTCTTCAAAGACCCTTGGACTAATCCTCTGTGTGTCTGTGTGAGCATGTGTCCAAAATAATTTCTTAATGTTTTGCAGGGGCCTTCAGGAGTGTCAGGGGAGCTTGGACGACCTGTAAGTATAAGGTTATTGTGTTGCATTGCACACACAAACACACAACACAGTAGGGCTGCTCGATTATGGCAAAAATCATAATCTCGATTATTTGGGTCAATAATTGTAATTGCGATTATTAAATGCGATTATTCATTGACTTTGAAAACATCCATTTATTGGAGAAAAAAATGTGAACAGTATGTTTTTAACAGTTGATTACCCTGAACTTTAAGTATAATTCAACTGAAAAACCAAAAATATATATATATATACATTTAAAAAAAGGTAATAATAATAAAAAATAATCGTTTTATTTCGATTACGTTGTTTTCGTAATCGTTGCAAGCCATAATCGTAATCGCGATTTAAAATATGATTAATTGAGCAGCCCTACAACACAGAATATTACACCTATGACCAAAGTATTTTAAGAAAGGATAAAAACGTTAATGCAGAATTAGTACAAGTTGTATATTAATTTGGTTAGCAGAGGTCATCAGGTATGACATGAGATTGATAACACTGTATAAACCTCTTTATCTGTGTTGTTTTTTATAAAGTGCTTAAGGTAGCACTTTTTAAACAAATATGTCAAGACTGATGAAATCATTCTTTTGGGAACATTTAGTAGTTAGGGTTATATTCGTTTTTTGTGAGTATTGTGAGGTGTTTTTAGCTTGTAATGTTTCTGAACAAACACACACCCTCTCTACATATCTCATCTATGCCTTATGATTGTACCTTTATTTGTTAAACCTGTGAATTAAATAAATAATTTAATTAATGTTCTTCTACAAATTATTTCCAGGGAACACCGGGGCCAAAAGGAGAGCCAGGAGAGGGTTTGAGGGAGGTAAGGGACATGATTTCCTTTCCCTTTTGAGCTAATTTCAAAAACATTTTCCTTAACTTAACACAATGGTGTTTTTTCAGGGTGAGGCCATGCAACAGCTCAGGGAGGCCCTGAAGATCCTGGCTGAGAGGGTCCTGATCCTGGAGCACATGATAGGCGTTCATGGTGAGGAGAAAGACAGATGGAGGAAAACGTTTTTCCAGGCCCCATTTTGAGGAAATATGCTTATCCATTTACTGGTGGGGAGATAGATGAGAAGATTGATACCACTTTCTCTGTGAAATATGCCTTAAGCCATATAAATAGAATGAGACTGTCCCAGCATAACAGGAGGGTCAGAGAGCGACGGCCATTTTTATTTGTAGCAATACCAAAGCACTGTGACCAACTCACAAGATATAACGTGGTGAGATTTGAGAGGTTCTGCTAGGATGATTGATTACCTTCAGACAGATCCAGGCACTTGTTTCCAGTATTGAACCAGGAAGCTTTTTACCCAAATATTAAAACCATTCCTTTTGGGAGGTTTTTGAAGAAGATACATTTCAGGATGTTTTTTGTCTTTCATGTCTTACAGAGAACTCTGAAGGATCTGGATTCGGCAGCATTTCCGACCCCCTGTCTTTCTCAGCTATTAAGACAAAGCGCCTTCAGCCGGAGAAAACCCCTCTTCTGGCTCCAGTACTGGGGGAGAGACAAAGAAGAACTCCTCTTTAAGAGTATATTCTAATTGTGTATGTATGTGTATAATTGTGATGGATGTGGCCATTTTTTCTTGACTGGAACGCAGAGTTTTTGTTTATACCATGTTTCTTATATTATCACAGTTTATTGTCCCATTATTGCATCTTTACAGCTGTAAAAACAGAGAGATGTTGAGCATTTCATCAACATGAAAGGCTTTATTGAGCCTTTTTGACCCTATTGCTGCATGATCTTCTAATCTACTTAACCTTAGCAGTATCACTTGTTCAAATGTCATACAATAAAATGTTATTTCATAAAATGTTATGATGGTTTTGGCATATCTCTTTCCTCAGATAAAAGACCGTCTAGTAAACACATCACTTTCCTTGGCTGATGTTGCAAAACCCCTCCGGCTGCGCTTTGAGTTCCCGAGAGCTGGACCGCAAATATACTATTTAGTGTCAAACACATTTTTGGAGCAACCTCCGGGTTCATCTTGTGTTAGCCTGTCAAACCTATTTCTTCCTTTCTCTTATTTCTGTCTCTGTCTAGTTGCTCTCCCTTGTTAAAACTGAGGTAATACACAACAGACTGCCAAGGATATCTGCTTAAAATAAAGTTAGGCAAAATGAATAGCATCTGGATATAGCGCACATCTGGAAATCAAACGCAGGAGTTGCTGAAACCGCAAACCCTGCTCGGCTCCAGTGCTGCCGACTCACTGATGGAGCACTAAACAGGATGACTTTGACTTCTTCATAAACTGCCTCTGAGATTTGTTTCCTAGCTGATATGATTATTGTATAACAAGTCTCTCAGACACCAAGCCATACGTCTCTGAACAAAGCTTTGACAATGCATGATACAATGTTTGTTTTCTTCATGACTTTTGTTTTAAATGTTAAAGAAATAATTTGACATTTTATAGAGTTGGATACGAAGTTTGATACCACTGTCATGTTTGTGTGCTGCACATAAAAGTGGAGCTAATTAGCTTAGCTTAGCAAACAAACTGATAACATGAGGAAACGGCTAGCCTATCTGAAATTATGAGCAGCCGAGTAGGAAAAAAACAAATTTGAAGATTTGGGACATTTCTGAAAGCAACAATATCTCCCACCTGGTGAAAAGAATGTGAAAATGGCTCTATAACCGGCCAAATAAAATCCAATCCTAAACTATATTTAGCTCGTTTTAAAGGAGCTTTAAACCCCATGTTCATTTACTTCTTGACAAACTGTGAAAACTGTGTCACACAACAGAAGAAGCAAATGTAAGATGTTTATCTAAAGTGACATGTTTATCAGTGGTGAAACCCCCTCCAAACAGGAGGTTTTTGATTGGCTTAGACCGAGCCAGGCTAGCTGTATACTCTTTATGCCAAGCTTAGATCACAAACTGCTTCTTTTACCATACAGACATGAGAGTGGTTTCCATGTTCCGCCTATACTCTCAGCAAGAAAGTGAAACAAAAGGTTGTACTTTACGTTTAACTGTCATTAACAGAAATAGGATGGAGCTGTCCGTGTTGTTTTCGATAACTTATATTTTGTAAGCATTTTTTAAGTCTACTGTCTTTGATACTGTTGTGTCTGGGGCGTGTTTCATTATCATAAACAATGTTCAGGTGTGCTTTGTTGTTTAATTTGCAAGAGACCATGCTCAGCAGATCTGTGTTCATTATTGAAGAAAGATTAAAGTCACAACAACAAAGGGATTCATTTTGTAGAGTCACCACTTTATTGCACATAATTACATTAACACACAAACTGCACCGCAACCTCACAGCGTGGCGAGACTGTTTACAGGCAGAAGCCTTGCTGCTGCTCCTCCTCTTCCTCCTCTTTCATCCTTCTGTCTCTTCTCCTGCTCTTTGTCCTCTACGTGGGTGATCATGTAGTTAGGGCTACCAGGGACATCCAGAGGGAAGTTTAAAACATCTGATTCTACTGCAATCAACCAGGTATTTTGCACTTTTCTTTTTTTATCTTCAGCTCTGTTGAGAGCTGTCAGGTTGGCAGATAAAGAGATCACACGTGCTATTACGTCTACAGACAAATACAGAGCTGGCTTTTGCCATTTCAATTAGCTCATCAGAACGGGGAGATAAGTGTGGTTATGTATCATTGTCATATATTCCACTGGCCTCTTAATGCACCCTTTCATCTGTGCTTTGCCTGCCTGTTTCTGTCTTCCTCCTGATGTTCCCCCTCCTCCTCCTCTGTCTGTCTCTCTTCTCTTGTTTTTCCTGTCTACTGAACAGAGACATGTTGATATGAGGCCCGCTTGCACAGCCACAAGGGAACAAGTCTCTGGTGCTTTTGATCAGCTGCAAGATCAGACATGTCCACCGCTCCCCCGTGTACACTCCAGTGACTGATCATGCAGTATAATGGGCAGGCACAGACAACCAAAGATGCACACCCACACACATGTTCTCTCTGTAGATCGTATAACCATGAGTACACACACACAGAGGCATACATACAAACACACACGGTACAAGTGTTGGCTCTGCTCACAGTGGGGTGGCTTGTTTGCTGGGCACGAGGGAGTGAGAGAGAGATGGTGTGTGTGATTTACCCTTTCTTGCCCCCTTTTTTTGCCTCTGACAGTAAGATGGATGATTGCAATCACAGGAGCCATCAGTGAGACAGAGTGGAGGTCTATGGGGCAGTGAGACACAGCCATGGGAAACCAGCCGTCAGATTACTGCACCGCGCTGCCATGGGAACACTGCACTGTTTATTTGTCTGGGGGTTTGTTGTTTCATATGCATTTTCCTCTCTCTTTCACCTTCCCTCTGTGTGGCCTTTTGATGTGCAGAGCGAGGAAACTTCCTAATATAATGTGTGTAGGCTCTGTGAGGGAAACAGAGAAGGAGTGCTTTTTTGTTTCATACATAGTGTGCCCACTGTAAGTCAATATGTCTCTTCAAACCAGTACAAATGTGACTGATTTCATAGCGATTAGACTGGTCTCTTTGATCCCATGAGAGAATGAGAGGCAGACTTTTCACTCCCCAGTCAACTGATGTTTTTAAGAGAAACATCTGTTGCTGTACAAATGAGATTACTGTGTCTTTCGCCAGGGGCCATGTAGGTTATGAATGGCACTGTTACTGAGGAGGGGGTCTGGACAAGAGCTGAGAAGGATCTTTGTAATAAGCTGTAGCTGGTAGTTAATGGCTTTAAATCAAATTAAATTGCTTCAGATTCTGGGTATTTATCAGTGCTCACCATCAACTTGTTCAATGCAATCGCCACCGCAGGAACCTTTGAATCACCCTCTAACATTGATAAATCCAATATTTCACCATGTTGCCAAGCAACAACTCACCTCATCTTCTGTAAACTTGTCATCCTATGACACGGGGTGATATGTTATCCTGCAGGAGAGAAACAGGAAAGATAAATAACTGTTCCTATCTCTTTGACTTTGAATTCAATGTGATCTGTATTTTACTGACCATGACAATCTGCATCCTGATTTTATTTGAAGTTGTTATATCGTAATTGACAGTGGCCTGACTGATTAATTCCTGTGAGGGGCATCTTTAGCCACAAAGTAATTTATGTTGTTTAGGTGGAGACAGAAGAGCAACACACACTTCTTCTGCGCAGAAATATTGCACACTGCACTGACTTATGTTCAAGTGATACTTTATGTGTCATTAATGACTGTTCTTATTTGAATTGCCAAGTTTCTACTTTAATACAAACGCTATAGTTGAAATAACATTATGATACTGTATGTGTCGGTTTTCATGCACCAATTTCTTCAATCCAAGACAAGTCCTTTGGGAGACCTTGAAGCAATGCTTGACTTTAAACATGACTAGAACTAAGCATGAATAAATGATCAATTTTGCTCTAACCAAACTAAAAACAGTATAGTATTCAAGAAAAAATGTATTAAATGTAACTACTTAGAATAGATTTCCATGATGTGTTCATGCACACTTGAAAATACACAAGTATTTCTGTAAAGAAAAATAACAATCTCAAACTCCAAATCCAAAGATAAAGAAATAAAAAGCACACTTGCATCACAACACAACCTCGGTACTGGCTGAACTTTGACCTTTGTCCAAAATGTTAAAGGAATACAGCCAAGTTGAGCAGTCCTGAACAAGCACCCATCATCTCACCTTGCTCAACGTTACGTAACATTAATATGCCATTATATTACGATGGCATGCAATAGTTAATGGCAGGTCAATGAGGGCAAGTGCACAGCCTCTTAATCATGATGTGATTTCTCCTTGTTTTCTTTAATGTGTACAGATGAGCGCTTGAGGAACAACAACTGGAGCTCCCATTTCTGTCCAGACAACAGACGCAATGCCTAACATGATTCAATCTAAAGGCCTGACTCCTTAAATAAGGACAAGTAAAACAACCTTCGAGACATGTAGTGGATCTATTATGAAAGCATAAAGTGTGATTTAACTCCCAGTATAGATATGCCTATAACTCCCTCGTGTACATGAATAGGATTATGACAAAGATGAGGGGTCTGTCTGTTCTGGCCGTCTGAAAGCATTATTGCTGATAGACGTCAGCGGTTTCAACAGCTGTTGAGGCATCAGCTCATTATGAGGAGCAGCAGTGTTCGCTGCCCTTGTGCCTGCAGGAAATGTCTCATTTGACAGGCTAAAGTGTTAATTCTGTGTCAGGGCACTAACTCAGAGGTGTACATTTAAATGATCCACATCACAGCTTCTGAATTCTTCATCAAGTGACTCATAAAGCGCATGTTTTCTTCCTTCCTTTTCTCATTTTTGCAAGGTTTTCCTGCCTTATTGCTGTAGCCTAAGATATGACAATATATAAAGGATAGAACAAACATCAGCAAAATGAGCATGGCTGTGTAAATAGAAACGTTTAATGAAACAGTAGAAGATGTGTGTTCGTACAGCTGTCTTTCTCTCTAACAAGTCTACAAGAGGCATGAACAGCACTGAAAAAAAGGTTTGGGGTCTAACAACACCTTTAGGGTCTACAGTACATAACACATATAAAAAGTCTCCTTAAAAAAGATCCAAGGCATATTTCAGGGTTTATGCAGTATTAAAATGTCTTTTTTTTACATTGCAGTGTGTATATAAAATAAGCAATGTGTTGTGACTCATGCAGATCTTCATCAGGTTCATTGTCAGGTACTTGGATTATTATTAAAGGAGACTTGCATTTCATATTTTCAAGACCTTATTCCACCCATGTAATTAGCCCTTCGCAAGCTGGAATAAGCACAGTATGATCCAGCACCTATATGCCACAACAAAGACACAGCTGCATTTATACATATTGTCAACACCTTTAATAAGGTCATTCAGTCCAGCGCTGCAATGAAGCGGTCAATGATGTGCAGAAACAGAATGCTATTTTAGGGATGCTTGGCACAGGCATCGGCCATGTATGGTGATAAGCTAATAGCAAAGCAGATCCAAGATGATTAACATGGCTTTGTGCTAACCCCTCATAATGTACTTTGGAGATTGTCTCAATAATGCCTCACTGAATCAAATACTCACACCCTGAATACATTCATTATCTCAATCATACACTCGTTGAACATACTTGATTTTATAATATGAAATTATATTTTCTTGATATTATTTATGACCACTTTTAAGACAATGTGTTTCATTCAACCATTCAGGCCCTGATTTCCATTGCAATTCTGCGTAGAAGTTTGTGCCAAGATTGACAAATTGCATAAGAAAATTGTATCACCTTAATTATTAGTCAGTCTTGTAGCACCATATAACTAATAACATAACATTATTTACTGTGATAAACCAGCTTCTCAAAATCTGTCAAACAATATCATTATACAACATAACTGCATTTCAGTGTTATGATTGAAAGTGAAAGCTGTTGCCTATATTTAACTATACAATGTGCGAGTAAAAACCCATGAGACAAGTGGAAAATTAGCAATAGCTATACATTCTCTGTGCGGAAAATCAGTGTAAAACTCTTTAATGGAATTGTGTTAAATTGCATCATCCCTATCAAGAAAGACAATCATTCAAAAAGTTAAAATAAACAGTTTCCCAAACAATAATGGTTGCTGATAAATACAGGCATGTTGTAAACTTTGACAGCTACAGGTGGGCAGTGAATCCCACTGTTTCAGAGTCTCTCATGATTGTCACGAGTGGAACCATCGTGTCAGGTCTTGGACCGAGTCTGCCCTGCCTCTGGTCCTCCTCACCGCCCTGCAGACAGTGCAGTAGTGTTCGGCCCAGAAGGCGGGCTGGTGCAGGCTGTAGTCCCCTCTCCAGTCCAGGTGCCGCTTCAGCCGGGCCGGGTTCCGCCTCAGCATCAGCAGGTACCGGGCCAGCCCGCGCACTGTGGGGAAGTCGTCCACGTGAATGAAGGCCTCGGGGGGCAGAAAGCGCTCATAGTTCTGCCGGGACGGACCCAGCACCACCGGGACGGCACCGGCCCGCACCGCGTTCCACAGCTTCTCTGTGATGTAGTCGGTGTGCTGCGAGTTCTCCAGCGCCAGGTAGAACTGGTACCGACCGACCAGCCGCACCACGCTGCCGCCGCTGTCCTCCGGTAAAGGCCGGCCAGCTCGCCCGAACACATCCACCCGGATGTAGCGGCGGAGCTGGTGGTAGAGGGCCACGCGCGCATGGGACTCAGACCAGTTGCTGATGATCCAGGCCACGAGGCGGGGCCGGAGGAGGTGTGAGCGCGAGGGGGCGAGGAGCGGGTGCGCAAACCGGTCGTTGAGACCCTCGGTTTTGCTCCCCCGGGGGAGTAAATACCCGTACGGCAAGAAGATGTCTGAGTCTGTCCGGTAAGTCATGGTGAGGTTATAAACGCCCTCAAAGCGCCACAGCCCGGACGTGTGCGAGGGGGACTCGTAGTTCATCCATACCCACTTTTGTTCTAGTGGCCGCGGTTCCGGTGGCAGATCAGCGGTGCCGGTTGCAACATCCCGGTGATGGATGACCACCGCGTCAGCCTGCGGGTATACATGCACGTCGTCTGTGAGCGTGCACCCGCCGATCTGATAAAGAGCAGAGCAGTTCGGAAGTTTCCGGTACCGTCCAAACGGGTGCGTCCATATCAGGAGCGTTACCGCGTGTTTCTCCTCGGGGACAAACTGTTCCGGCTTGTACGGGTCCGGTAAGTACAGCAGACTGACCCCCAGGAGGAGCACAAAACCCGCGGTGGCCACACACACCGAGAAGCAGGTCTTTCTGAGAACTGGTCCAACACATTTCCGCTGCTGGGACAAACCTGAGCGCCTGTCTTCCCGGGGAGCTGCTCTCCAGTCAGCCCCAGCTCCCATCGACTTCAATGTACAGTTCCCATCAAAAACCTCTCACAACACGTAGTGCAATATCGCAGGAAATGTGGCCTGAGGACTGTAATAAAAGCTGTATGATGGCACACCTTTAAGTCGGATAAAAGTCATTGTCTCGAGATAAGAAGTTAACATGAGGTCAGATTACGGAGCTTAGACAAGCTTCTCCCTGCATTGTCGTGTATTGCCCTATCTGTCCTCTTCACTGGACAAAACCGAGTAAAACATTTGGACCAGTGCTCTATGTTGAAAACATTTCGACGTGGCAGCGTTAGTCTGGGGTTCAGTTACCGGTGAATGGGGCTTTTGTGCGACCTGTTGACGCTTGGTTGGCCTCCCAGGCACTTCCAGGTTGGGTAAACACTTGTCCTATGAAGTAAGCAAAGGTCATTTTGTAAAGTAGTCTATACAAGGAATATTTTAGCTTGTAAACAGAGGCATATAGGAGAAGTAGCTACTCAGATTATGTCCTTAGGTAAAAGTAGAAATACCAGAGTAGGCATAAAAGTCCTGCATTCAAAATGTTACTATTTTTTTTGGCAATTTTAGAATAATATATTATGTTTTGATTCTAATTATTGATGCATTAATATGTCTATCAAAGCTGGTAAAGGTGCAGCTTTGCATTGTTTAGCATTAATCTAAAGAACAAAATATATGAAATTGATGTAGTGGAGCAAAATGTATACTGTATGGTATTTGAATACTTAAGTAAAGTACATGTCTCTCAAAATTGTAATTAAGTACAGTACTTGAGTAGAAGTAATTTACTTTAGGTTACTGTTTGTTCAAAAGCATATTATTTGAGGTAAGGGGTCAAATCAGATTTAAAGTGATAGACAACACTCTTTTGTTAAACTAATCAACAAATTATACCTCAGATCTTATGGGTATACACTGCTGAAATATTTCTGTACTCAAGATGTCTAACAATGTTAGAGGACACTGAATCTTCTATGAATCCCCTTAAATGCTACACATTCCCCACTAGGTGTCTCCCTACACAAGCCCAAAGAGAAGTGTCCTGTGCAGCCTGTGTTGTATAGTGACATTAGGATTTTATCAAAACAAGCATGAGTAATTCGGCCAATGAATAAACATTTCAGCTCAAAATTAGGCAGGCAGCAGCAAGGCTTTAAAAATGTTTGTCTTGAATGATTTATTTATTAGACATTGGCCAGCATTGCAACACCCTCTAACTAGTCATCTTAATAAATGACTCAGTTTTAATTTAATGATCTAACCTAAACCTATACAACAACAACAGAAACTCAGATAGTGACATGTTTTCCTTCCTGAAAGAGGGCCAACTGTCCAGGTCGTCGTTATATGAACGCATTCTCATAAAAACTCATGAAAAAATGATGAGGTGGCTGGGTTGGAAATCCTACACTGTGTGTTGTGTCTGATCTCTGGTGGGCAGGAAAAACACGGCGTGACTGGGACAACATTATTCCTCCCCACAGACACACAGTATGTCATGAAGTCTGGGCGTGAGCGGAAAAAAATGGCAGGAGGAGTGGGAGGAGATGAAGCAAGAAGCATGTGTGTCTCCACTGGGTCCTCCTCCTTCCTGTTACATCCATTCACTTTTCTTCACCGTGGAGCAGGAAAAAAAATCTCTTTGTGTGTTTGTATACGTGTGTGTGTGTGTGTGTGTGTGTGTGACTTGTTATCCCCATAAGAGGTTTTGTATTCTTTCTGCATTATTTATCCTTCCTTTCATCTGAACAGTTCTATTTTCAGCCGATCATTTAAGTTCGTGCCCGGGGGTTGTCTTGAGCTGGGAAACTCAGCAATCTCATAAGTTATGGAGACATGGGGAGACTCAAGTATTATAAACACATGTATGTCCTTTCTCCGAAATAGCAGAGGTGGATGAGGTCAGGAAGTGACAAAGGAATGCGTTTTGTTTGTCTTCTTTCAGCTCGATTTTTGTTTATTTTAACCCTTTTTACAAGGTGGCACAAATCCATGCAAATGTTACTGGAAATGTTTCTTTGGTTGGTGATGTGGTGACATTTTGTTCATCTCAAATTACAGCTAGGGTAACATTTTTCATTTTTCGCATCTCTCTTGCTGAAAAATAACTTTATTTTGTCATCAAGCTCTTTCAGTTGTGGATCCAGACCTTGAATCTCCACTGAGGGATCGATATTGTGCATTTCTCTGTTCAAACATCACTGCAGAAACCAACCACATATGGGGCATCTCAGGTCATTTTATATGGACAAAGTCAGCCATTTTAAGGTGATGAAACTGCACTTTTTACAGGACAAATACATAAAAAAACGAACTACATATTTTGCTACTTTACACATTTCTTTGTACATTTTCCAAGCCCTTGTTTACTGCTACCTTCCTGTTTGTCAGAAGTAATACCACTGTGTATGTGTATTTGTGTGTATGTGTGTGAATCATACCAGCACAGGGAGAAGCATTCCGTTTTTGATGGGACCCCCAGGTCTTCACTCATCTTCCCTATTGATTTTCTCTTGCTTTCCTTTTTGCACTCCCAGGGGATGGGATGTCTCAATTGGTCCCGGCCGGTGAAAGAGAGTGTGAGCGATAGGCAAACAGATAGAAGATGAGGGACTAGAGAGAGAGAAAGAGGCAAGAGCAGGGGGGGGGGAAACGTAAAACATTAAGAGAAATAGAGGCAGGAGAGGCCTCGAGCTCGCTGATCACAGAGGCCCTGGCTGACCCCTGACCTTGATCATGACCTCTGAGGTTACCCCACAGGTCAGAGGTTGTGTGAAAGTGCCACTGCAGCGATTCACTTCACTGCTGGGTGATGATGATCTTATGCAGCCTCCCCAGCCTGTCTGACATGATCAGTGTTGCTCTTCGCCTGCAGCTCCCAAGGGCCACGCATCCATCTCTAATCCGGCCACACAAGGCCCGCTAAAAGCACCTTGCAGGCAGAGTCAATGAGCAGGAGGAGAAGGGACACAAACTGAGAAAAGTGGGAAAGCTAAAGGACAGAATGGCTGTTTTATTTTCTACCCTGTAGCACTGTGGGTATATAAGATCTAGTTTCATAATGGCACTGAGACAAAGCATGTGTGTTTATCTCCCCATGTTTAAACTAAATGTACATGAGATGATGAGGCTTTTAGGAGGCTAAATCTGTTGGGCCCCAACATGTTACCTGTTGTCCTTGTCAAGAACAATTTATGCTGTGTTTTTTCCCTCCTTTCTAATTTTAAAATAGAGTGTAATAAAAGATGAGTGAGGGAAAAAACCCCTTCCAAGTCATTCATGCCAGACATGCACAAGCCACTGTGGCAGAAAATTATAATTTGTAGGTGGATTGATAACTTGGAATCTTACTTGTTCCGACGTACCCCCTACCGCTTCAAAGTAATCCAGAGCCTAGTGAAGCTCCACTCAAATCCTTATGGAGATACTGTGTGCTCAGTGAGAGAAAAGTGCCTGGCAGGAGAAAATACACTGATTTATAATGTTCACAACAACGTCTTCATTAAAATAATGTATCAATATTTAAGTATTACTTGAAGGATACAATCAAATCAATCAAAAATATGGAGAAACAATGTAGTCGTAGCCTGACACATGATCTAACTAAAAGTCAATCATATCTTAGGTAATGTACCAATAGCTACATATTTAATTATCTCTGCAAAGAGAAAATGTGTTGTCTCTTGTGTGTATTACATATAGTTTGAGGATGAAGTCCATTTCATGTTTTATTGTTCATTGTATGATGATTCAAGGGTTGCACTTGAATAAAATGTACTCTGTTTCTGATGATTTCTTTGAATGGATGAAAATGAAAACCGTGAACTGTTTATAGGAAGGACATTCTTTGTTCTTTGTTTGCACTGAAATGTTTTATGAAGAAAGTTATATTCATGTTTC
This sequence comes from Gymnodraco acuticeps, assembly GCF_902827175.1. Lineage (NCBI taxonomy): Eukaryota > Metazoa > Chordata > Actinopteri > Perciformes > Bathydraconidae > Gymnodraco > Gymnodraco acuticeps. The sequence continues at coordinate 1,412,175 of NW_022990647.1, read as the reverse complement.
CCCACTGAGCAGGTTTCTTTTAAGCAGGGATCTTTGAAGTATGTGAATAAATAAAGTCACTTTATATATTTGAAACATTGAATCACTGTGTAATTTTATTTTTTGTATGAAAAAAGTTAAAACATGCAACATTTCTCAGGACAAATACTTTGCTTTTTGGAGTCACTTTTTATTATATGTTAGATAACATTTTGTAGAATACTTTTCATTTTATCAGTGCCATACACATATATACTGTGTTCCTTTAGTTGTGTGTTTCCTTTGTGTGACAGTAAGAGAAAACTATACAAACACATCATAATGGACACCGTGCAAAGCTACTAAACCTGTAGGGATTATCTCAGACCTGTATTTCTGGTTTGGTTTAATGATAGGTAGCATCACAAGTCATGCAGGCCAGGCCAAGGAAACCCTGATTAACATGGCGGAAAGGAAAATAAATGAGAGGATTAAACCCAGGATCCTCTGGTTCATGTGCAGTATTTTGTCTAAGAAGTATTTATAATACACTGAGTACTTACTTATGCTAATGAGCTCACTGAATAAGCTCACACATTAAAGATCATTTGTTCATTTTTTAAGATGATCACGATAGAGAAATAGTTCAAACAGAAACACAAATCTATCTATCACTTTTTTTTCATAAAGATTATTTTAAGGCAGCTGTTAGTTGTGATTGAAGTGCAACTCAGTACATTTTATTAAAAGGCATGTGACTAGGTGCCATGGTTAAACTGAAGCAAGGCTTTAATTCAGTGTATTATGTCTATAAATGAAGTATGAAATAATGAAAACACAATTGAGACTACAAATTAGTTGAGCACTGAGCACCATTCATACTGTTTTAAAAGGGAGACCAAAACAGCTTCAAATCAAATCAAGTAATGACCTGAAATTTGAGCTAATTTAAAACACAAAAAATGCCCACCTTTGTGCAGTGAAACAGACGTTATTATCTATGGCAAATTCTTGTGTTATTTTCAGTACATGCAATTAAAGTTCAATGGCAGTGAAGAAATGAGAATGATTGTAGCGGAAAATAAAGTTTTAAAATATTTATTTTAAAAGGCTGTAGCCTCTGGGGGGAAAAAAAGCCTAAGTGTAAATGCAGGCGTTGATTTTACCCAGGCCTCACGACACACTCGGCAAGTCACATTTGGGAACCCACAAATGCTAAAAATGAAAACAACATGTAGAACAGATGTGTTGCCCTGATAAACCTGAGCAGCTCGGCTCCGCTTTGCAGAGCAATTGGAGGCTAAATCGGAGGCATGATGTGTTTTAGGGTGAACAATCTGCACAGTTTGATGCAGGAATTTAGGGCACTCCATATACAGTGCAATTAGAAATTATTTGCATATCCACAAGCTGAATGGGGGCTGAGGACATGGTCAGCAGGAGTGAGGCCTCAGGAGCAGCCTGGGTTCAGTGTGTTGCTGAAGGTCACTTCAACAACAGATATGTATGCATGCTGACACTAACCACTGGGCTGCCCTGCTGCTGCAATGATCTGACTAGATTAACAACCATCTTATTTGAATAACTAATCTGATTAATATCTGTGGAGCAAAAATAATGCCTCAAAGCAGTATGTAAGGATGTCTTATTTATGATACAGTAAGACCATGAACTTTGAAATATCTTATCTACAGTGTAAGTCCACTCCATCCCCTGTTTTGTTGCATAGGCTATGAGTTTGTATAGATCCTTTATTATAATAAAGGATAATATAAAATACATGGATTATGAAATGTAAGATATTATGGATACTTTTTTTGTATTATTGATTAGATGTGAATGTTTTTGTTAACAATTTAGATGGACACTTTAATCCTAGATTATATTTAGTTTACAGTCATATTTAACCATTCCTTTTAAATTGCAATTGTCCTTCATACACTTCCACAATGGAACAAACATAACATAATTTCAATGGGATCAGTAAAACAGCTACAAAACACAAACAAAGTATTCATACACTAGATTTAAATGGTGTTCCTAAATTATGTAGGCTAGCTGTTATGGTATAAATGAGCAGATTCAAAAAAATCCAAGTGTATGAAACAGAAATCAACTCTTACCGATTTTGGAGGAGTAATATGATTATTGGTGAGATAAATGATAACATTGTCTAAATGATCATCTTGCACAGCTCCACACAGCTCAAATAAATCATTGCTCCTGCATGCCCTCCTGGTGTGTTTCTTTCTTTTTAGATATGGCTTCCAAATAGCCTCCTGGCATTATTTTTGGTATGATCTTTGCTCTCCATAAAAAACATAATGATCACTTAAGTTACAACACCAAACATTGACTCATCCGGCTCTCACAATTTCGTGTATTTCAAGGTAATAAAATGACGAGTAATTTAACGTTCGCTCTGTTATTTACCTGTAATATCTGGATGTTGATAAAAAGCTATTTAAGCAATTATAATGGCGTTATTAAGGCAACACTGCTGTGAGCTGACTCCGTTCCGTAAACAGGCTGATACCCGGATGGAGGTGGATGTGATCCGGTCCGGGTGTTGCGGCCGCCCGGTCCTCTCCACTGAACTCCAACCCCCGCGCTCTCTATCAGCATCTCATTCCTGTCTCAATATGTCTCAAGATGGCGGCCAATGCAGGATCGATGTTTCAATATTGGAAGCGCTTTGACTTACAACAACTACAGGTCAGTACAACCTCTGTTTTAACCGTCTCTCCACTATTCTCTTCGGACGCTTTGCCTCTCTCGGCCGCTGTGTTTTGTGTTTTTTCCGCGGTCGCCTCGTAGGTGTTTCGGAAGAGAATTCAAGACCTCTTCCTCACATTGATGAAAGTGGCTCTCTCGCTGATCAGAAATTGATCCTCTTTGTTCAATTCAACATCGATCGGACACTGCAACTGGGCAAGCCGGGGCGACGCCGCGGGGATGCACCGAGATGAAAACAAAACGGCAGGGCTTTTACCGGAGAGCTTTCGGTTAGCTATCTTTATTGCGTGTTCTTCAACTTTTACCGGAGCGAGTAGCCGTAGTTAGCCCGACGCTTAGCCGCTTTAAGGTTGGATCATTTGGGGGAAAAATAAGTGCGACTCATTATACGGTGGCGCTGTGGTGACACCAGCCGTTGAGACGGGCAGACACACAGCACCGCTTCGCTCGTGTGTTTTTATGCTTTTCACTGACAAATTGGTAAGTTTAGTAACAGGCGAATGAAAACATTAGCAACCTTATCGGCTAACGGGTTTGAAGCAGTTTATACTGAAGTCCGTGATTATGGTTGATCAACTCGGCTTTTTCTCTCGCTTTCCCCTGACTGCAATTATACACTGAGGTTTTTTTTTTTTTACAGACATTGCCACGTCTGTTGTAGTGGACGGGACGGGACAGTGTTTGTTGATGCGATGCAATTAAATGAAACGATAGTAGAAATATGAAAGATCGTGACCTTGTTAATTATGATGAACTCCAGAAATGTCCCCAGCCTCACGCACGCCACTTATCTCGGCGTGCACGGAGGAGGTCCACGGCACAGTGCAGGATATGAGGAAAATATTGGGCCTATTCAGTATGTGTGAATATAGCCTGTGTATGTTGGAGCCTGTTTGACCTATCACAAGACATGTAGACAATGGCACTGTTGTGTTTTCCCGTGGCATTTAACGTGCATTGCTGAATTTCAAATCACAATTTATGAATATTAGTAGACCAGTCGCCTTGGTAATTAACATAAGATTGCATTATGTAGGCTAGCCCAATTGTTCATACATAATTTTGTATATGGCACAGGCTTGGGATTTAAAACTTTTATTTAGGTCATGATGCCCCTATGACTGGGTAGACAAAAGGACAGTGAACAAGTCTTCCCAGCGGGCTTTGTGTTGCACTTATGCCACATCATCAAGGCTTCACTTCTCCTATTTATTTGATCCTGTTTGGTCCTCCTACTCGTGCCCCCTTGTTCATGCATTATGTAAAAAAATTGAGACTGCTTTCTCTTTTCTTTCCTCACTATCTATCTCCCACCCCCTTCCTGCCAGCCCCCCCTCACATCTTCCTCTCCCTCACTTCCCCCTCCCCTCCTTTTAATTTTTTTCCCCCTCTCACTCTTTTCTGGCCCTTCACCCTGCTGTCACCCATTTCGTCCCGTCTGAACTGGTGTGTGTGAATTTTTCCGAGATCGGTCTTTTTCGTAGATTGACTGCCAGCACGGACAGTGAAGGCACTGCCAGCAGCCAGGACATGAAAAATGCATCGCATACGTTTGTGATAAGGCCCTGGGTAATTATGGCAAAGGCCCCTATCACAAGCGATTAGTCAGGACAGTGAATCTGAGCGTGTGCAAAAAGCCTGGCGGTTGGCAGGCCTGTCTGCAGGATAGGAATCAGTCGGAGCTTGTGTGTGTCTGTGTGTGTGCGCAGAACTGCTCAGAACATTCACTGTCTATTATTGATGACATCTTATTTACTCTCCCTCCCACTGAGAGGCTCCTAGGTCTTCTCTGAAGGAAAGCCTTCAGAGAAGACCTGTTTTTGTTATCTGTTTTCTGAGGATAATGCAGGGTTAGTATGATATGATCATGGTCTATGTATGGCCTTGTCAGCCGATTGCTCTCTCAGTTGCGTCTTCCTTGTGATCCAATGGACATTGTAGATTCACAGTCTGTTCTTGTCTGTGTGCGAGGCACCAGCAAAGGAATGTTTTCTTTTTTTGTTCCGTTTGATGATGAAAATCCAACCCAACCTAAGATGTCAGTAGCTTTAAGCCATCCTAGTATCTACTCCTCAGGCTCCAACTGCTGATGTTCATTAAAATCCTATTTGATCAGTGTGTCCCATTCCCTGTGTGAGAAACTAGCTAGGTGGTTGTTACAGGACAGAGAGTGCTTTGAAACAGCACAGCGAGCTGTTAACTTGTCTTTTCTGCATGCTTTTTTTCCTGCTCCTTTCACCCCCCCCGCCCCACCACCACTACAAACACAAATGGGGTGCAACAGTGATGCTTTTAGCAAGGTCTCGCACACTTGCAAAATGGATCAGTGATTCAGAGATGATGGCAGTGTGACAGTGAATTACAGATGGAGGAGGTTTTAACGTCTGTAATCCCTGTCCGTCCATTACAGAGTTGAGTTTCTTTAGAGGGGATCATCACTCTTCTCTCCTGTTGTTATTTTTTCTTTTTTTCTCATTTTTTTCCCTCTTCTTTTTGACCCAGTCAAGCAGTTTGCTGGAACATTGTGTTTCTACTTGAGAGACTGCGCTTCATTACAGGCAATCCTTAATAAGAAATGAGCGAATAGCTGAGCCTAAACCTATATTTTATATTTTCCGCGTAAGCTCCGAAAATTAAGAACAGACCTTTCTGCTGTACACAATTCCCAATTTAGGCCTAATAACTTACATCTCACCTCTTAACATTTCCTGGAACAAAGCACCCTAGAGCCATTTTGAAAAATAGTACAGCTAAACAGTGACTTGGGTGAAAACGGATCTAGAACTCGTTCCCGTTCAGCACCTCCTAATGGGTAAATTTAGGAAAGGGGTTTTGTAAGCTGATCCCAGAGCTGTGGTCAGTGGCAACCTGAGTGGTTTAAATCTCTCAGTGTCCGGCCCGCTGTTGTCTGCAGGAGTTTTAGTGTTAATTTATGAGCCGGTTGTCTGAACTCACTGGTGGGATATTTTTACCCCTCTGTTGCTGCACAGGCTGGGGGAACATAGAGGAAGGGGCATCACGTCATGCTTTTACTGTAGCCAACCGCTTCTCTGCCCAGTGACAAAACCTGGCATTGGGACTGAGGTTTCACTGTGTGTTGGTGGGTGGTGAGCGACTAAGCATGAGCGACTATAAGCATGAGTCAGAGTGAAGGACGAGTGCATGTCAGGTCTTTGGTCTGCCCTCGGTCTACTTTGGTCATGGCTATGTCATCCCACTTTCTAAGACGCTCTAGTGTATCCTTCTGAGCGATACACTCCACAGGACTCAGAGGAATGTGCAGCCCTGGAAAAAAAAACTTCTCTTCATCTACCTTATCAGTGGCTAATTCTCACCGGAGGCCCATACTCCCCAAATCCTCAGCGATTTATCGCACGTCACACTCGGCTCAGTTTCTTCACCCTCTATCTGCTTTGAGTAGTGTCTACACTAGGCCCAGTTTATCTGATTTTACTACCAAAAGAAAAATGCATTTCACCATCTTGAGTTGATACTAGAACATTGAATTAAACCATTTTCTCTGTCGTAAAATACATTTTAACCAATGTCATTTGATGTTTGACCAAAAGATAAAAAGCACTTAACAGAAGTCTAAAAATAGGGCTATCCAAACAGATGGAGTCGGCAGCTCTTAATGCAGGCTTTATGCAAAAGTGTGTGACAAACGGACATGTTCCATATAAAACTTGAAGGTGTGGAAGTCTCTGCTCAGGATAAAAATATCACACAAATGTGTTTTTCTTTCAATAATTAGCAATTTTAGATTAGCAACACTAAACATTTATCCTGGGCTGGGTCTCAGATAAACGGTCTGTCATTAACAAGTTACAAATGAAGCAATGAAATACCTCAAACTTCTTTCCCTTGTCGTACGATTTAAAAAGTCTTAATAATCCCGTCTTTAATAATTATTCTCACTCGATTACTGTGAATGTGTATTTTTTATCCCAGAAAACAACTCTTTTACTTTTTGTTGTACTTACTCTTAGGTAGTTTCACTTTTAAAATGAATCATCGCAACACATTTTAATTGCAGAATTCCTTCACAGGCCTTTTGTGGACTTAACAAAATATGAGAGGGCCCATGTTGAGTTTCAGTGTCTGGCTTTTTGTATAAACACTTTTTCTGCAACTTTTAAACATACTAAACCATTTCAGTAATACCAATATTTCATACATATATTTCATTATCTTGTTTAAGCTATTCAACACTTTACATGCTACAGTGTACAGTTGCTCTACATTACCAGCTGGGATCAGTAACTTTAGAAACAAATTGTATTTGTTGTTGCTCATAATCGTCCAAAAATGTTGCTATATTTTTTTCTATTTGATCTCCACTAAATACTTAAAAAACACTTAAACACAATTACACAGACTCTCACCCAACAACCAGCAACAAAAGCACAGACGGCAGTTTCCAGAGACCTATTTTCAAGTGGCAGGCATTATTTACAGACCCACTTGGAGTCTCTCTCACCTACAGCATCATGGAGCTTCACGGTATCTCGTGACAGAAGCATCCATTATTCTGCTGCTCTGTATTCCAGCAGAGAAAGCCTGGGCTTCAGTGACTGGACACTTCAGGCTCACTTTGGAGAATACTGGCTGTTTCCACTTGTAAGTTTGAAGATGATGCCCACTTTATTTAAAAATCAACCGTAGACTTGAAACAGCGCCTCCAAGGCTGATGTAATCTTGTATAGTCTATTTCTCATCTTGTAATATTAAGCCTACGGATTTCAGTAAACAAAGATCTTGCCTTCCCAAGGGAAAAAGATGTCTGTTGTAATCTATAGTTGACTGGTAAAGTAAGAAGGTGCAGACCAGCACTGAGCTTAGCTTTGGTCTAAACAAACAACACACACTCTTTTCTGGTTGCTTTTGTGTTAATCGTTTTATTTTTCTTACACGTTTTCAACCGTTTCACCTTCATAATGGGGAAGTAATTTAAAATTCCAGCTTTTTATTAAAGAGTCGATAACTGTTGGTTTTCAGCGGTATGTGACCTACAAATAACTATTATACTACTACTATACAACTTTATTGGCCACACAGTGTAGTAAACAGTTTAATTGAAGCTGGAATGAAGGATTATTAGTATTATTGATTTATTTACGTGATAATTGAATAGTTGTTAAAAAATAATATATCCCCTCTAGCCTTCAATGACATCTACATTGCCCTTTTTTGTCCAACAAAAATCTAGAATATAAGAAAATCCTCACAACTGAGGACCTTAAACTTAATGACTGTACTGTAAACGGTCTAGAAAAACAATATTTGTCAACATTTCCAATTTATGTTATGTAATTTGAGTTAATTAATCTATCAGTAATAAATCATTCTTGCGTTTATTTTCCATACTACAGAGTCATTTTACACTATACATGAAGAACATGAGGATTAGATTTAAGTGAGGAAACCTAAGAAATGTGTGGTGAGAATAACTTTGAATAATGACAACTCTGGTGAAAAATTAACTTAAAGCCGTCGGGGAATTTTGAGCTTTTGAAAATGTTTGTTTGGCTGTTAAGGTGCAGATTTCTGATGATCCAGCAAGCCGGGCCTGGATGAGATTTAACAGTATTTTTGAGGCGCTATACAAGATGTTAACATGGAAATATAAACAGAGGCAATGGACCAGAAAACGAAATGGAGTCCCATTTCCACAAGGTACCACAATGGGATAATTTAGACCAACTGCAGGCGGTCACACACTGGGAGCCAGTGTTCGAAACGTTTTTGACGAGTTTGGCTGAGCGCATAGCTGAGTTTGAAGCTAATGCAGGGTTTCATTTTGTTCAACAAAAGTGTCCCTCAGCATAAGCCTGCCGAAATGTGTTTCTGCAGCAAACACTCTTGTGGCCTTCAGCGTCTGGTGTAGCCAAGCTATTGGTGAACCACTCGCCCTGACTAATTTTAGTGTTGTTTCTCCCACAGTTATCAAGGCGTCTTGACTAAATAAGGCCCTATGTGCAGTCCTCTTCCCATGTCAACCCATGACTCCAGTATCAGTGTCCTATTAGATCATTAACCATAGGTATTGAATTCTAATAGGCCTATTGGTGTGTCTTAATGGTCTGAGTATTGAATTATGATATTGGCAAGGGCTGATGGCCTCAGGATTGAATTATGATATTGGTGTGCTGCAGGCTAATGGTTCTTGGCATTGAATTATGATATTGGTGCACTTTGGTGGTGTAGGGATTGAATTATGATATGGCCTGCTATCTGATAATAGCTCACTCTGTGTAATTTTCAATGTCAATCATGGCTTCAGTTGCCAGATCCATAGTCGGCCTTCAGGCTCAAGCCATCAGTCACAACAGATCGGAATAGCCTTCAACCTTTATCCAAAGTTACTCTCTCCCTTTTTAACATGTTTGTGTCTTGTTTTGAGTCCATCAAGGAGTTTGTGAGTTGCTACTACAAGGATTTTATTAGTCTAAAAATAAGTGTTTTTTCTGTAGAATGCTAAGGCAAGCAGTTTATTGTCCAACCCTCTCCCTTAGCTTTTTTACACTATTACACGGTAGACGGTGTGAATCCTTTTTTTATATTGACTCGCAGTGTTAATAGTTATGTTATTCTCCTATAAGTGTGAGCATGTATCATCACAGCTATAAAATGACGAGATGTTTGATGGTTTAATGTGTATTATAATAAGGAGCCTAATGTCAAAGTAATGGAACTGTAATGGTTCGGAATCGGAGCTAACTTTGTTTCTGTAAGTGCCCACACCTTTTGCAGTGTTTATGTTGAGATCATTCCCATTTTGGTAGTTTATAAGCAACCAGAGCTGTGATGGTCCTGCTGCCAGCTCACAGAGTAAATGGACGGCTCGCTTCTGTGTCAGCCCTCTAAAAATAACACAGACTGCTGGCTGGGCTCAGCAGAAAACTACCACCGATTATATGATGATTCAACTACCCTGTATTCACAGGTGCGTGGATGTGTGTGTGTTGGATGGAGGTGGTTTATGCTAAACAAATGGTTCATTGCTTTCAGTAAGATATTTCACTGCTTTAGTATTGCATCGTAAGTTGGAGAACTTTGCCCTGTTAGAGGAACTCAGTTGAGGCAGTTCACGTTTGGCTGCTTATGTATTTCAGTAAGAACAACTTTATAACTGACTGTTATCCAAATCAGTGTAATGCTTGAAATACTAAGTTACATTTACATGGGAATCAAATTAAGTAGTTTGAACTACCTGCACCCTGTTTTTATTACTGCATGATTAAGAAAAGTAGTAACTGGTCCATGGCTTTGTCTCCCAAATCGTTGGGTATTCTCTTGTATCTGTGCAATTCATTGGACGTCCTCAGACGATACCTTAACCTGTCCTTGACATTTGACCTGAGCAGCTGTCCAGCTGGAGTCAGGGTTCAGAAACAGTCTGACCCCGCAGACCTCAGTATGACCTGGGCTGTCTGACTGGTCTAACCTTTACAGCCAACAGATGAGGACTTTACCATCTGTTTTGCCTTTAATGGGTCTGGCATCCTTGAACTTGAACTTGTTTGGATGTCGAAAGAAGAAAAAAAACAACTAAAGACGGTAGAAAATGTTCTGACAATTAGCACGGGCTGCTTTCCTATGCATTTGTTTTAATTTTATAAGGATGAATAAATGCAAGGTCAGAGTTTCAACCTCCTACTCTTTGTTTGCTTATTTTGGAACAACTTGTGAGCTACTGCTTTAGTTGGAGGATTCAAAAGTGTTCAACTAAATGTACATTTCTAAACTCTGTAGCCTCATTTTAAAAAGTGAGAGTTGTCCTCTTGGGGAAGGGGGGAAGGGAATATGTGTTTAGTAGACACAGGCTCATCCGCTGACTGCTGTCTGACCCTGAGTTCAGCTGTATGGTTATTAATAGGCCCAGAGGCCTCAACTTCCAGGAGGCCCTCTGATCAGCTCCAGATGTGGAATGAGAGAGGACAATTGTACGTTTAGCCTATCCATGTTTCACATGAAGCAGAAAGTAGGGAGATAGGCATTTGGTGAGACTGATAAAGAATGAGGGAGAGAGGAATGGAGGGACAGGAGACCTTTCCACAGCAGGAGCGTGTTTTGTGAGTCTTTGTTTTCATGTGTGTGTGTTTTTTCGTTTATTACACTCTCTGCCCTCAGACCAAAAGACCATTAAAAACGTATGGCATCACCATGGTGACCATAATAACTGCCTATAAAACAGCGTGTAAACTGTGAAATAAGACAAACAGACCAGAACAGCCCTGACTGGCTGGCTGGCTGACTGAATGGCTGCCTTCTGCCATAAAACAATTTGAGAGCCAGACTGAAGGAATGCCTTGGAGGCTGCTGTGGCTGTCACGACACATGAAAGGATTAGGCTATGTGTTTTATCTCCTCTTTATCTGATGGTAATGGATAAGCTGAGTGTAGCCTATCATCTGACGCTTGGGCCGGGGGTTTGATGTTTTAGTTGGGTGACGGTTTGTTGAGTTGACCGCTCTGGTCTATTGATTGCTGTTTGATGGTTTTGATATGTAGGCTGTGTTGAACAGGTCAAGTCTTTTATGCAGTGGAGGCTCCAAATAGCTTTTAGCTGTCCTTCACTCCTCCCATTACTCCAGCGGTTCGTTTGATGTTTGGATCAATCAATAGAAAGAGCTCTTACACATGCTCCATCCTACGTCCCACTGAGCTCAATTCCTCTTCCTTCATTGTGCATGCTTTATATCACATTCTCTCAACACAGAATAAATGATATAATTACCACCCATTACATAGCCTAATGCAAGCAAATTATTCTGTCATTACTGTATGGGATTAGCTATGCTCATTCTTTCTTTCTCACTGTGTTTCTCTGCCTTTTTCTCACAAAACTCACGCAAGCCGAGCAGAAAAACTCTTACTCATAAAGGCTGAGTAAGACTTAGCCCCAGGACATGCTCTGTTGACGTTGATCGTATAGACCATGGGTGTCAGACTCAGTCAGAAGGCAAGGGCATGCTAGAAAAAAAGTGACAGCATGTGTTGGACACATTAAGGCGTCTAGATTTATCTAACCTAATGGAGCATTTTCATACATGCTTTTGATTAATGCGTGGAAGTCAACATGCTGCTTTTATAGGCTGTGGCACAACTCCCGCTGATGTGTCATCATCAGGCGTCTAGAAAATTACTGGCTACAACAGATAGACGAGGCTAAATTAAAATGTGGAAAAGGACATCACGTAGAGCGGGGATTTAATGTACCAGAGGCGCATGGGAGTGATGCAGACCCCTTTTCACCGTACAGTCACTGTGCCAATAGCATGAAGCTGCGTGTAGTCCTTAAATGGAAATCTTAGTGAATTACGACAAATCAAATAGGCTAACGAATTGTGAGCAGATCAAATCTTAACCAAATTAGAGCAGCACTAAACACTGCTCCATTGTTGAGGGTCAAAGACTTTCTAGGCCAAAAAGACTCGCATAGTGTAGGATGATGTGTGGATGTCTACACCATTACTATCCTGCACCTGTGATCCTGCCACATGGTTACTTGCACTTGACGTTACTTAAAGTAATAGCGGCGGCATCAATTGCTTAACCGAGTCCTTGAGACCCAGGCTTGTGTATGTGCTACAGGGCCTGGAGAGCCCCACTCTTCTTCCAGACTTGATTAATCCCTATCGCCCCTCTCCATGATCGCAGTTTCCATTTTTTAGTCCGTATCTGTGCACTCATCCCCTCCCCAATCTCCTCTCACTGGCACAGAGAGGCTGGCAGAATGGAGGCATTAATTCAGGGATGAGAGGTGTGATACTCTCTCTCTTTCTCCCCCTCTCTCTATCTGTGCTCTGTTTGTAATGCGTGGCCTTTATCGAAGCTGAAACAGCTCACTACCCTCTGATCCTATCTCAGATCTCAATATCCTAGCCGTTCCACCCTGTAAACGCAGGGATGAAAAATCTTGCCCTTTCACCAATGCATTACACCCTAGCATATCGCTGTACCCCTATCCTCCCATTGCACCCTCCACACCACTCACCCTTTGTGACACAGGCCTCTAGCTAAATTCCAACTCTGTAAAATGAGACCAAGCAATTTCTACGTCCTCTACGCCAGAAACCATCTTAGTCTCATTATATGTGTATTTAGGCTCAGCCCTGGCCTCTGAAACCCCTCGTTAGACAATAGGTTGAGCAAAAATAATGACTAGCTCTCAGTAAGCTTCGGGAAAGTTCAGGCTTGGATGTTGGGGAGATAAAACAACAACCAGTCTCTCAGCAGAGAAACGCGGATCAATACAAACGAGGCTGAGGTGTAAAAAGCCTGTTTTTGATCCAGGCTTGCGTCAGCGTCAGTGAGGTGAGTCTTGACAGCTCCTGTGCTGTTGTTAGATATGGATCTGTGTTCAAAAAAAGGAGCAAAACGCTCAGGGACCACAAGCGCCTTGTTAAGATGTGAAGAGTGGTGGGCTGACCCCCGCCCCCAACCCTTTGCACACGCACACACACACACTATCGCGCACAAAAGCGTTAAGACCTCAGATGTCATAGTGAAACTATTGTTAGCTCACGGATAAGAACACTTTGTGGCTTTGACTCCAAAGGGTGAGAGGTAAAACAAAAACAGAGATTCAGGAGGATATGACTTGCGTCTTCAAACCCTGTGTGGTTTGTGAAAACAGCGTCTGGCTTCTGTTGGCACATTTTAAAGTTGTGCCTCCTGCTATGGCAGAGGTAGCATGGCAGACAGGCAGCCAGGATCCTAGTGTCTTATCTGTGCGGTGTTCTGAGGGGGCGTGCCTGTGATCTGTGATCATGTACCGTGTCGTTGTAGCAAGCGCGGCTGTCGCTCCTGACTGAGCTGCCACCCTGCGACTCCACCCCCCCACACCGTAGGTTTGGCATTCAGAGCAGTCAGCCGCATAGGAGCTGGAACGCCGGGAGGGGAGATGGAGGGGGAGTTTCAGAGGTAGACCTCGTAGATTTCAGATAAGACATCTTTCCAGACACCTTTTGACTGTTTACTATCATAACCACATAACAGCCTCAGACATGTCGAAGATAAAAGGAAAGATTACAGACTGCACGGGCAAGACGGAAAACTTCATCTAAACATCTGTGTCATGTAGCCGAGTACAGAGGCTGTACAAAAAAAGGCTTTTCACTCTGTAAAGCACACAGCAAAGTTTTATAACAAAATATCAGCCTCTTTTGTACTGAGACTAATACGCTGTTAGTGTAACCAAAAAGAATGAATGAAATATTGTCCGTCTCTTTCTTAGCCTGCCATGAATTCAAGAGTAGAACTCCATTAGATTAATGTGTAAAGCATGCACCGATTGTGAAGCAGTTAACCTACATTGTGTTTGGACTAAAGAAGTGGTGGCAGACTACTTGGCATGAGGAACTGCAGTCTATGTGTAAACAAAGTGTTTCTAGCAGTTACATTCCCAATTATTCCACAGAGAATGAGATCTGAAGCCAATCCTTGTGTGGTGTTCTCCCCTCTGCGTGCACTCCTGGTCACTGTGGCGGCACGGACGGCAGCTGCAGATTGACTTCATACTGTGTACATAACAATAACTTTGTTGTCATTCCACTAGTCTATCTGTCTCGGCATCGTCGGAGCGTGAGGGCAAAAGGAATTCCATGAAGTTTTGATACCTCAATTAAAGTGCGTCTGTCTCCTGTTATCTCATTTAGTCGGTAGTCAATGTGATTGGCATAATCAGACATGCCTGATTGGTGCCTCCCATTTAATTAATCAGTCTCACTGTATCATCACCTGTGGCTCATTAGAGTAATTAGAGCGAATTAGTCAGATAGAAGGCCTCTCTCTGCCTGCAGACGAGTGGAAGGAATTTCATTAGGAGAGATGAACACACACACGTACACCTTAGGTCGGATGGCCAGTGGTAACAGGATTTGTTTACCCGTGACTGTTATCAGTGATTAGTATTATTACCACAGTTGTAGGACAGGGAGAGAATAATTTCCGTTTGGCCCAACCTCCCCTCCTAACCGAGAACATAGCTCCCTATGCCAAATTTCACGAGGCTAACATGTTAGCAGATTTCCTCTTTTGAAACGCAGTTTAAAAGAATGTGGAAAGACTGGGCTACCCAAGTTACTGTAGCGGCCTGTTTGTGCATTCATGTGAGAGCACACGCGTGTGGAGCAGTGTGCGGGAGGCTTCTTGGCCAAGTCGGTGTTGATGTCTCTCTAGGGAGTGTTGGCAATCTGTTCCAATCGTCTTTACAGCTGACCAGACGACCAAATGAACCAGGACAGGGACTGCTGCTGTGGGCCAGTCCAGCCAAGGGAAGCAGGGGCTGTTACAGCATTCACAAGGACAGTACAGCACACTTAATGCTTCCCTGCACACACCATATTCCATCCTCTGCTTAACTAGACAGTGCGGTCCTAACCAGCCATTCCAAGATTTTAAAGTAGTGCTGAAGTGAATGTGAAATGGTTAAAATAACTAATCATTGGTTAATTAAACAATTTTTTAGATCTAGAAAGTAAAACACTTGACAGGCATGCCAAGGAGAGCCAGAGAGGGTTGACCTCAGAGACCCAGGCCCGGGCACAGAGTACACAAGTTTTTCATGCATGTTGACCGGGGCTCTGTGGTGCACTGCAGGCGTTACATTGGAGCATCAACACGAGTGCTAGTATTTGAACCTTGCCTCTGCAATTAATTATATTTCTTGTTGTTACATTAGTCATGTACTGTGAAATGTAGACTTCCTGCATTTGCATGTTGGATTTTGTCAATTAGTTTCTTCATGTCTTGGCTTCTTCTCCTAGCTGTCAATTTGTAAGTTTTATCAAACTAGCAAGATGTTAATCATTGATGTCAAACATGATAAAAAAATAAATTCTCAGTGGTATGCCAGATGGCAGAGCCCCTGTAGAGCAGCCTGGCCTAAAGTTAACAGTATTCACATCCAAAAGTTTGGAGTTTGATGAAGCAATGCTATATTTACTTGCAGCTATGGGATGCTGCTTCATAATTCTGAATAAACCCTGTTATAAATGTTTACTCATCTTAACTTAATTAAGAATCCATAGATATACATTATTTTAATTTTGATTCTGAAACGTTCTAGTTATTCAATATTTAACAAGACATGTTTGCACTGCTTACCTCTTTGATCAAACATGCTCAGTCCAGTGTTTCCCCTAGGATGGAGTCATAGCAGTGGTGCTAAGGCACGTGGGCCTAGCATAATGTGAGCGCAGAGCGCGTGGATTTTTTTTTAGTGCGTGCGAAGTGCGCCCCGTCAATTTGTTTCTGAGTCTGCCAGCACAAGAAAGGCTCTTGAGGCCTAGTACCAGGGCCGGTTCTAGACAATTTGCTGCCCTAGGCGAGATTTTATATATAAAGATTAAATTAAAAATCTCTACAAAAGACAAATACACTACAAAACAGAAACTTATTGACATAGGTAATATACGTCAAAATGGCTTCAAATGTATTTAGTATTGTATGAACATGTTTTAATTGGGGGATGGACGTCACATTCTCTAGGGGGGTCCGGGGGTATGTCCCCCCGGGAAGACATTTTAAAGTCAAATGCTTCAATCTGGTGCACTTTTGAGCACACAATTACTAGAGACCTGATCTAGGGGGTACAACTCTAAAACACCCATATGAAAAAGATCGGTTTACATTAGGGCTGAACGATATACCGTGTCATGGCGATAACCGCGGTATGCGCATGCGCGGTATTCACACCGCAGGGACGTGCGGTTTTATTCATTTAAAAAAAAAATGCTAACGCACTTTAGCACAGAATTCAAAATAAAGATACCCTTATTACTTATCGAAACTGCACATACAATATATCCGATTAAAGCTGAGACTCCACAGATTATTTAAGTATAGTATCTAAGCGATCCGATCTCGCAACAGGGGAACCAAACACAGACATCACAACACGTACCTTTTACGGAGCTTTTACGGGAGATCGTCTCACCGTAGCTGTCAATCTGATCAAAAGACGTGTTCAATGGCATAAAACGAGAAAGAAAAAATCGGTTGATCCATTGGTTGATAATGTATCTGTGGCTTTGAAGCAATTGTTTATAATCCATAATTCCATTTTTATGTAAAAATCGGATCACAAAAGTTAGCTGCTAATGGTAGCCACCTTGGTGGTATGCAGCTTCCGGTTTTGGCTACGCGTCGTCACTCTCACTCCTTATTTGTTCATGTGTTGGTGTGTGTAGAACTTCCCCTGATATTTGACCTTTTTAGACAGATTTAGCACCAAAAAAACCCTCTTTTGGGGCCATTTGGGTGGATTTTCCATATCTCTGGCCTACCTTGCTGGATTTTGACATGTGACATCTCTTTCTGACCGTCAGAGCCAATGGAATCGAGGGGAAATCACACAGTCCTTATTTGGTAATGTGTGTGTGAGAGACTTCCGCATAGCCAAGACCGGAAGCAGCAGCCACTCTGGTGGCTACCATTAGCAGCTAACTTTTGCTCTGCGATATTTACATAAAAATGGAATTATGGATTATAAATTAAATCATTTTTTTATACAGAGACGTTAAAAACCTATGGATTAACCGATTCAGCCGCGTTTTTTCGTTCTCGTTTTAATGCCATTGAACACGTCTTTTGATCAGATTGACAGCTACGGTGAGACATCTCCCCTCGAAGCTACGTAAAGGTACGTGTTGTGATGTCTGTGTTTGCTTCCCCTGTCCGAGTTCAGATCACTCAGTGATGATATTATATACCTAAATAATCTGTGGAACCTCAGCTTTAATCGGATATCTTGTATGTGCAGCTACGATAAGTAATAATAAGGGTACTTTTATCTTGAGTTCTGTGCCAAAGTGCGTTAGCATTTTTCGCTCAGGGGTCATTTAGATGCTTCTTATGAGACTTGTGTTTTTGTTTTGGTATAAAATGGTTTGTATCGTCAGTTAGCTGAGATTATTTCCGTTAATCTGGTATAACACATTAATAGGTTCTTAAATATTACGATCCCCTGAGACACTGTCGTGAAAAAAAAAAGTAAAGTACCCGCCGGGACTTTGGGGTTTAACAGGTTAAAAAAAACGCGATATATACCGCAGGGAGGGGAAAAACCACGATGTCAGTTTTTTTCAATACCGTGCAGCCCTAGTTTACATTTTAATAATCAAATAAGTATTAGGACATAACCAATAACCTACCATAGCCAATAACAAATAAATGTAACTTATTTTATTTTTGTTGTTCATTTATATCTTATTTTACCTTAACATTTATTTATTTATGCATATTTTTGTATCTCCAACTTTAAATGATATTTTTGGTTTACTGTCCTATAGTATACATTGGAATGATTTCAAACCTGTTTTTAATTTGTAAACACATATTTGTTTGAGACCCACTGAGATAACTTAGACTAAAATGAACTATCTAAACACTCAGAGTCCCTAACCTCACCTGAGCTGTTTATCTCTCTCAGTCTGACAGCAGAGGACTCTCCTCCACCTTGTTGTTGAAACAGCTCCTTATGTCTTTTAGAGCGGCTAGCTAACCAGATGCTAACAACAAAAAGTAACCGGTGCTCTCTCTCTCTCTCTCTCTGTCTCTGTCTCTGTCTCTGTCTCTGTCTCTGTCTCTGTCTCTGTCTCTTCTCTCTCTCTCTCTTCTCTCTCTCTAATAAAAAAAAAAATCGCCAGGCCATCGGGAAACCTCCCGGTCCTCCCGATGGCCTGCCTATTACATACAGTGGCAATGTCTCAAGATTTAGCAAAATACACCTTTTTGAACATACATTATAACAAATACAAATACTACAAATCCACATAACAAACAATCAAAAATCAAAAAGGGTCGGCAATTATTATTTATAAAAAAACAAAAACGTATCATTATTTATAAATGTAAACATTTTATTTATTTATTTTTGGTACCTGGCTGGTGCTCCCTAGCAGCGGCGCGCATATTTCAGCAGCGCCGCCGCTATTTGTATATAGGGGAAACACTGCAGTCTGAATGTAATACCTTTAGCTGCCTCTGCACACAGCATGGCTGGATGCATACTTGCCAATCTTGAGACCTCAGAAATTGAGAGCATTTCAAAACCACCGCGGGGGGGCGGGTGTTAGTGGCTTGCCGGAGCTGTATTAGATTAACATCTACACATGCTTATTGTAGTTGTAAGAAGTGCACTGTCTTGAAGCCTGTAGCACCATCCTTGATGGAGCATATGTGTTCGCTGGGCCTGTACTTTTCAGGAAAGGAGTGAGCAGAGGGTATAGTTGTCGATTCTTGTTCTGTTTTCTGTGACTATCGGCTCACCCTCTCAGACTTTCAGTTGCACGCGCTACTAAAGAGACGCGCTACCACGGAAACCAAACAATGGTGTAGCTGTATTAAAGTCCGAGTGGAAACAGTCCTGAGTAAATCTGATTTTGTCAGAAATCGGGAGAAATGCGGGAGAAATATGACCCCGGGAGAGGGCAATGAAATTGGGAGTCTCCCGCGAAAATCGGGAGGGTTGGCAAGTATGGCTGGATGTGTTAACTGTTGTGATGTTAGATGGGCAGTGACAGATGTCATCTTTCCAGTCATTATAAAAATGAAAGGTCTTCATCTTTCTATTTAGCCATCTATTAATCTAGCTATCTGCTATCTTTAGTCAGGGCAGTAATATTAAATTGCGATGTGGATGCTAGCATGGATCAGGTTGCCGGGCTGATCCTCACTGCAAAACATTCAGACAGATGATACATATTGAAAGTCCCCAGTCTCATATTAAAGTAAAGCAACCCGTTTTTACAGTGTAACTGTATTAACAGAAATTGTTGTAACCTTGAGCATATCACCTTGTGAAGAAGTTGCATCTGTTTTTCCTATGTAAATGTTTTGCAACCAGTTTCAAAGGAAGCAGAGAGTCAGTTTGACAATTAATTCAGTTCACATTTGGCTATTAAAAAAAATGTTGCATAGGAAAAAGTTGTTGCAATTTTTTTTTAGAAAACTTGTGGTGTTTTATAGTTTGTCGACACAAAGAAAAAAGGTATAGGGTGAAACAGAACCTCTCTTGTGACCATAGCTTGAGTCGGCACCTTTGTTACATGTAAACTGACCACAGAACCCACGTTCTACAAAAATGTGACAACCTATCGTGCTTTAATGTGGCATACAGTGGGAATAGGAGCGGTCCCCTAATAGTCGGTGAGATTTGATGTGTGTGAACAACAAGGGGTAGGCAGCAGGGATTGTGCACTTTCGGATGTTACGCTCTATCAGCAAGATGAGTGTAAAGTCTGCCCGCGTCTGCTGATGTGGGCAAAGAGTTTGCTGCATAGTCAACATCTGACTGAGTCTGAGGATCCTTTTTTTTTTTTTTTTACTGAGAAATAATTACTTGCCCACTTGGCATTGAATCAATCCTCTTTCATGTGTGATGTGTTTATTTAGCTTAGCAGTGAGAATTTTTTTTGGAATGGGGATTTGGTAACACATTGGGATATGTGAAGGGTTTTGAAAAGGGATTGGACAGAATCAAGGGCGTCAGGGATTGGCACATGACCTCATAAAGCAAGACTATAGTGGAGGACTGTGTTTATTTCTGTTTGCTCTGAAACGGAGCACACTAATCAATTCATAGGAATAGATTATTGAATTTCTTTTAACATTTGGAAAACTAGTTGAGGATAAATGTACCTGAAGTTTGCATATTTACTCATTTGCATATCAAAGATAAATCTTGCGAGTTTAATAAAGAGGCTGTTGTTTTCAAGGTTATTTTCATTTTGAGCCGTGCTTTTCGTTCACCGTCAATAGAAAGAGGTTGTATGAAGGTTACTTCCTTTTTTCTAAAAACTCATAGCTGATATGAGAACATTTTTTAGAGGCAAAAGACAGACGATGACAATAACAGACAAAGATATGCATGCCAAACACAAATGTTTACACACACACACACACACACACACACACACACACACACACACACACACACACACACACTCTCAAATCACGAATCTGTACTAATCGGCCATGGCATTTAACTTGCTTGGTGAATCAGATTATATACTCTATATTTTCAAAATACATTCCTAGTGTTTAATATCACAGCTTGAATGATTAAAGCCATTATCTCCTTGCATTTTTGGATATACCTAAAATTGTCCTGGCTGCTGCTGATGCCTTCTAAATTCTGATCAGGCTTTAAAATCAAGTGTTCCAGTGAGATATATTTTTGAATGATTTAAAATGTATTTGCCCTTAGGGCCTAATACTTTACATTTTGATTAATATCTGACAAGTTTAATGTTAGTATCTTAAACCAACTGGGCCTTATATCCGTGTTCCTGTAGCTAATCTTTACCAATATAATAATTACACCTCTGTTCATGAACTGGAGCATTAATTTTTTGACAATTAATTTAAAGTGATTACAATTTCGAAGGTTCCTCCTTTCATCAAGCGCTGCACAAGCTTCTGCGCACGCTCAAATTCACTAACAGATAGTGCAGCTGCTCCATGGCCATGGGGCAGGCAGGCTGCTACATCAACTGCTCCATGGGCAGCAAGAGCAAGATGGCATGTAAGCAAGCGAGCATTTTTTATTATTTTTTCAAACATCCTTTGCTAATGCGTAAAATCCATTGCAGTCAAAAGTCGACCAACATTTGTTATCTTTTTTTAATGGTTTGTGGATAAAACAAGATCACGGCTGGTCAGGGAATTAAACTTAATGCTGATGGGGGGGAAAATCTACTAATTAGTACTTGATCACACTATTTCTTTAGAGGGTTGTATTTTCTTGTGTGTTGGGGGTGTGGGCGATGTGAGGAGGTGGGCATGTGTGCGCGTGAGTGTGTTTTGGGACCTTGTCAGCAGACTGAGCCACAAGGGCCCCTGTGGTAATGTGTGTATTAAATGATTAGTGTGTTAGTTAGCATAACGGCCCTTCAGCAGCGTTTAATCACTCTCAGGGGTGGGCGGCCTCACAGGAGGTGGATGGGAGGGGGCAGACGGAAAGGGGGAGGCGGAGTAAAGGGAGATTTAAACGGGGGAGAAGGTTCTACTGGTTGAATGGGTGAGTGGATGATCTGTAGAGAGTACGAAAAAACGAGGGGAAAAAAAGGAGTGAGCGTGACAGGAGGCAAGAATCCAACAGAAACATAATCCAGCAACACTCAGCAGAGAGAGATACAATCTTTACAAGGCCTGAACGTCTTGTTAATGTCAGCACTTGGCCCATCATCTGGAAGTCCCATAAATAGCTATTAATAACAATGCCAAATGGTTATGGATAAAGGCGGGCCCTGCTTCACTCTTGACAACACTGATGTTGTTGATAATTGTGCAGTTGTAATGGGGAGGGGTCGGGTTGTCTGGTGCAGACAGTTAATAATTGTTGTGAACTGTGTGTGGAGTATAGTCAACTCTTGCAAGCGCTGTCATGCCCGTCACAGTGGTAAAGAGATGACTGACAGGCTGAATGGCTCCAGATACGGCCTGCGCTGGTAGCAGATCAAACTATCGGTGTAGACGGATTTTTCTTGGCGGGGCATCGAAGTTGTGGTACTGCTCTCGGCCTCTGCTGCTGCCATGAACTTGCCAAGTTCAGCTGAGGCAGGATGGGTAGTCTGCAGCACGCCAGATGGTTCAAGTAGTCTGCTGTCTAGTCAGAAAACGGCTCCTGACTTTTTATTCTCAATGATAACAACAACGCTGTTTATTACGACTAAAGCAGTAATGGTAAATGTGATAACATTTGCCGCTCTCTTCTTAGCAAACTAAAAATGTTGTGTGTTTGTTTTGCAGAAAGAACTAGACGCCACCGCCACACAGCTTGCCAACAGACAGGACGAGAGTGAACAGTCCAGGAAGAAACTAATCGACCTGAGCCGCGAGTTCAAGAAGAACACACCAGAGGTGAGAAATCAGATATTCACAGACACGCACCAACACACAGTCATGCATATATCCCACAATTATTTTGACAATCATAGTGTGCCTCGTTGTTTCTCTCTGTCTCTTCTCCTCTTCAGAAGTGTAGACGTTATTATTTACTGAGAAAGCAGGGGAGGAGGAGATGGCGCAGAGATGCGGGCTTGGCTCCCAAAAATAGTCTCTCCATTAGTTTCCCTGAAATCCTAAAGAGACAAAACAGAAAACCCCTCAGGAGTTTGTATTATCTGACCTAGTTTTTTTAGTGTGTGTGTGTGTGTGTGTGTGTGTGTGTGTGTGTGTGTGTGTGTGTGTGTGTGTGTGTGTGTGTGTGTGTGTGTGTGTGTGTGTGTGTGTGTGTGTGTGTGTGTGGTGTGTGTGTGTGTGTGTGTGTGTGTGTGTGTGTGTGTGTGTGTGTGTGTGTGTGTGTGTGTGTGTGTGTGTGTGTGTGTGTGTGTGTGTGTGTGTGTGTGTGTGTGTGTGTGTGTGTGTGTGTGTGTGTGTGTGTGTGTGTGTGTGTGTGTGTGTGTGTGTGTGTGTGTGTGTGTGTGTGTGTTGTGTGTGTGTGTGTGTGTGTGTGTGTGTGTGTGTGTGTGTGTGTGTGTGTGTGTGTGTGTGTGTGTGTGTGTGTGTGTGTGTGTGTGTGTGTGGGAGGGAGAGAAAGAGGGAGAGAAAGAAAGAGTGTGACAACACTACTAAGTGGGATCAGGAGGGAATTCTGTCCTGTTCCTGTGTTCCCATCACTCCTCCTGGGAATATTTGTTTCATCTCCGTTACCAAGGCAACGCATTTTTAACCACACAGCGAAAACAAAGTATTGTTGTGTTATTATTGGTAATGTCACCATGGTGAATTATTGATGGCAGTATGAATTATGTATGAACGGAGTAGACTGTGGATAGAAAATCGTCAACTCTCGGTGGAGTTGACAGTAGGCCTATTATAGTTACCACAGTGTGACGGATTGTGACGATTGACTTCAGCTTGTAGCCCACCCGGCGTAGAAGAATATACACTAGAGGAAACTGTACCTGCGTACAGAAGATGTTCATTTCGCTTTGCCCTACACATTCATCTCTAATCTCCTTTTCAAGTTTAACCACATGCCTTGCAACACACACACACACACACACACACACACACACACACACACACACACACACACACACACACACACACACACATAAAGAAAACATGCAGAGAAGCAGAGTCTCGTGCAAAAACACACAGAGGCAGATAGCCTAGATCAGAGAACAGGACACACACATTCATCAGTGTAACAAGGCTGTGATTTAGGAAGGCTCCTCTGGCGTCTGTGTGGCCCCTGGCATCTCCCTGGTATGTGGAGGAGGAATCTGAGCCAGGCCAGACGAGCGACAGGATTCATTACAGGGCTGTAACGGGCTCAATAGGAATCGGCATTAAAACGCCTGCAGTTTGGAGGTGTATTAGCACCAAAGATGCCTACTAAATAGGCTGGTTCATAACGTGTGATGGCCTGATTTAAAAATGCCTCAATCGTCCTATGTGCATTCACAGGGCTGTGTTTTCTGTCGTGTCGTGGCTGTGTGCGTGTGTGTGGTTGACCAGCCTATAGAGCGAGCTGTCAGCTCTCTGTGGTCTGCACCAGTCAGTGGAGATCACAGTCACATCAGATCAGACTGCATTAGGCTGAGCGGGAGTCCGTCTCTGATCCATTATTCAACAACCAGGAGACCAGCCCACGTTGACGGTGTCTAGTCTGTTGAGCTGTACTCGACGTGAACTGCACTCATGGTCTGCATAATAACACGCACACAGGCAGGCTTTTGTAGCATTTTAAAAGTAGTGCAAAGAAATGCAGTGTGAAAACAAAGTTTTCATAATTCATCAGTACTGACACACTGTTGGAATTTCTTTTTAGGCTACATCTTACTGTGCTTCCTAAGTTGCCTGAATTATTCATCCAGTTCTTAATTTCCTTTTACTTAGTCAAGACTCCTATAGCACACTGTTATGAAGGAAAGGGTGGGAATGGTTGTAGCATGTCCCAAAGATTGCTAGCCAGAGGCAGCGGTAGTAAAACAACTTGGTGTGTACTTGTGTGTGTGTGTGTGTGTGTGCACGTATGCACACACTCACGTTTGTGTTTAGCTGCAGGGCAGACAGACAGCGAATGGGAGTTCCATACTCCCCGGAGGATTCCTCGGGCTGGCCTGTCTGCTGTCTGCCGGCAGCTCACACACCAGCCATCCATCTCCCGCTGCCTGGCCCCCTCCACTCCCCTCACTACACACACACACACACACACACACACACACACACACACACACACACACACACACACACACACACACACACACACACACACACACACACACACACACACACACACACACACACACACACGGATTGACCATGGTGTCTGTGTGCATTGTTATGTTATACGGTCATAAATCTTTGGAAGTGGCGGGGGCAGGGGGGAGGAGCGCTGCAGAGTGGACCAACAGGGTTCAGAGCTACAGCAGTGGTTCGCCTCTGCATGTTATTTGAATGTGTTTGTTTTTGTGGGTTCTGTGTGTTTTCTTGTGTGTGTGTGTGTGTTTGTGCACAAGCTTGTCAAACTGCACTGTTTAGACTACTAAAATGCAAGATAAATGATAACGATAAAAACATTAAATGTCTAAAATCTAATAACATGAGGAATTACATTTAACTGTAAATCAATACAGAAACGTAAAACTAATATGGAATTGTAGCAGCGCAGTTATGAGTTATACAAAAATAATAATTATTGCAGGATTATACTGCATTACATTGCACAGGTTTCTTTTTTAGCCATAAATATTAACATACGTTTTAAAACGGAATGATCATAACACAGGTCACAAACATGGATTCTGCTCACCAAGGCTGACAAAACAATAGAAACTAAACTTAAAGAAAATACAATTTTAAATAAAATAAAATAAGAACTTAGTTTATGATCGTTAAACTAACCGAAAGGAAACTGAATCCTGAAATGGAAAATTAGAATATAATCTAAATCTAATGCAAATGACAAAACGGACAGCAGTATGGTGGGGTGTCGTTTTGTGCGTTTATTGTGTGTGTATGTGAGAGAGAAGGCAGAGCTAGAAGGGGGCCGGGGGTGGAGCTGGGGGCGGGGTGGAGGTCATTATCCCCAGCAGGGGAATATTGAATTGGCCCAGACAAACAGCCACAGCGACCCCTGATGAGGTAACAATGGGGCAGGGTCACCGAGGTCATGACCTGTCCTCAGCCCCAGACAAGCGGCCTGTCTGGACCAACCTGGGATTAGGCTGGTCCCAGACACTGGTCCCAGGTCAGTTTGGGATGCACGCTCTCTGTAGCATCGGTTAGGCTTTTAGGCGGAGGTTTCTAAAAGGCGCAGAGTCTCCCGAGCACACATCTGTCGGTGCCCTACTTCACATCTTCATTAGGCAGCTTTTTGAGTATGTGTGTATCCACAAACTGCAAATGAAATGGGCTTGTACAGAATGTCCTATTCTACCACGCTTTTTACCGTACGCTCCAGTTCAGTTTGTCCGGATGTAGGCTCAGCTAACAGCATGGTGATTTGCATGTTCCCCTGATACATACTCAACTGGCTATCTAATCTGAAACCGCTGACTCGTACTGAAAAGTCATGCAATGGGACTCGCGGGATAAAAAGCATTTGCTTTATAGTAAAAACTTTGTGCGCGGAGACAATTTGCATTAACTGTAGTCCTCATTCACTCCCTGTCTCACACGCACTAGGGGCGCCTCTGGGTGGCCCAGGTGGTGCTGCACCTGTTCTTATGAGAAACGCAGTCCGCCAGAGCACCTCGGGGTGCAAACCTGGCCTCCTCCCTACCCTCATGTTCATCATTCGCTCACGCATCACTCATTATTCATCAGCAGTTGCAAGAACGTCCGCTAGTTGATTTCAATGATTGACCCAATGCGGTCTTCTTCTATATCACTCAGGAGGTTTTCACAGCTTCTGGACATCTCTGCCACATACTCCTGTGTATTATCTGTTGTTAAAGGAGTGAAAATGATGGGTTCATTATCTCCTTTTGGAGAATCGCTAACCTCTTCCTCTCTTTGTCTTTTAGGATTTCCGGAAACAGGTTGCCCCTTTGCTCAAAAGCTTCCAAGGAGAGGTGAGTGTTGAAATTCCTAGCACAGCATTTATCTTTGCATTTTATAAAGCCTGTTTGACATTCGTTGAGTGGTCTTGTCGTGCCTTCACTCAGTGCCCTTCTCTCCTTATTCCGCCTTGGTCTTTCCTCTTTAATTGTCATCTCTTCCCTCTCTCCTCTCTCCTCTCTCCTCTCTTCTCTCTGCCATCTCCTGTTCTTTCTTTTACCACTATCTAATTTCCTCTCTTTCCTCTCCCTCTCTTCTTCGCTCTGCTCTGCTCTTGATTTTCTGTCCTATTCATGAAGTCCTGTAGCCCGAGGGTGTGTTTAAATTGCATCCTGCAACAAAAAAAAAAGCACCACAAAACCCCGGCTCCAGCCAGTCACAACTCACCAATGCTATTTCCTCAGACTTTGTTTGTCTGCATGATTCAGTGGGGTTATTTGTTGATCTGGTGTTCCAAAAGCCATTTTGGTTCATTGTGGCTCATATATTTACTTTCAATTTAATGTAGTGCCTTAGGTTTCTACGTACCTTGACCTATAAGAGGTGACTTTTGTGTGTGCTATATTATACTCCCACCGTTCGCCTCTATCTCCTCCTCCATCATTTTGGCCTATTTCCATCATGACTCCTCCTGTCTGGCAGCCACGCATTTCCAGTTCACTCCCATATGTGAAAGTCAGAGGGTAGGAGTGGAAGCGGCTGGTTTAGACTGGGGCGTTATTTGGGGTTGGAGTGGGTGGACATTAAACTCAACAGTATCTCTTTGCTATAAACACACACACACACACACAGAAACACACATGCTCGCAAACAAAATCATCTCAAAAGATAGTGACAGGGTTTCTTAGCTACTGGCCATAGAATATTACAGTTTAACACTGGGTTAGTTTCCATATTCTTGTGTTAGAGCAGCACCCACAGCCGGTGGTTATGTAAAAATGCTGTAATTTATAGTGGTCCCACCATGTTCTGCTGATGATCCACAGTCTATTTAGAGAATAGAAACGGCAGCAATATAATTGTGGCTTTGTCAGCTGTTTCCACCATCCTCGTGTTGACACACCTCGACGCCGTGCACACCAGTACACGCTGAGACACATAGTGGGTGGTCGCGGAACTGAGAAAGACATTATCTTATGATTATTGAGATAATACTGTACACCCGCGCCAGTCTCAGAGCAGCCCATCAATCAGTCGACTATTTTGCGCGCTTGCATGCCACAACATGAGCAGCTCTGAGAATGTGTAATTTTAGCCTGGCTTTGTTTGCTTACCCCTCCGTGCTTTGATCAAGGACAAGACAGGCACCAGAAAGCAGAGGGTCTTCCTGTTGAACTCATCCTTAGGCTTTTTACCCTGTGAGCCTGAATCTTTACTAAGTGAATGTGGAACTCGGACAGAACAATACAAAGTTTTATCCCAGGAACTTGGAGGTCTTGATACCGTGTTTAATCTTTGTCATTGAAAGGTGGATGCCCTCAGGTCACAATTATTACCAATAACAGTACTGTTTCCACAAGGTGTGTGTGTGTGTTGTGTGTGTGTGTGTGTGTGTGTGTGTGTGTGTGTGTGTGTGTGTGTGTGTGTGTGTGTGTGTGTGTGTGTGTGTGTGTGTGTGTGTGTGTGTGTGTGTGTGTGTGTGTGTGGTGTGTGTGTGTGTGTGTGTGTGTGTGTGTGTGTGTGTGTGTGTGTGTGTGTGTGTGTGTGTGTGTGTGTGTGTGTGTGTGTGTGTGTGTGTGTGTGTGTGTGTGTGTGTGTGTGTGTGTGTGTGTGTGTGTGTGTGTGTGTCACATGCTCAGTGTTCCTTGTTGGTCCATCGATCAGATAAGCTTTTCCATTATCCAAGGCTTCAGTCTCTGCTTCCCATAGCCTCCCCTTATCAGACTCCACTGGGGCCACACACAAACATACACACACACACACACTCCCAGGTCAGCCTGATGCCCTTCACACACTATGGGTTAGATAGGGGAGCGAGGCGGTGCTGAGTGATGGTGGCACAAGGTGCTGACGTGTGTTTGTGTGTGTGGATGTGTCAGGGATACCTTCTGCAATTGCAAGCACTTCTCATTGGTAACGCACTGATACTGGTGAGGTATCATTTGTGTCACTTCATTTGTTTTGCTTGGTCTGTGTGTACGTGTGTGTGTGTGTGTGTGTGGGATGGGGGCAGGGAAGCATGTAATAGCAGATGTCATTGGGATTGGTTGAAAGAGCTGCAGTTTGGAACAGCAGGGTTGTATTTGCAAATCCTGGGTGGTCTTCTAATGGCTCTGGTCCTGCAGTTAACCTGCCTCTAACTGTAGGGTGTGTCCTACATTAAATGTCTATTTCCTGCCTCCCATGTTGGGCTATATAAAGCGGCTGTACCACTGACCTTGGCCCAGTCATTGTACAGTCACGCAGCCAGCTTCCTTCATTGCCATCGACAGATCATTTTGTGAGCGTGTATTTCTTCTCTATCATGAGATTGTGTTGTGGTGCTCTGATCACATATATGTATATATTTACACGCACACACATTTCGGCACTGATGAACAGGTTTGGTGTTTGTGTGTGAGAGGTATTAGTGCTCAGCATCAGTAATCCCCCATTAGTGGCCTTGCATTTGAGGATCCTGATCGCTCAATGTCACACAGCCCATCAAGAGGGTAAAGTACATGATGCAGCATGATGTGAGAATGACATATATTAGTGTGTGTGGTGTGTGCCAGGGAGGCAGAGAGGGGGAGAGACAGAAGCACTGTATATGCCAGATAGACATGACTGTGTGACACGTGAGAAAGACTGACACTGAAAAAGATTGAGGGAAAGAGAAAAAAAACGAGTCAGAGAACATGGAAGTGACAAGACGGAGCAAGAGGGAGAGACTGAAAGAGGTGGATAAATAAGGGGGGGATGGGGAGGGAGGGGTGCTGGCACCAGCCTACTCAGGGCCAGATGTTTTGCGGCTAAAAAACTAGAGATGAATCAAAGCCATGTGAAGAGATTTATTAGGTTCCCATAGGAGCCCAGGCAGTATTACATGAAGCCCGCTCTGTTTACAGTGGCAGGAACCCCTAAACCACCCATCAACTACACTACTGGCTTGGCTGGGAATGTGAAGACTTTATATTTGGACTTATATAGGCTTTTGTCTTTATTCCTTTTCTCTCAGTGAATGTGCTGGAGGAGTTGGAAGAGAAACACAAGGCTGTTTAGTCTGAGTGCGTGAGCCAGAGTAGTCAACTGTAGCTCTGCCCAGTACAGTAGCACCCGCTGAATGTCTTTATTTGGCATCTGTTTCCCTCCATTTAGAGTTGATTTCAGATGCGTTTCGCCTACTCTGTCTGCTTCACATATTGAAGTTTGACACAGAGACTGCAATACAACTGGCTGCCTAATGGTTCAGGATTTCATTGACAGAACAGTGAAAAAGTTCCCCCATTTTTTATTTTTTATTAATCTCTTATGGATCCAATCTAATGCCTGCCATTTCATAATATTGGTGATAGAATGCATGCCGTGCCCTCTTGTGTTAATGGCTGCATCAGTAATGGATCCACACTGTATTGCTGCTAAGAGCTGACTGAATAATCTGCCCCTGCTGTGGCTGGAAAGACTGAGCCAGCTGTTTAATGATGTCAGCGTGCTGGAGGGGAAACGAATGAACACACACACACACACACACACACACACACACACACACACACACACACACACACACACACACACACACAGAAGGACAGACAGAGTTAGGCACACACACTTGAGGACAGACAGACGCGGACACGAGGCAAACGAAATGCATCCGTCATCAGCTGAACAGCTGAACTGACTTCACGGGAAGGAAACACCAACGCAGCCACCGTCAGGAGAACCGCGATCATATGCAGCATACCGACGCATAGTGAGGAGAGACAGATATGTAGAGGAGTCCCACTGTGAAATTAATGGGCCTGCCTTCCAAGTGTATGGATGTGACTCTCAGTTGTGAGGAGGTATAACCAACAATTAACAATTGTTTTCCTTTGTTGTTGCAGATCGATGCCTTGAGTAAAAGAAGTAAAGAAGCAGAGGCCGCCTTCTTGAACGTGTACAAGAAAATAATCGATGTCCCAGGTAAGACTACACTTTATGTCTGTGCTGCGTGTGTCCTTTGTGTCTCTGTATGTTTGTCTAGACACCTCCTGAGTCCAAGAACATGATCAAAAAGAACCACTTCTTACATGCAGACGGTACCAAAGGAGGAAAGGGAAAAGCGCACGCCACCGTACCTCTGGTGCTTCTTCACTGTGCATCCAGGCGTGTGCAACGCCTTAATATGTCCCCACGAGATCTCATCCCCACTGGTGAAGCCTTTAGAGGGTCTTAACAGAAGGTGCGTCCTGATATGGATGACAAGTGTGCCCACGATTGGCTGGCGTGAAGTGCACACATGAGCAGTCACGTTCAGCGCACTGAGGCCGAGGAGGGACACGCAGCACAGTGAAACAGAACACACACCGCCACAGAGCCACTGGGTGGAGGTTTCAGCTGTATGGGAGCCCTGGAGAGGTCGTGTATGTAGAAATGAGAGAGGAGCTGGGTTCATCTATAGCGTAAGGAGGTCATCATATTCCCACATGGATAGACCTACAGTAATATCTTTGGATTGTACTGCTCCCAATAAGTCAGCGCCAGCTCTGACGGGGCTATTCTTAACTTGCAGCGAGACAATGATGTAATGCCTGATGCACACACGCACACACGCACACACGCACACACGCACACACGCACACACGCACACACGCACACACGCACACACGCACACAGACACAGACCAGCCTGACTAATGCAGCAGTCTTGAAAGAGGAAACAGTGTGTTTTGTTCTGTCTTCTATCAACTGAGGGCCTGGTTAGTCAGCCCAGTGTGCTCTGCTTTAGATTAAAGGTGTCTGGCGAGAGCGCTCAGCACCAGTGGCCCACAAGTCAAACTGCTTTTAACAGGCTGTAGAGTTGATTTGGAGGGGGGGTGGGCTATGTGAAGGACAAAGGTTTGATAAGAGGGAGAGAAAGTTGATTTTCAAGGGCGCCGCAGCGCTGAGTCCAAATTCAGCGCATAGCGTTATGTTCCTTAGTGTTTGTTTGATCTTGTGTGTATTTGATTGAGACTATGCAAGTGTGCACATGATGTGTGTTTGTGACAAGGTGTGTGTGCCCTGCATGGTGTGTCACCTTGACAGCACAAAATCAGCATGAAATTCCCCAATCGTTCTCCGCTGATCTCTCATTAGCATAGTTAAGATATCTAACTGCGTCAAACACACACACACACACACACACACACACACACCCCCAGCTGTAAGTTGTCAGTTCCTGTTATCTATACAACACACACACATAAACACACACACACACAAACTGCTCTTTTAGCTGGCATGCTGATGAGCGTCGCCTGCGTCTCTTGGCTGCCTGTCACCAGTCTGCCACCCATGAGCACCAATCAGATGTGATTGGCCTGACTGACAGGGCTCTCTTCATCACACTGACAGTTAACCCTGCTGTGTGTTCACAGAGATGTTGGTGAAATGCCTCGAGAAATGTGTTGTCTTCCGTCTGTCTCGTGTTCCTTTAATCTCTTATTTACCTTTTGCCTTGCCTATTCTGTACGGCTCCACTTTGTCCATCTGTCTGCTCCAATGTTTCTCTTTTTTTCTTGCTTTCAAGCTGCATCATAGTGAACGCTTTCACTGATCATAGCCCAGTAATCTCTGTTGTTAATGTGTCTCATCCGCTGTCTGTGTGTATCTACGAGTATCACTTATCCAGTCCTCCTGCTGTGTCAGCAGTTG
Source organism: Gymnodraco acuticeps (assembly GCF_902827175.1). Classification (NCBI taxonomy): domain Eukaryota; kingdom Metazoa; phylum Chordata; class Actinopteri; order Perciformes; family Bathydraconidae; genus Gymnodraco; species Gymnodraco acuticeps. Next base: position 1,379,644 of record NW_022990647.1, on the reverse strand, counting down.
ACGCATTTCCCCCACATACAAAAACAAAGTTATCTTGCACACCGACAATAGTCACTGTTGATACAATGGTTGATAGTGTATCATTCAATAACCTTTATGGATAAACAGAATGTGGCTGAACTGACTTCGACCTTTCATTGTTGTAGCAGGCCAAATATCTGTTCTGTTTTTCTCTTTCCGTTCAGTGAAGTGCACAAGTGTTTTATAAGTATTTACAGTACAGCATTGCCAATAATGTACTTAAGTCGATATTTGAATATATTTGAAATGAACATTACATTAGCAATGTTAGAATGTATCTATCAAGGTTTGTTAGTAACGATAGGTTTAGTGTAGGACATTTAGCTGTTGAACATTAATCATACTTATTTACAAAAAACAATTGGCAGCTGTGGCATCAGAGTTGTCATCCACCTATCTGACCGGTTGGTAGTTTTAAGTAAGAAAAATATAGCAGAAAGAAACCGGCAAATGTGTCATCTGAATTTACTGCAGTACAGTTTATTTTTTGCATTTCAGATCCCTCTGATGAGGAATTTAACCACGATAATCCAGTATCAAATGATAATGTCAGTTCTGTAAATAAAGTCAATCCCTGACCTATAGCTGTGTGATGCATTAGTGACGGTAACATATAACTCTCCTTGTCATATTATTGCTAGTATTTGGTATATGTTTTGGGCCTAGCAATAACCAGTCATTCTCCACAGGGAGATCAAAGGTCAGGGTCAGCTGCAGAACAGTTCTCCTGGAGCTGCAGGAGATTCATTGCCTTGCTCAAGGACACTTCACCAGGGCAAACTCCCGCTCTCACAGGGCCTTGGATGTAGTTATTCCTAGCTCACTAGGCCACCTCTCCGCCCTTGTTTGGGTAGTCTGTTTTGCAGTTTTCAGTGTGTTTAACGCGGTGTGTTTTGTCTCTGCCAGACCCTGTACCTGTGCTGGAGCTGGCTCAGCAGCTGCAGCTGAAGCTCCAGAGGATGCATGACATTGAGACAGAGAACACCAAACTTCGAGAGACACTGGAGGACTACAACAAAGAGTTTGCAGAGGTTAAAAACCAAGGTAAGGGACAGGACACATGCAGAGCCACACATTTGGGGATTTTACTGACTCTGAGAGGGGCATGGATGTAGGGCAAACAATTAATCATAGAGGAGCACATATCACCATTCCTTATTTCCGTATTTGTGTAGTTTGGCAGGTTTTTAATATTCTCTTCTCTTGTATTCTTCGTTTGCTTTACCATTATGGCCAGCGAAAGTGCAGAGTACACTTGTGTGACCAAAACCAAACTAAGATGGTGTAGCAGGCTGCTTCAGTGAGGAGGGAAAACAGCCTTTTGGCTAGGAAAGGCACATTTACACTGATTAATAGATGGGAAGAAAAATATACAGACGAGAAATGAAGGTGAAAAGACGGGATCTGTCCTAAAAATGGAACATATTGTTTAAGGTCATCAGTGTATTGTAGTTGGAAATATAAAAAACAACAAGATGAAATAAAATAAAATATATTTTAATCAGTTTGGCAATTGACCACCACAAAAGTAAATATTTGTTAAGACATTCAAACTGCTGCTACTCTGAGAACACTCTCAAAAGTAAAAGTAAATAATGATAAAAATGTTCACATGCAAGATAACAGCAACGATGTGTTTGTTATGCTTGAAGGTAACCTCACCATTCCCACCAGGAATGGGATTGTTCTTGATTCCTCTAGATTGAAGACAAATATATATATTTTGGCTTAAGTAACCTTAAAAAAATGTCTGTCAGACCGAAATGTAGAGCTGTGAAAAATATTCTAAATAGATTTAATTGTTTACAGTAATAAGTAAAGTTGTTTTTTTAATAATGTGAACTAATGTGGCTCAAACTGGTTTTGCTGCTGCTAACATCACAGCTTTGCTATTGTTTTGGTACAAATGCCTGCTGGGGTGTGCGTCATACATGGAGTATGAGCAATTACGTCATACAACCCTACTTTAAGAATTTGGAACTATCCCTTTTATTATTGAGCTCTAAGTGTGGTGCTACAGAGGTTTAATAATTGCTTCATGCAAGTTTCTCCACTCAAAGAAACAAAACTCAATATAATATACGAGTGTGGTGTGGCTTTTTGTTTGTGGCGTGGGAGGATACGGACACTCCGTATATTTTCTTGCTTATTTGGACCTTTGCCAATCACATTTCTGCATTATGTTTGCATGTTAATGAACTGAAATATAAGTTCATGGAAACATATTTAGCCCTTTTTCAAAGATCAAGGGCAAATTTGAACATATTCGAATGCCTTATAAATGTTTCAAACACACACAATTTACAAGGTTTTACATTTTCAAATAGGTTTCAGGGGGAAAGCAACACGAGGCACAGTTTCATGAATAAAAAACGACAGGCTACCTCGGGGTAAAGAAAGACGGAAAAACTGACAGAGGCAAGAGATGAGTGAAAAGCAGCAATAAAAGTGGTATAATTTTGGTCGAAAAGGAGGAGTGAGCGAGCGAGCAGGCAGTGTTTTGGAATCCCCCTTTCCTCAGCGAGAGTTAATTGGAACAGCTCGATAGCGGCAGGGTTCCATTTTGCCATTGATTTTCCTGTTCCCTCATCCTTTATCCCTCCTTCCCGCCTCAATAGATGGGGGATATTAAAACCCCAAAACACACTGTGGAACTCCCACTCCTGTTAAACGCACACGCAGACCTGCTCGCACACACACAGAGTGCAGGGGCCATTGATCCCCGCAACCTAAATGTTTAAAGTTCAGTTAAGCAGTTAAGGGGTAAGAGGGCTCTGAGGGGACTCTCCTCTATTGATTATGTGTCAGAGCAGTGAGACTGGAGTTTAAATCACACACACACACACACACACACACACACACACACACACACACACACACACACACACACACACACACACACAACGCACACACACACAAAGTGCTAAGAGCCCTCAGTCAAAGGCAGCAAGCAGCAATGCTCTTTATCATTGTCTCACTCACTTATATCTTTCTCTGTGAAACACACACACGGAGGCCTATTTATTACCCCAGTTATGTGTTAGATTTATTTCAGGCTGCCCCATACAGACCTCAAGCCGTCAGCAAGTTATGGGGTTTCAGCACTAATGCAGTCCTAATGAATACAGCATATCTGCTGCTGGTGATCGGTGAATATCCTATACCAGTCATGGGTGTAAAGATTAGGCCGGAGCCATAGGGGCAAAGGCCTTAGACTGTGCTGACAGAGGAAGAATGTGGGATATGAAAAGCTGTTCCTTAAGCAAAGGTCAAACCCCCCCCCTGTCAGAGGGATTATCGTCATCACTGCCATTTAGCACATCTAAGAAACAGCTATAGTCTGGTGTCTATATATTTAGCAAATTGTCTGTTTTTAACTTTTCCTTTCTGTACGTTCTGCTTCACCCTCTCCAGAGGTGACCATTAAGGCCTTGAAAGAGAAGATCCGTGAGTACGAGCAGTCTCTGAAGAATCAAGCCGAGAACCTGGCCCAAGAGAAGCAGCTCCAGCTACACAACGACTATGCAGAGAAGGAGAGGTGTGTGTGTGTGTGTGTGTGTGTGTGGTGTGTGTGTGTGTGTGTGTGTGTGTGTGTGTGTGTGTGTGTGTGTGTGTGTGTGTGTGTGTGTGTGTGTGTGTGTGTGTGTGTGTGTGTGTGGTGTGTGTGTGTGTGTGTGTGTGTGTGTGTGTGTGTGTGTGTGTGTGTGTGTGTGTGTGTGTGTGTGTGTGTGTGTGGTGTGTGTGTGTGTGTGTGTGTGTGTGTGTGTGTGTGTGTGTGTGTGTGTGTGTGTGTGTGTGTGTGTGTGTGTGTGTGTGTGTGTGTGTGTGTGTGTGTGTGTGTGTGTGTGTGTGTGTGTGTGTGTGTGTGTGTGTGTGTGTGTGTGTGTGGTAGGTAGGTAATAACCTCTGCATTCTTTTTCATTTAAAACCTTTGGGTCATTGTGCCCTTTGAACAGATCTGCTATGATTCCAATCTTTGAAGGATTTAAGAATTCTGGCTTTTTTTCATTTTATGCAGAGCTATTCATGACTTAATTCCTTCTTCTCAGCTAATAGTTCTTGGACTTGTTCCTCATGGTTATCGGTTCAATCAAGAAATTGCTGCTTGTTGGCATTGCCTTCCTTTAAAACATGAATGCAGGGATGAAAATACTGAAAAGACGAAGCCAGCATTTTTGTCATGTGGGTGCTTGCCATTGTTGTCTTGATGGGAATCAACACCTCAGACTCCTATTTTCTGTCTTTACCACATTATCTCCAGCCTTTTTGTTCAGAATAATTGCTACCACAAACCTCTATTGTCTCTGAAAAGATACACCACTGAATGAAACCCACTAAATGACTATGTAATGACAGAAAATGCTTAGGTGTCATTTAATTTTAATCTAAAGTAATTTATTCTGATTTAATAGCTTACTTCCTTTCCAACCCCATTTTCCTGGCATTTTGGAGTCTTGTTTTTTTCAGATGCACGGGAAGCCTGTGGCAATAATAAATAAGCTCTCAATTACTGCCAGATAATAAAAAAAACATGAAAAAACAGTGAGAAAATGCTGTATTAACTCTTTGAAAGGCTAGACAGAGTCACAGGCAGGCAGCATCATAATGTTGCTTCACTTATAAACTCAAACGTATTGCTCAATGAATCAATAATATTATGCTGGCCAGGCCAAACTGAAAACACGAGGTTCAGTTTTTCAAATGCAGGTGGAGAATTGACATGTCAACCTTAAATGAAGTTATCTCTGATAGCAATGATGCTCCTATTTGGAATTAAAGGGATATATAAACGTGTGCAGAGTCGAAGAGAAATGATGAGCACTCGTACGATTTAGCTGGAGCAGCCTCGGGTCTTAAAGACACGGCACATCTTCACTGAGGGTGAGCAGGAGTTAAAGGTGGTGATGGATGCATTAAAGCTGAACATGTTTCTAAACTAGGAAATGAAGCACTGCCAAAATCAAGAAATCAATAGAAAAGTCAATATGGTGGGTCATAGAGCTCAACAACACATGGTAATGTTCAGTGTTGCTCACGCGCAGATATAATAATGATATGTTAAGTGTTGTAATACTGGGTGATGGAGAATGATTTCTGAATGACTGCAAACAGAACAGGGTAGTAGAATGCTCTCTGTCTTTTCAAAGGAAAACAAGTAAAGAGGAATATATTTTCAAATGTTTTCCACTGCATTACTTTATTTGTTTGAACAGGAAAACACTTTGTTCTGTGCTGTTTGATAATTTAGCTGCATTTTGGATAACACTTGCAATCCCATTTGAACAATCTTTACCTGCATATGGGTTATCCAAAAAGTTTGTCATTGTGAAAGTTTTCCTCAAGACAAAAGATCACTAGTTTGGATTACTTCCAGTTGCATCACATTCTCATTTAACATTTTGAGGCATTGCCAACAAATGCTACAGAGTTTTTTTTCTTCCACACTCCCTACAGTCATTAAAACACTTCACAAGAAACTTTCTCAGTGATCCTTTTTTTTAAAAGTCTCTGGCCCACTTACTGTGTGTTTATTAAATGTTCAGTACAGAGCTCATATTTCCCTTTGTGTCAATCATCATGTTTGCCGTGAAGCCATGTTAAAGCTCACTGCTCCTTTCAGACGTGTAGCAGAAGATCAATTGTCCAACTGTATTTCCTTTACGTCAGTGTTTTATAGGCCTCTTCCTGTCTGCAGAGAGCTGACTTCCTGTGTCTGAGAGGGGCAGTAAATGGATGGCACCTCTGATGCATTTTATCCTGCAAGGAGTGAGGGAAGGAGGGAGAGGGAGAGATGAAAGGATGAAGGAGAGGGCTGAAAAATAGAGATGACAGATTGGCGGAGAAGGGGGGCATCAAAGAGTGCCATAAAGACTGTCTTTGTGCTATATTATTGATGTTTTTACACGCAGTGGCAATTTCTCAGCAGAGCCCAACTTTTTATATGCTAAGAATGAATCTATTTTATCCTTGTGGTTTCTGACACCCCCTTCCCCCTCTCTTACTAAACCCTTGCTCTCCCTCACTCTCCCCCTGGGTGCAGTGTGCCCCAGTGGCCAGACATTCCTCCCTAATAGGGCTGCTTAATGAGGAGTGGGTTGTGTTGGGAGGATTTTAGTGGGGAAAACACTTCAGAAATGGTGGGAGAATAGAGAATAGTTGCAGTTGCCACAAATTGTGAAAGCAAGATGTACTGATACAGTACCTCTATCTGTGACTTCTTTCTCCAAACTCTTATTTTCTCACCTTCTGTCTGCCTCTGTAGGAAACTCCAGGAGAGCCAGGACTCCATGTCCTCACGGTTGGAAGAGTCCGAGCACAAGGCCCAGTCCCTACAGACAGGTACCAGCCTTACACAGGCCTGAGAACTGTTTTAGCCCGCTCAATTAAAATGGCAACCTTATCACTTTAATATTAGGTGGAGCTGGCTTTAAAGACTTGCTTTCAACTCTTAGGTATTTTTCACGGAATGTACATGTTTGAAAAAGTTTTGAAGTTAAACACTTAATCTGCTTCATCTGAACCAGGTGGGTGTGGTTTGATCAGATTGACAGTGGCCTAGCAACATGGGCAAATAACACCTTGACGTCAGGACAAAAGCACAAGCTGTACAGAAATCTAAGGAAAATATAAAAAAAGTGAAGTGAAAGAAAAATGAATCGGAAGAAGATCTTTTTTCTTTAGACAAAAACGTCTAAATCTAAATTTTAAGAATAAAGTTGATATACCATTTAATAAACCTCAAACTACAAGGGGTATCATATATATTGTACGTTTTTATTTTAAATAACTATAATCTTTATTTACAGAATGCGTAGAAGGAAGCAGTTTTAGAAAATATGTTTTCAGGGTCTTTGAAAAGTATTGTTCCTACTTGGTTATATATTATTTATTTGAAAGTCGACGATTTAAATTCACAACCGACTCTTTTTCCATCTTTTGCAGCACTTGAAACAACTCAGGCCGAGCTCTTTGATTTGAAGACCAAGTATGACGAGGAATCCACAGCAAAGTACGTGTCCTGGTGATATATGCGTGTGTTTGCTGGTGACTTCTCCCCTCTGGCTCCTCCATATTCTGTTCCTGCCTGGAAACTCCCCCTTCTCTCCCCAACAGCTGGACTGTCTCCCACAACGCTCGGCAAAATCCAAATCCCAGCATTACCCAACGCACTGTAAATACTGACAAGGATTGTAATGCGTTCTGCAGCCACAGCAGCACCGAAATAGGGATCTTCTGTGTGTGGTGTAGGCTAAAGCACTCTCTGATTCATCAGGGTCCTGAGGAGGAGGAGAAGCTGACGAGGGTCGCTTTGAGATCTCTGACTAAAAGCCACGCAGGCTTCTAACAAGACCTTTAAGATAAGGTGGCTTCAATTACGTGAGCTGTAGGCATCTATCATTATCGATCTTATAGTAGTGGCGAGGATGAGAACAGAAGCTTTTCCATGTCAGCACTCCTCACTGTGAAGTGGCACTTTATGACATTCACACTCTTTGTTCCCTCGGGGTTAGTAGCGAGAACCAGAGCCACTCGGGCACCCAAACCAGCATTCAGAAAGTTAAAATACTGACAAAAAAAATGAAGCCTTTTATGGTGTTTTATTGGCAATTGGTGTAAAGAACAGATCACTGTTAACTTAAAACATCAACTCTTTTTTTATATCATTTATACTATTTATAGAAATGTTCAAAGGTTCCGTGTGTGCGCCCTGCCTACAGAGAACTATCAACTTAGCTTTTAAGGTTCCCCCCCTCGCCATTTACCCTTCCCCAAACTCACTGTGTGTCTCTCCATTAACAGAGTTGTTAAATTGATTGGCTGTTAAAAACAGATCGATCCCTCTCCTCTCTTCCTCAGGATACTTTCCCCCTCGTTTCTAGCACACTGTCTTTTTTCCCCTGCACTGCGAGTGTAAGAGGAAAGGCTACCAGAAGATATAGCATGCGGTATAATGGCACTAATCAATAGGCTCATAGTTTATCATAGAAGCCCCCCCCGCTTTATTTGTATTTTTCATGACTATATATCCTCTACTTTATCTCATTTCTTTACACTTTCTTATTTGTTTTTGCGTCCTTGTCTGTTCCTTTCATGTCAGAAGAAACACATTTTGAAAAGACATATAGAAGGTCCCATTTGCTTACAGAAGCTAATAAACACATGCACACACACACACACACACACACACACCACACACACACACACACACACACACACACACACACACACACACACACACACACACACACACACACACACACACACACACACACACATCCTCATACAAATACACACTCACTCACTCGTGAGCCTGAGGCAGTCAGGGTCCTTGACTGTGGCGTGCTGTGATCTGAAATTTTAATGCAACGCTTTAAAGCACACACAAACCCTCTCTAACCCTGCACCCTCCCAGTCCTTGGAGTCCTTCCCCCGTTTACTGCTTGGCTGAGCAAATCGCCAGTGTTTGGCTGAACACAACTTTTAACCCTTCGACTGCATATATTTTGGCCCTGCAAAACACAAACTCCATACATATCATGCACTTTTTCCACACATACACACACACTTCAGCTCTAAACTTTCCACTAAGGAGGACATTGCGTGACAAATCCCCCATCCTCCTGCTGCATTCGGGTAATCTGCCTTTTAAAATACACTTACACACACTCAGACACGGACGTACACACACTCAGAGAGAATTTGGTCGATGTTGCAGTGCCCGGAGTGTGTGAGCGGCAGCGGGAGGCGGGCCTGCCGATGTAGCGTAGCCCCCTGTGTGTGTTGGCGCTGTGAGGGTCTGGCTGGCCGCATTTTACCCGTTTAGTCCCTGTTAAAGATTAATGATATATTGATCCCATCCCCACAGGATTCTCTCTCTCTGTCTGTCTGTGTGTGTGTGTGTGTGTGTGTGTGTGTGTGTGTGTGTGTGTGTGTGTGTGTGTGTGTGTGTGTGTGTGTGTGTGTGTGTGTGTGTGTGTGTGTGTGTGTGTGTGTGTGTGTGTGTGTGTGTGTGTGTGTGTGTGTGTGTGTGTGTGTGTGTGTGTGTGTGTGGTGTGTGTGTGTGTGTGTGTGTGTGTGTGTGTGTGTGGTGTGTGTGTGTGTGTGTGTGTGTGTGTGTGTGTGTGTGTGTGTGTGTGTGTGTGTGTGTGTGTGTGTGTGTGTGTGTGTGTGTGTGTGTGTGTGTGTGTGTGTGTGTGTGTGTGTTGCTTTATCTGTGTCTAAAAGGACTGATAACATTTTGGGGAAAAACATTAAATTTCTGATAATTAAGAAAGAAAAGCCTTTTGACTGTTGCCTGTGTCCACCACAAACAAACACAAAATGGCGCACAACATGCACACACACAGACACACTCTCACAGCTAGCTTCTTTTTAAGCCTCCTTGAAATCCCCAAGGTAACACGCTGTGAAAACGCAATGTGGAGAAAGCTAAGGAAAGAAAAGGAATGGAGTGATGAAAGCTAGAGGGCAAAAAGCGAGTCAGAGGCTGGAGGCTCCAGCGAGGAAGAGGGGATAAGAGTGTGATAGAGGAGGGAAATGAAAATCTAAATCAGGGGAATATCCTGCTGGCACTGAGGACAGAGGCCGAGGAAGAGAGGGCGAAAGATGAGAGAGGGGAGGTGGAAAGGGGGGAAAAAAGATAAAAGGAGGAAAAGTGGAGGGGAAAGGAACGGGTTGAGGAAGGCAGGCAGAGGGTGAAAAGAAAAGGAGGGTTGAGTGAGGAGCAAGCGAGAGAAGATGATAAGAGATGAAAAGGCCTGTCTGCGATAGAGGAAGTACAGTAGGGGCTTATAGGCTCTGGGCTTGTTCTGAAGTCCTACAGTGCTCACTGATGTCACTTGTGCAGCCATTGGCTTTCATGATACAAAAGCGTGTCTGTTGTTTGTCTATGTGATTTTCCAGTGCAGCTGTGCGTCTGCTCTATAGCTCCTCCCTGTGGCTGCTATATTAAGCCGTGTAGGTGTGTTTTAGTGGATTTAAATCAGATTTTTACCATTTAATAAGGACACTCCCTTTACTGTTTAGTGTTTGAATTAATTCCAGCATCAGCTGGCCAAGGACAGTTCCTGCCCTGCCCTGCGCAGCGACTGACTGACTGTATCAGGATATGGAGAAAATCCCTTCCCTGTGATCTGCTTTGGCCCTCAGCCTCTAGCTTTGCCTTTTATAATTCCCAAATACAGCCAAATCCAAAGGTTATTTAAGAAGACTTTGTGCATCTGTACTTTGATTAAATGATCACATTTGGAGCAGGAGCGGTGGTGTATTTGGGTTGCATTACTACCCATAAACGCTCTCCATTACAAGCTTTTCTGGCTTGTTGGCTCTCTGACCCTACATTTGTGTGTGCGTGAGTGCGAATGAGTGCGCACGTGGGTCCGCACACTATAGCTTAAGACAGGATAATATGTTGCTTAAATGCATACTAGATCCTTTTAACTGTAAGGGAAAGAATAAAAGCGTAGAGTGAAAAGCTCTCCCACCCACATCTGATTCTTTTTGCTGCATTGCCTGTGGCACAATGTTGACCTAATATCAACTGTGTCTGTTTTGTTAAACACATTCAAATCAGTAGTACTCAAGCCTATGGGACATAACGCTGTTTCTCATACTGTGACACACAAATACAAAAGCTGCGTGGGTTATTGGGTTTACTATCAAAAGATTGCAGGGAAATCAAAAGGTCTTAATGGACATGGCGGTGCACATATGCGCTCACATCTTTGAACTCAATGCCACTCTTGTGTTCTTATCATCATATAATGTCTTGAATAAAAACTCATGCACACACTGTGTCTTTGCACGGCATTCAACACAAAAATGTTCATGCATTTTGTTGTTGTAACCTTATACGGCAAAATGTATTCAACATTTATCCTGGAACGCACGCTGACTCACAACTCATTACCAGAAAGGGTCTTATTGTTTAACCATGGTGCATACCTATACTTTTTGTAAGTCTTAGAAGAAATTGACTTTCAAAGTTTGCTCAACATTTCATTCATTGTTAAGTGACAGGGTTTCACGTCACTCATGAAAGAGGGTTATACATTTTTTTTTTCTCAAGTTCAAAAAGAGGTGGTATTATGGGGATGTATTCTTGCTGTGTGACCTCTAGCAAGTGAGAGGTGAACCATGGCCCCCATCCAGACCATTAGTCAGACACAATCACACAGCTTCATAGCAGATTAGTCGGCTGTATTAGGACTTAGAACTCTATTAATGTAATCCCTCTGTTTTAGTGTAGCCTGGGTTTAGGGGCTTACATGCACACACGCACACACACACACACACACACACACACACACACACACACACACACACACACACACACACACACACACACACACACACACACACAAAAATACATCGATGCATGCACACATACAAGCTGTTTGGGTTATGGAGTTCACAATCGATGGATTAAGGTGAAATTTAGACAGTAGCTTAATGGACACGGCATCAGCCTCCTAAATGAGTTCTCTCTAAACAATCGCACTCACACGTGATGTGTGCAGAGTGTACTTCCTGGGATTCATCTGTCCATTTATCCATTCTTTCATATTTGTTTTGTATTTGTTACAAGCGCTGTCACTTCCTGTGTTTTAACAGTAAATGTCTTTGTCAGGGCCGATGAGATTGAGATGGTGATGACAGACCTGGAAAGAGCCAATCAGGTAAACTTCATAGCTGAACATTTTTACACAGCATTGTTCAAATTCTCCGTCACACTATCCTTCAATATTTGTATTATTAAAATATAGACAAATAAACTGAGAGAAATGTGTTTAAATTGATGCATGTACATTTTATATAGAGATTCTAGTGATATTCTATTTTTTTTCTTACCGTCAACAAATTTCACAAAAAGACCGAAACCAAAATACTTTAAAATGTCTTTGAAAGGTCTTATTTAGCTGATTGCTCTGAGACAAAGAGCTCCATTGTCGTCCAAAACAACGTTAAAAACACATTGGTAAGCCACAAAGTTGCACTGGGTGACGTGTTGCTGTTTTAAAAGGTTAAACATGGGAACTGCAGTTTTGTTTATTTGTGTAGTCAATCCCACGTACACCATCATGCTGTTGTATATATCCACTAGAACAGCAAGCATGTTTTCATTTGGTTGTTAAAGTAGTCCTCGACCTAAGCACTACTTACACATTACTCCTGTTTGAGTTGCGTTTGTTTGAAACTACATTCTACTTTAAGTATTGATTGATGGACTACACACTGGTGGTTTGGATCTTATTTTAAATCAAATATGTTTCAGAAAACCATCAACATAGAATATCCACAGGCTTATCCGTTAAAATATAAATATCCGTCTCTTCAGAATCCATGAAATGTGGCTTCCATGAACACATAGTGACTTCTTACTGTGAGGGCTGCTGTTTGTTTTACATGTTTAATACACACCTAGTAAACCCACCCTGCTGAAATAAGCCCCCTGGCGTGCGCTCTGCCCTTGTGTTGTAAACATTCCTGTGGTATCTGTTAATGTCATTGTTGTTAACTTTCATTATTAGCCCAAGAATATGATTTGTGGCTAAAGGGGTAGCATAGGCATGTAATGTTAATATTAGCCTAAAGGTTAGCGCTCCAACTATAATGCCACACACACACTATTCACACTTCTGATTTGAGGTTTACAGAGGATGACAGCATGGCCTCCAGCTCAGTCAGACTTTTTATACGCTTTTATAAAGAGAAAATGGAAAACAGGATTTCTCTCTTACAACAAACAGTCCAATTCCCACCCAGTCAATAACCGCTCTCAATATGGTTGCAATTAGGAACAGTGTGGAATCGGCTCCCTGTGACTCTTAATGATGGCAAGTTGGCCGGTGTTGCAGATGATTCTCAACTGGAGCTTGGCGGTTTGGCCATAAACACAAAGCAGCGGGTATCTCTATCCCAGGACTCATTTAATATTTTCAATTAAGGAAAAATCCCCCCTCCTCCATCATCACACACTTACTTTGCGTTCTCTCTGCCCTCCCTCCACTTTGTAGTGTGTAGTGTGTTTTTGCTGGGATGGGGTGAACTTCCTTTCCATAAAGACACACACAGTAGGCCGTTAGAAGGTGGTGGTCTATTTGAAACGTTTACTCCTTCAATCTGATTCCCTATTTGCTATGCCAAACCCTTGTGCAGTGTAGTCCATTCATCCGTTTACTTTGCCGAGCCTGAAAACAAATGTTGAGCTAATTATTAGTAACGTTTCATCACCAACATCATCCTCCAAAGTACATTAAGTTGCTACACATGCTCTCTCCCTGTAAATGTTTTGGATTGGTTTTCAATTGCTCTTGCTCATGTGTGTATGCCAAAAAAGAACATTAATTGACCATTAGATCGATCATTTATGACAATGTTTGAACCTCTTGTGGATTTTTCCTAAACTTCTCCTCCTCTCCTCCCAGCGAGCAGAGGCAGCTCAGCGCGACATGGACTCGCTCAGAGAGCAGGTGTCCTTGAGCAGCCAATCCCAGCTGGGCAGCCCGGCCAAGGCCGACCCCGACACGGTAACACATCACACTCTGATTTACTGCATGGCTGACAAATAGGAATTGATAGTCTAAAGCAGTGGTTCTCAACTGGTCAGGCCTCGGGACCCACTTTTTCCTTAGTCAATAGATCGTGACCCGAAATGTTGAACCACTCAAATCTATTCAACGAAAAATCCTGCAGTAATATATACTCTTTAATATTAATATTAATTAAAGTGAAGTACAGTGCATATCCCTTATATCCCTTCACAGAACAAAAGAATGCTTTTAAATAAGGTTTAATGAGATGATGGAATCAAAGCTGAACTGTATGATGAAATACTAACATATAAACTACCCATTCTGGTACACTCTGAGAAGAAAATAAATAGATGTATTACCACATATTAATAATATTTTATTCCATTGTTTGTTTTTCACTTTGTTCTGACAGCTGAACTTGCTGTTCCACACAGAGAGAAGAGCAAAGAGGAGATAGTCTGTGTGAAATAGTTTAAAGTGTGGGTAAGGGTAGATAGCCCCCATTGTTCTGTGACCTGTCAATCATCAAACCGGGGTTCATGTCATTATGTGTTCATTTTTATCTGAAGTTGTAACCATGGATGTACAAAGAATAGTTCTACCGCAAAGTTATTCTGCAAAGTTATTCTCCGTGGGGACTTCCGGCTACAATCTTGATTCTGATTGGCCAGAAGACTCGAAAAAACATCAGCAAAGATGTTTTATTGAGAAGATGATCACTACGTGACAGAAGTTTTCAAATCCGTTTATGGTCTCCGGTACTTCCAGTCCAACGCCTACTGCATGCACAGTGTTAGAAAATCGGGCCTTCAAAATAAAACTTTGACTTTTTTCCCCCAAAAAAGACCAGTTGAGAACCACTGGTCTAAAGATCAGCTGGGCCTTTTTTATGCTAGAGGCGGTCAACTTATCTTAAAGGTCACACATCGGTGTCATCAATGGTGTATTGATTTGCAAAGGAAAGGTTGCCAGGGTGGCTATAAGTGATTGGTGTATTGATTTACTCATTTATTGGGTCAATTCAACGACTGCTGAGGTGAAGTTTAGTTAGTGACAGACGGCCACACCAAAGTATTTGCTTAATTGATCCTCAATTTTGGGTGGTCGTTATTAATTAACGCATCACAAATATGTATTGATCTAAAGGAAAGACCTTTTGAAACAATAATCAGTACATTGACCCGCTTCTGTCTGATTTCTGTAATGATTGTTTGAAAGTATCTGAAAGCAGGACTTCATCTGGCTGTGGTATTAGTTTTATTTTGCTCATTTGATTAAATTGCTTTCTATTTGGCTTTATGGAACAGCAGACGGAGGGGGCATCCAACTCAAGTCAGGAGGCGGAGCTACGGGCCAAAGAAAGGGAGACAGCCCAGCTGGTGGAGGACGTCCAGAGACTGCAGGCCAGCCTGACCAAACTCCGAGAGACCACCAGCTCTCAGATCGCACAGCTGGAGGAGCAGCTCAGCAGCAAGACTGCCACTCTCAAGGTACAGCCAGGAAACACCGCTGCAGTTTTTAGTTTGTCATTAGATTGATTTTAAATATTCATTTTCTCAAAATACTTTTTCTGTACTACTGTATTTCTGTCTTTATCTAGCTTCGTGGTGTATTCTGACCACACCTGAATCTATATTACAACTTTTGTTAGCTCTGTTCTGTTATCTAGAGTAAAGATTCTGAAAAGAGTACATGACATATGAAGTTCCAAGGATTACTTATTTTATGAACTATTTAATTCATTTCCATGTCATTTATCTACAGGAATTGGAGGAGAAAGTGCTTAAGCAAGCTGACTATGAGGAGGTGAAGAAGGAGCTGAGGTGAGGAGAACACACACAGACATATATATTGCATTAGTCTGATGTCTTAACAATGTTAAACATGATGTGTGTCTGCCCTTCCATTCTTTCTTATCCTCGAAGAGATACAAATAGAAAAGCTAGCACTGTAGATGTGTTTCTTTAGTAGTAGGAGTAGTAGGCTGCTGAAACTTGTATCCATGTATTTTTTCTTTTAATGTTTATTTTATTAGCTTTTCTTTTTAATGACTGATTTTAAATGCCTTTTTCTTAATGTCTTTCATTTTTTGTAAAGCTCTTTGAATTGCCTTGTGTTGAAAAGTGCTATATAAATAAACTTGCCTGCCTTGCCTTTCTTTAGTAGGAGGTTCATGTGTATTTTCTCTCTCCTCAGCATCCTCAAGTCCATGGAGTTTGGCACATCTGACTCTATGCAGGTAAAGGTTACAGTTACAATATACCTTCACATAATTTTGTAGCAATAGTTATTTAAATAATGATGAAACAAATCATACAATTTCACTTTGAACCAGGACTCCTCCAAACCTCTGGAGGTGCTGTTGCTGGAGAGGAACCGCAGTCTTCAATCTGAGAGCGCCGCTCTGCGCATCGCCAACACTGAGCTCAGCGGTAAGTCTGCCAACATGTACGGTTATAGTAAGGGCCGGTACATCAACACTGCCCAGTCTGTCTTCCCAAAAACCTTCACGTGGACCAGCACAAAATGCCAACAGAATGGGAGTCCAGTGTTTATTGGAGCTTAGATGAGGGGTCAGCTGCAGGTAAGGCTGTGCAGGTACAGCTATAACAAGAGATAGCAGTTTAATGTATACATACTTAATGTATACTTAAGCCTATAGATTCTGTTTCTCTGAGAATACTTAACCATTTAATAATGTTTTGGGAAATGATTTGCAACATTTGGTCCACAGTAAAAGGTGTAATCCTGGTACAGAAATGTCGTTGCTTTAGTCACTCACATCATGGAGAGGAAGAACGTTTCTGGTATCTTTGAATACCGCAGCAGGAGGTCAGCCTGAACCATAACAAAGTTGCAGTACACAAAATCGAGGACACCGAACGTTCGCCCCGACATCGAGAATCTTGCCCTCTGCAACAGTGTTTATACGTTTGAAATGTCATAGCTTTAGGCTTGAATAGTTGAATAGCTTTGAATTGATTAACATTCACAGTAAGGGTTGCTTACTGTCTTACTCAATCATGTCTCAATGGTTATGCTTTAGAATATTATTTCTCCCAGCGCTTCCATCAAGATGGGTTCTAGTAGTTAAAAGGCTGAGTAAATTCAGTTTATCTTTCTTTTTGTTTTGGTGAATGTATGAATGTCTACCCATTGAGGAAATAGGTGAAGTAAGGCCTAAGAGTCAGCAGAGCTGTGTAGTCACTGTTTTTTTAGTGACATGCGTTTTCTGTTCAGCCATAAACACTGTTTTTCAATTCAGTTGTATTGCTCTGTTTTCACCTGGATGTATTTTTAATGAAAGACTCTGATACTGCATCTACGAGCGGCAACATCGTGGATGAGGACTTGCATGCTGTATTGGCTATCTGTGGATCATTGTACCCTGTCCACTTACTTCCACTTTGCCTGCGAGAGAGTGAGAGAGGGAGCCTGAGCCCTGGGCCAAGCTAATCTGCCTCAGTGGCACAGTGTCAAATGTTTTTGTTTGTCCTTTTTTTTCTTCCAGGCTGTGTCTTACAAGAAAGGTTGAAATCACAAATGCATGGGCACTTTGTCTGGGGGGCTTGGCAAAAAAGGAAAACAAAAGTTCACTAATTTGGAAAAGACTTGATTAAGATAACTTTTGTTATTTTTTTTCTCTCTCTTTTGGAACCCCTTTTTTGTTGACCCCCCCATAATGCATGGTGTGTTTGACCTTTCTTGTAGGGTCAGCCGGGCGGAAAGGGACAGAAGAGTCCACAACGAAGGAGGAGACCATGCCCAGCGATCCCTCTTCCTCGCCCCCTTCTCCCCCTCCCTCTCTTCCTTCCTCCTCCCAGTTCCCCCTGTCTCGCACTAAGACGGACACCCTAAACACTGCCACCAACACCAGCAGCGGCGAAACGCACCCTTTCAGTCCTACGGGCATTGGACAGGATTTCTACTCCCCTGTGTTCCCTCTGGTGGGTGGTAAGATGGCTTTGAACTCCCTGATCCAGCGGCAGCTGCTTCAGACCTTCTACTCCAAAGCCTTGCAGGAGTCGTCTGGGATCCCCAGTGGCGCTCTGCTGTTCACGCCCTTCACTCCAACCCTCAGCTCCATCCCTACCTCCACCCCAGGCTCTGGGTCAGCTGCCATCCCTCTGGCGGCCAGCAGCCCCCAGCCACCTCCAGCCAGCCCAGACATGGCTCCTGTGAATGGGAGCAGCACCGCTGGCAGTGCCCCGTCCCCATCACCCAGCCACTCTGAGGCCACCACGGGAAGTATTTTGGACGGGGAGGACATGGACACGGGTGAGATTGCCCGACAGGTGAAAGAGCAGCTGATCAAGCACAACATTGGCCAGCGAGTGTTTGGCCACTATGTGCTAGGACTGTCCCAAGGATCGGTGAGCGAGATCCTGGCCAGACCGAAGCCGTGGAACAAGCTAACCATCCGGGGGAAGGAGCCTTTCCACAAGATGAGGCAGTTCCTCGCCGATGAGCAAAACATCCTCGCACTGCGCAGCATCCAGGGACGGCAGAGAGGTGAGTCAGTGTATCTTTCGTGTGTGTGCGTGTGAGAGTGTGTGTGCGTGTATGTCTTGCATGTGTACAGCCCTGCACAGAGCCATTGATTAGCTTGTCAATATGGACTAGCTTTATATTTTTCTTTCTCTTTCCTAACTCCCATCCTGTGCCACACCTGTGTGTTTTCAGTGAGTTCCTAGTCACGCACCGATCCCAAGAGCCTCTCCTAGCTATCGTGGTCAATAAAGAAACCTTTCACACATCAATAGTATTGATCGTGGGAACCAGGAGGAAGGCAAGGGTACTGTTAACTACGGGTAGATTCGATTAGCCTGGGCCTGCTTTTGTTAACGCATCAGGACATTTGTGATTGAAGGTGGTCTCAGTGGTACACACAAATATAACCACCCTAGTACTAGAAAAAAAATAATGCGTTAAAAATAAGGCTGCAGTTAGTATGTCCCTGTTTAACACTTCCCTTTTAAATTGTTTTATCTCTCACTATTTTGCACTTCTTTATAATTCCCGATAGAGGTCGAGTTCTACTAGGGGCCACAGATGCTAAAGATCAATGCATTTATGGTACTATAATGTGCACTGGATGGAAGTCCCAACAAAATTCCATATATTTGCACAGGATTATAGGGCACCATATAGTCTAGCGGTAAAAGACGATAAAAACACACCAGAGCTGTAACATAGTGTGTGGTATATTGTTTTTAACAGAGGGCTCAGGCCAGCCCCAGCTTAGCCGAATGTTTCAGGATGTTCCGAAGCGGAGAGCCCTCTCCAATACAGCTTCACACACAGGTCTGTCCCCTTACACAAACAGATTTGAGCACGTTCTGTCTGTGTGGCATGTTCGTGTTGGGGTGAACCGTGTCTATGATGTGTGTGTATGTGAGTTGGCATTTATTAACTTGTGGAAGGCATGCATATATATATGTGTGTGCCTTGAAGGTAACCGCACAGTTCCAGTGACTTGCGTCAAAGCAGAAGCCAGCATGTGTATTTAGGAATTTTATTGGTAGTTGTTATTCTGTGGGGAGCATTTACTACACAAACCCTGTAGCACGTGTGCATGTGTGCGCTCCAAAGGGACCAGAGAAAAGATGAGAAACCCTTCAGTGTAGTTGCCTTGTCGCTCAGTGGTGGGAATGTTGTTCGTTGTGCTATGGTGTCATTATTCAATGTTCTTATATAGACTGTTATTGATTTCTTCACCTGCTCTGTGCTTGGTAATCTCTGCTTCCAAATCTGACATGAATTTTCACCTCCTCCCATTCCCTCTTCTCTTCCTTCCAGGTAACATTACCGCCCGGGTCCGCACCCCAGAGGCTGGTTCAGATGAGGCTATCAAGTCCATTCTGGAGCAGGCCAAAAGAGAGCTGCAGGTGCAGAAAGCTGGTGAGTCGCAGTTTTCTTCTCCTCTCCAGGGGATTTGAGGCATTGAAGATGATGCATTGTGGCTGTGAGTGTTTCTCGGTGTGACTTATGATGCCCTTTTTTTCTCCTCCCTCCACAGACTTGTCCCATGCTCAGCCTTCATATACAGGACTGAAAGGTGGGGGCGGCATGGGTGGCCTGGGAGGCATGGGAGGCATGGGAGGCCTGGGAGGCCTGGCAGGAGGAGGGGGCCACGGGTCAGATGAGGTTATCCGCTCCATCCTAGAGCAAGCGCGCAGAGAGATGGAGGCCCAACAAACTGCAATGGAGCCCCTCCTCAAAGCATCATCTTCGTCTTCCTCCTCACTACTATCACAGAGGGACTTCCTAAACTCCTCGCTGACCGCTCCCCTTCCCCCTTACAACCCCCTGGCACTCTCCCTCAAGAAGCCCAGCAGCTCCTTCTTGTCCTCCCCCTCATCCCCATCTCCCATCCTGGACTTCAGCTCCAGCGTGAAGAGAGAGGGCAGGGGTTCTTCAGGGATGGACCTGTCTGTTGAGGGAGCTCTCAGGCTGGGTCGGAGCTCTGACGGGTCCGGCCGCTCTGGAAGCTCTGGAGGAGTGGGTTACTGGAGAGAGCAGTGGTGGAGCAACATGCACACGGACCCCCGCAGGGCCGCAGTCAGCCAGACAGGAGAGGACAACCACATGCAGGAGGACTCCAAAGAGGTGAGGCGGGGCGCAGCCAAAGGAAAGGATTGTGGGTGTGCCCTTCTCTGCTTTTACTCTTCAGTGGTTGCATGTCTGAGCCATTCTCTGTCTGCGTGTTTCAGGGAATATTGAGTGACAGTCTGTCTCGACACAAGCCGTGGAACAAGTTGAACCAGAGGAGCAGAGAGCCATACCTCCGCATGCAGCCATGGCTCAACGGAGACCAGGGGCAAAACGCACACATCCAGCCAGCTCAGCACCAAGGTAAACAAATCACACACACACACACACACACACACACACACACACATACACACATACACACATACACACACACACACACACACACACACACACACACACACACACACACACACACACTCTCTCTCACTCTCACTCACTCTCACTCACTCACTCTCTCTCACACACACACACACCAGCTCATAGACTACATGGATTCACACAACCAGGCTCTGTGGGCTCGAGCATTTCTCTGTAAGCCTGATTAGAGCTAGTGGCTAGTTGTTACTGTCATTCTGTCACTCACACAATCCACCCCCCTTCACCCTCCCTCCTCCTCCCACCATCCCCCCATCCTCAGTGCTGTGGCAGTGTCAGCCAGCAAGCTGCTGGTTTGTCATGTCATAGACAAGTTAGTGTTGCAGCGCCAGATGGCAGCTCTGTGTGTGTGTCAGCGCGCACATTTGCGTGTCTCTCTTTCTCTCTGGGGGTGTAAACAGCAGCTAATGTACACTGACAGCTCCTCATGACTGCTCTCTTCCAGCCTGCTGAGCTGCACAGCAGTACTACACAGACAGAGACAGGGAGATGAAGGAATAGGAGGAAGAAGCCAAAAAAGCTTCAAACTTCAAACTTAAGCACCTTTAATGTTTGCTTAACAGGAATTAAATGAGTTGATTTAGTATAAAGGAAGTTCCTCCCAAACCCAGCAGGGAGAGGAGATGAACCTGTGCTACATGGTGACATGTCTTCTAACCTGTGCGACGTTCTCACCCTGTCTGTTCTCCTCAAGCAGAGGGTACTCCCAAGACATCTGCCAGCTGCAGCCCTGCTCCTGAGTCCCCCCTCAGTTCAGCCGAGGAGTCTGTCAACGGTCTTGGAGGGGATCCACTCGCTTCACAGTCCTCCAGTCTCAAACCTGCGTCTGAGGATCCCTCAGGTGGGGAGTCCCAGCCCGGCACCCCACTGCCTGTCCCCGGTCATTCGGGTCTCAGTATCCAGGAAATGGTTGCCATGTCTGTCGAGCTTGATACTTATGCCATCACCAAAAAGGTTAAGGAGGTGCTGACTGATAATAACCTTGGTAAGAAACACAGGAGGTGCTGTCTGTGCAGTTTAGTTGCTTATTCTTTTGCCCTTCCCCTGCATCATGATGAATTATTCAGCCTTAGAATCAGTTCTCTGAAATGACCCTTCCATTTTACTCTCTCTCGCCCTAACCAGGCCAGCGTCTGTTTGGGGAGACTATCCTGGGTCTGACTCAGGGTTCTGTCTCAGACCTGCTGGCCAGGCCCAAACCCTGGCACAAGCTCAGCCTGAAAGGCCGAGAGCCATTTGTCCGTATGCAGCTCTGGATCCAGGACCCACACAGTGTGGAGAAACTCATGGACATGAAGCGCCTGGAGAAGAAAGGTGTGTGTGCTAAAAGCTCAATCATGAGAAATATAGAGCAGCATGTCTCCCCAAATAATGAACAAAAGACCCTGACAGAAAAACGTTCATGTTATCTGCTTAAGCAGGCATTTATTTTATAAACAGTCACAAAAAGACAGCAGCCTTTGAATTACACATGCACATCTGCACACACAATATCCTTTGTGCAGGACAGCAGAGCATGTTGTGCAGATCACAGTCATCTTGGTGTGATGTCAGTAACAATCAGGACTGTAGACATCACATACTGTATTAGATGTGACAGCTCGGGGACCGCCAGGGGCCTGCTTACTCACAGTCATCAGCACTCCTCTTCATCATCCTCATCATCATAATAATCATCAGTGTCTATAAGTTTGTATTTTTATCATTTGTTCCTGCATCGCCCACTCTATCACTCCATCATTATTTATTCACCTCTGTTTACATGATGCGTTTAAGAATCAGCAAAGCCAAAGGGCCTCACCCCGCTCGCTGCCTCACAGTGACCCCCGATGCTCACTTGAAGCTCTCTCTGTAGAAAAGAGATACGCCTATTTGAACCAGCCAGCAGGCACCAGCATCAGGGGTCAGTTTAGCCTCCTGATATCGCAGATAAGGCACAAGTGCAAAAAACAAAACTGACCTTACAACAGTGAGTTTGGAATGTGGATGGGTGGGGTTACTCTCCATTCAACTTTGTTTCAGATTACTGACCCCAAAGTAATGTATCTGAATAGCAACAGGGAATAGTCCTGGCTGACGGAATAGTCCTGGCTGACAGCACAGCCCAGAGGAAAGACATGGACCTAGTTCAGAGTAACCGCATTTGACCTCTCACCCTTGTGGCACAAGCCTGCGAGGCAGCACACAACTTTCACAGTGGTCTAACCTTGCTCTGAGGGGTCTTTCTCTGCAACACTAATATATCCGGCAGCATATATTGGGGTTGAAAAAATGTCAACCTCATGCAAAGCTGCCATGAGCTGTTGGGTTTTAGCTGCTGGTGCTCTGTGTGAATGGCTCTGCTTGTTCGCTTTAAAATGGACGAGATGCTTTCATTGTTAGTTCCGGAGAAAGAGAATAGCACCACCTAGTGGCTGTCATAGAAGATGGAAGAAGAGTGAGAAACCGGGCTGGATAAAGAAAAACGATTTAATGTTTTTGCTTGGAATATTGCTGTAACAGTTATTGATCATATACATGTTAACTAAATAATAATCTCTTGTCCATTCAGCTGATCCATAGTAGTTTTTCTTCACATAAAGATTGCTTGTCATTTGTCATTCTAATTCTAAACAACTAGAACTTGGTGATTTAGGCGAGAGCCTCAATCTGTTGCAGATATAATGTAATATTGTCATTCTTATTGATTATTTATCAAATCATGTATTTTCTGAAGCACTGATTTCCACTTCTTGTTTTTTATTTGCTGTTTAGCTTACATGAAGAGGCGGCTAAGCTCCCTGAGTGATAGCCATCCTGTGGACGTGGGTTTAGTGGGGCAAGATTACATGCAGGGCTCCCAGAGCCCGGTTCATCAGCATCTGAAGAAAGCCAGGGTGGTGCTGGGCCCCGAGGAGAAGGAGGCCCTAAAAAGGGCCTACCAGCAGAAGCCCTATCCCTCCCCAAAAACCATTGAGGAGCTGGCCTCCCAGCTCAACCTGAAGACCAGTACTGTCATCAACTGGTTCCATAACTACAGGTGACCTATTGCATATCCTTACATAAACCTATGTGTGTATGTGAATGATGGATCCATATTGTATTGTTAAATAAGTGGACATTGTCTAAGGAAGGGCTTTTGTGCCTGCCCTGTTTTAATAAACATCACATCAGTGCACTCATGCAGTATTTTAAGATTAGTTAAATGTAAAATGTGTTGCGTCTGACAGATTTAATTTCAGGATTTGGGTAGTGTGACTGACTTCTGTGTCTCTCTTTAGGTCACGCATCCGGCGAGAGCTCTTCATAGAGGAGATCCAGGCCGCTGGAGGGTTAGCAGGGCATGGCAGTGAGGGGGGCTCCCCGTCCCTCCGAGGGTCCAAATCAGGAGAGGGGGACAGCTGTGATGGGACAGAATCTGAAGGCACAGTGGAGACACGCCAGGGACTGGGTATGGGCCTGGAGGATCACAGAGGAGCATGCAAAGACGACATGGAGGTGGAGTCTGAGGCAGGGGGATCTAATAACTCCCCTGACCAGCTAGACTGCACCGGACCAGGCTCCAGCTGTGGTCTGGGGCTCTTCAGCCTCACAGAGGCATCCTCCAGTGGCTCTGCCTCTAGTACTAACATCCCAGCCTCTGGCCCTGCCAGAAACCCCAGGGACAACAATCTGCGCAAGAAGAAAGCTGCCAATCTCAATAACATCATCCACAGGCTGGAGAAGGCTGCTAGCAAAGAGGATCCCTCAGAGTGGGAGTTCTAGCTACTCCTGAGCATCCTGCACCCCTCTTGTCTCATAACCTCACGACCTCTAACCTTGGACCCCTCCTGCTCTGTTCCAGTTGGAGAGTGGACAAAGCCAAAGTCAAGCTCAGCAGCCATTTTTATTACAGAAAAGCTTTCCGAAAAGAGGAAAGAAACAAAGAGCGGTTGGCAAAACCCTTAAAAAGAAGATTTACTGAATACCTAGAAGAACAAAATAAGAGGACCTATGCGTCTCTCCGTTTTTTTTTAAACTGAGTTTTGTTTTTGTACTGAGAAAAGCACTTAGCCGTCCTGCTGGCCTCCGGCCCTGCTGTACCTTCCCCTATCACCAGCCACTGGTGCACCAGACTGGTTCCTCCTGAGCGTGGGTCTGACCCACAGCTGAGGATGAAACCTGGACTCAGAAACACAGGCAAGGCCTGACACAGCAGCTGTCTCAGTGATAGACACTGTTAGATGATAGATAGAGACAGGAACTCTCTTACAAGAACTCTCACTTTCTTAAAGGAGATTTTTTCCGCTCTTCTTCTCACCTCCCAAGTGTCCACAAACCTCCCCTCACTCAGTGAGACGCCTCATTTTTCACACTGTAGAGTGACTGTTACAAACCCTTTGCCTTTTTCACTCACTGCGTGTGTGTGTGTGTGCGTTTTTGTATGTTAGGGGTTGCGTCAGTGTGCACCTGTTTGTTTGTTTGTGTGTGTAAACACACCCAAAAATGGTGTGTGTGTGTTCTCTTCTCAATGGCAGCATGTTTTCTTTTTCATCTCACTCCTACACTCTTAAGAGGGTAGTGGAAGGCCTGCCGGCTGAGCTGCCATGGTTACTGATGTAAGAGAGATGAACTTTGACCTGTTGTGTCCCATATCCTATCCTGCTGACAGCCATGTGATGGCCAGAAGGATCTCTAATTCCTCACAAACACACGCACTCATCTGAAGAGGAAGGATGGAAAGAACCCTCTTTTGCCTCCTTAAACCCGTCTTTAAAGGATGATCTCTTTTTTTTGATATTGCAATTTGGTTGCCAATAAGAGATTGCACAGTCTATCGACTCTAAAGAGTACAAAATAGGGAATTTTAGGAAACATTTTAATTAGTACAAAATAAGAACAGAAAATAAGAGAATAACAAGTTACTGTCTTAAAAAAAAAAAAAAAAAACCTGATTAGAATGGAATAATGTTGCGTTTTTAAAATACGATACAATAAATTCACGTAGTACTGTAGCTTTCTGACACATTGATACTTCACGTGTCTCTTGTTGTTTGAGGTCGTGCACGTCACAGCTTTTGCCCAGCACTGGACCTGCTGGGTGTGTGTGTGTGTCTGCACCACCAACACATTTTCTCTGTTCACAAACACATCTTTTTATAGGCCAAATCAGGAAGAGTGTGTGTGTGTGTGTGTATGTGTGTGTGTGTGTCTGTGTGAGCGTGTGTCTGTGTGCATTTGTATTTGCTTGCATGTAAGTCAGGGTCGAGGTCAATTCACTCAGAAGTAAAAAATTAAGAAGAAGTTTATCAATAATGACATTTTTGACTGAAATAATGGGTTTTATGTAGAATACTTGATTAATCTGTACTTTCTGGTGTCTGCCGTCAAAGTGAATTCACCCCCACCCTGGTGTGAGTAGTTTCCACTCTCCTCCAGTCTATCCTGTATCCAGGGATGTTTTGCATTGAATTCTACTGTATACACTACAAATTATAAGGCATATCACCTCCTCCCTGTCCCACACAAGCCCTCAGTGCCTGTCAGCCTACTGCCTCCCCTTGTGTGTGTGTGTGTGTGTGTGTGTGTGTGTGTGTGCGCGCGTGTGTATGCGTGGGTGCATGTACACACATGCCTGTCAATACATGCGTGTGCACAAATGTGTGCGATTGAGGAGTGTTCAGTGTTTCCAATGAGTGGGGTCATATTTCTTATCTACTTGCACACACTACTAGTGCACAACTGACACCCTTCTTTAAGCTGTTTGATGCGTTACCATTACATTAATCTTCTCACAAAGTAGTGTAATACTATGATTTACTGTAGCTTGGTTTTATTGCTATTTTGCATTTATAGTTTGGTTTTTATTCTGCTTATTTATAGGTGCTGTATTTTTTTCATTTAATGTCTTATCATTTGAGTTGTCTATTTTTTAAGGGATTATACTGTTCCTGAGGGCAAGTAACATTTTTATTAGAAGTATAGACTGCCGGCAGTATTGGTTAATATTTACAAAGATGTACTAGTTCTCGTTTGTTTGTATGTTCATGAATCCTAAAGTTTAGTGTCATTTCAATAGCTTTGGAAAAAATGTGTTTGCTACAGTCCATGCTCCCGTAAGCATTAAGCTTTTACCACAACAGTTATGCTCTTACATTGCTAGCTAGAGAATCAAAGGACATATCAAGATCGGTGAATATATGATAGCATATCTCTTTTCCTGTTTTCTATCCTTCTACAATGTTCATTTTTGTTCGGCTGTTTCTTGGGCAAGCCCGGCACCAACGTCCGGCAGGGCATGCCGCTTTCTTTAGATAGAGGTCGCCCACTCTGTAATCACGTTACCATAATTATGCAGGTCCCATTGTTTAGACTTTGTCAAGTAGGTCAAGTGAAAGTACCTAAACTTGAAAACAGAAGTAACTTGAAAGAGGTCATATCTGCCAAATTGAGATTAGAGAAGTATACCAGCTAGCAGGGGTGCTACGTCAGATTGAACAGATAGCCAGCCTATGATTATGCAGAATATATATTGCAGTCTGTAACAAAGCACTTATTAGGATCTTTCTGAAGACTTACTTGGGACAGGGTCTGTAAACACTACGACAGAGTACGAGCCCGGGATCCTGGGAAAATGTTTGCCTTTTTCAAAAAGTGGTTGTGAACCAAGCACAGACTCTTCTCCGCATCCGAACACTAAAATTAAAACATAAGATTGCTGTATCCATGTTTTCTAAATGATAAGCTGTAGTCTATTACAGCAGCCCCTATTTCAAACTCCCGATAACTGCGTGACAGAAAGGGCCTTTGTCCTGTACAGTTGTAGATATTATGAGTAAACTCCTGTTATGGTTTCTATCCAAAATGTCCTCAGTCCATCCTTAAGCGTCCCCTTTCCCTAAATGTACACCCAGATGTATTGGCAGCCTATCAAAAGACACTGATAACCTCATTGCACTCTATTAGGATGCATTAGGTAAAATTGGATTTTCCAGTGTATCTAATAATTGTAAATTCCGCAAACATTGGCGCTTCCTGTGGACGACTGATGTGAAACATCTGTCTTCTGCAGAATACTGAAGGCTTCTTGCCTTCTGTTGGACTGCTCGGATTGGACAACCACAGTATGTTTAATTGTGATGAATAGCTACTGTAAAGTTTATAAGCACTTAACTCATTTGCCATTTTATAGCCAGATCCATCAACTCACCCAATCCATGTGAGATCATCAGATTTGTGCCTTTAACTGCCAAGCAGGGCACCAAACTAGTGATGTCATTAGACGTAGATGATTTCACCTGATTTGTTCATAATATATCCCACATCTTGACCCAAATTAATTTCCCATGTACTTCATAAATATTGGTACTTTTGAAGTTGACTTGTCTCAGCTCTCTGGAGAGGGTTGTATATAATTCCTGGAGTGTAGTGAAAGAGTAAAAGGAGAACAGCGAGCTTGTGTATTCTTATGACCGACTTGCAGACATGTTTCCGTCCGGGTCTTATTTCAGACAGTTGTTTTCCCACAATGCATTTCTTACGTTGTACATAACCTGATCTAGCAGCGAAAGGCCAGAGCATTGAATGAAGGAGGAAGCATGCAGAAAACAGCATACACTGTAATAACACTGAATTTATTCATAGGGCATTTTGTATTTTTCTGTTTGTGTCAGGTTTGCTGTGACATTAATAGTGGCACTACAGGTATTGATTATGACGTGTGCCAATTCAAATGGTTATTTGGAAAAGAGACGTGTAAATACAGTCGATCAAGTAGCTATTGATTCACTTTTGTCACAGTATGCTTTTGTTTGAAGGCAGGAGGAGAGAAGGGACGATTCAGGACTTTTCCATGATCCACAGATATTTTTCTACAAATTTAAATCAGATGATTCTATACACTGTTGAATAACATTGTAAAGGTGTAACAGATGCTGTATGTCATATCATGTTTTCTGAAGTCGTAAAGCTTTACTGTATGATCTGTTGAAGTAGTGGTTATTCATTTTGACATATTAGTTGTAATGGAAGCCCAAACAGCAGCACTGGTCACCATATTCAGGAAAAAAAAAGAAAGAAAGAAAAACCTCAGATGTTTTTTGTAATACTTTTAGAATATATCTTATGAAGTGGGTTTTGTAAGGAAACACTTTCGGAATCAGTGGTGCTGTATGCATAGCACACTCAGTAATACATACACACATAATACAGCACAATACACTCATCCTTTAACCCCCCCCCCCCCCCCCCCCCCCACTTTACGTACGTGCTTTTTTATGTTATTTTTCGCTCACCTCTCACATTGGCTAATTTTTAAGTCTTAAACCATTTCCTCTTATCTCATCAGTTATTTCATGCTCACCTGTACAGTTGTTATCACCCAGAGACCGACTCCGGAGTGCTAAACATTTCAGCGACTGCTTGCAAGACTTAAAAGAGGAAGCATAAAGCCAAATAGTGAAGTTAGTTATCCACCACTGTTGAAAGGTTGCTGACAGTTTTCTGAATGTTGCTACCTTGTGTCGTGGCTTCAGTTCACCCATAGCTAAACCACAGTGTAGTCTGACAACCAAACGACCTGGGGAGATCTTCTGCCCCCTCCTTTTGGAAAGCTTTAAGATGCTTGTTGAGGCTTTAGCAATTCAGAGTGTTTTTAGATGATTTTTCCAACCTTTGTCATCAACAATGTGGAAGTAATAATTCTCATAACTTCTCCCACTGCTTATTTTGTGAGTGTGTGTGTGTGTGCGCGTACATGTGTGTTGTAGTACAAAAGGCTGCATGACTGTAAAGGGATGGTTAAGATGTTCTTTGAAAGATGTTTCCCTAGCACCTCTGTCACTCCTGAGATGCTTTTTTCTCCTTGTTGGGGTCTCCTTCCCTTTTGTTTTTCCTCATGTATCATTGTTTCTTTATCTTTCTATTTACTAAACGTATCATGTTGTTTGTTCTCAGCACTGTAAAACAGTCCCTTCTACAACATTGAAAAGCAATATCACTGTATGAAACGTTCACAATGTATTTGTTATGATTGACATTTGATTCATCATCATCATTATTATTCACATGCACCCTAGGTGTGATAATTGAAGTAAATCTCTTTTATACAAATACTAAAAGTGTACTGTGGTAGTTTTTTTTTCTTTGCGAAATGTCTTGTTGGAAATGTGTTAGTTGAACCTGTGCATGGTTAATAAGTATTCTCAGAGAAAGAGATCACTTAGAAAGTCAGGGAAGAAAGTAGGTGTAGCGGGTTTCAGTCATGTTGGGGATGTTGGACAGCTTCTGCCATTTACAGCCACCACAGGTGAGTTACTTTGGGAACTAATACAATCTAAAACAAATGGGAATAAAACCATATTCAAATGATATTTATCTCTCCTCTACCCCCTCACAGGCCGGTATGCAGAGCTGCAGGTGGAGTTTTCAGCTGCGGTTTGCACCAGTGCGGAGCAGAAGGAGCTGATCCTGAAGCTGGAGCACGACCTGAGCACCATCCAGGACATGTCCACCCTGCAGCGGCCCGACGCCGACGGCTCCGAGGTCAGCAACATGGAGAACATCCCGGACCCCGTCAAAGAGGCCTCTGCAATGTTTAGTGGTATGTCCCCGGGTTAAAAAAAGCTGTTTAAAGGACTGTACAAAAATGATTGGGTCCCAATTGATTTGAACCCTCCCTGTGGCTTAATACCACAATGTGATGGAGCAGTTTGCTATTGACACAGTTAAGTGTATACGGTGGTGGCGAAGTCGATAGGGACTTGGCTTGGTAACTGGAAGGTCACCAGTTCAAGTCCCGGCAAGACCAAGTGCTACCGAACGGTGTCTCTGAGCAAGGCACCGTTCCCTACACTGCTCCCCGGGCGCCGTTCAAAATGGCAGCACACTGCTAGGATGGGTCAAATGCAGAGAAACAATTTCCCCACGAGGGATTAATAAAAGTCCATCTTATCTTATACATCATTTTAATCGACATTCCACTTTATTTAAATGCAAACCTTTCATTTAAAACTTAAAGGTTCAGATAGAAAAGTAATCTTTCCCCAAGAAGCCAATATACTGTATCCATGAAGCAAATTCATAAGAAAGGTAATGTAAAATGACCTAAGCTAAAACATTTTTACTTGAGTTCTATTGTGTCTAAAGGAGTCTTTACATCAACTTTGTAGTAACTATTGACACACTTGATCCGGAGAATTATTATATTATCTAATCCCTAAAACCATTCCACACTTTCCCCACAAATGTAGACTACTCTATACAATTCTAAATGATTACTTAATAACACAATATTAAGGTTATCGCTGGTAGTTATCATTTATTGAGTCATAATCTGCTCCATAAGGACAGTGTGGATGGGGTTTGATGAATTAAAGGTCCCCAGATCACTTCCTCATTGGAAATGCTTTTTTCTTAAAGAGAGAAACAGGAACACTTCTCTAACTGTAATGTTTAACCTGCTGAGCCCCTGCTGAAGGTTTGTCAGAGTTAATACTAAAGACTAGCCTGACCAGAGCGATTTAATAGTTACATTTTCTAGATATAGTTGATCATATAACATGCCCTTATATGCATGTTAATAAAGGAAGTGACTTATGGCAATCGGGTAGGGATTAGAAATTTCCCCTTCCAGCTTTTGTAAAGTATGCATTTATTATCTTTGTTATTATTATATAAGAAGTGTATTTTTCCTCCAGGTACGGGCCCCCACCCAGAGCTGCCTCAGGGCCAGATGGACTCTCTGCTCTCCATCATCTCCAGCCAAAGGGAGAGGTTTCGCTCCCGCAATCAGGAGCTTGAAGCTGTGAGTCATGATCACACACACGCACACACATACACACACACACACACACTTCCTGTATTCCTGTGTTTTTTTCTGGGAAAGACTAATTTCTCATCTATTTGTTTTGTCCCCTGCAGGAGAGTCGCTCCGTGCAGCAGACCATGCAGGCGCTGCAGAGCGAGCTGGACAGCCTGAGAGCAGATAACATCAAACTCTACGAGAAAATCAAGTTCCTGCAGAGCTACCCTGGCAGAGTGCGTCTGTGTCTGTGTGTGTCTGCATGTGTGTGAATGAATGATTGCACTCTACATGGGTGATGTTTTGTTGATTTGTCTAAAATATTTAGCAGGAATATTAAAGTCAGTGTGTGTGTGTGTTCTCTGCGCTGCAGGCTGGAGGTAGTGACGACACCGTGATGCGCTACTCCTCCCAGTACGAGGAGAGACTGGATCCGTTTGCTTCTTTCAGCAAGAAGGTACAAGACACACACCTTTTTAATATTTACACAAAAACACTCAGTCTGAAACCAACTGCCATATGTTGCATCATTTTGTTTTTTACTGTCATAGCTTCTTTCTCTGATATCTGACCAAAATATTTAAGGCCTGATGAAAGTTGTTATTTGCTGATTCTGTGGTTCAACATTCATCAAAACAATCAAAAGGATTTTTGAGAATAAGAGCCAAGAGCGAAACACAACATGTTGTGACCTGAGTAAGGGGATGATTCAAAAAGCTCTTGATTGATTCTTCAAACCAGGAAATTAGATACCGTTTTGCACTTCCTGTTGTTGTCTTGTAGAAAATGTATTGACATAAGGTCTGTGGTTAACACAAGCTTAAGAGATGTTCACCTTTTGTTCTACTACATATTCAGTAAATACCACTAAGATTATTTTAAAGAGGTTTTATTTTTTTACTTTTAGCCAATTGCATTTATGCTTAAAAATCTATAAAAGTTGTATTCAGTTCAGGTTATCTTTAATGTTGAGCTCGACTCTTCTGGGTTTCAGGAGCGTCAGCGCAGATACCTGAGCCTCAGCCCCTGGGATAAAGCAACTCTGAGCCTTGTAAGCCTCAAGCACACGCACACACACACACACACACACACACACACACACACACACACACACACACACACACACACACACACACTTGATGTGTTTGGTGCAGTCTCTTCACTAATCCTCTTGTTTTTGTCTCTCAGGGTCGTGTGATTCTCTCCAACAAGATGGCCAGGACCATTGCTTTCTTCTACACCTTGTTCATGCATTGTCTGGTCTTCCTGGTGGGTCTCCTTTCAACGCAGAGGAGCTCCTGAACCTTAATGAAACAGATCCTTTTTTTTATATTCAACATTTCTTTAAAAGTTAAAACAAGGAGACCCAAACAGACAAGGACACATTCACTTAAAGGATATCTATCAGAAATAGACTCCTATATATATATACACATGTAAAAACCAAAAAGGGAGAAAGGTAGGTTACAGACAGCCTATTTAGGGTTAACAGCAGTTCATTAGTCGTAATGTATTACTTAATTGATCTCTAAACAGATTGCCAAGCAGGAAATGTTTAGCTTTATTATGGCATATATCAATCCAGTTTTTCAATAGAGAGTATGACAGCCTCTATTAGAGAACCGCAGTGACGCGTCCTAAAACCCGGAATTAAACTCCTTCCGGTTCCTTCGACAAAAACGCAATGCAATTTCTCCATAGGATTTTGGAAAATAGCTCGAAATAAGGTCTGTGGTTGACACACATTTAAGAGACGGATCACGTTTTGTTCAGCCGGATAATTTCCACATGTCTATCCTACTTTTATAATTTTATAATCATAAATCTAGTCGCCAGAAGCAAAATGCTAACGTTATGCTATAAAGGAACTACAGCAGGGTCGCTGCTTCAACGTCACGCCGACTTGAGATCCATATTCAAACATACAGATTCAAAATGGTACAAGTTGAAGCGTTTGTTTGAACAGTTTGCAGGAGGCAGGTACTTGCTTTCAAGCAGAACAGGGCAAACTAATTTAGCGGGAGTGTTTCCGTGTTCGGTGTAATGACGTAAAACGGCCTCGACAACTGCTGTAGTCCTATTCAGCCACTCGTTAACAACTATCGTTTTTCAGACAAGTACATTCTTTAAAAATCACCAGTGGGGTCACTGCTGGTGTATTTAATGTCGTAGAACAAAACGTGATCTGTCTCTTCAATTTGTGTCAAACAGACCTTATTTCCAGCTATTTTCCAAAATCCTATGGAGAAATTGCATTGCTTTTTGTCGAAGGAACCGGAAGTGGTAAAAATGCTAACTTACTTCCGGGTTTTAGGACGCGTCACTGCGGTTCTCAGAGCCAAGGTTGCAGCCCATTTGTAATATGTGTGTGTGCTGTTCCTCGTACATCAGGGAAACATCCTTACTGGTATTTATTTATTTTGTAGGTCCTGTACAAGACAGCCTGGAGCGAGAGTATCGGCAGAGACTGCTCCGCTTTCTGTGCTAAGAAGTGAGTGTGTTCACCTCAGGGTTTTAACATCTCTAACATCTCAACACGTATGATTTGATCATAGTAACAAATACTTGAAGTAATCTTTCCCATTTTTCTTTTATTCCTCTCCCAGGTACTCTGACCACCTCCACCAATTCCACGAGAACGACCAAAACCTTTGAGCTGGTTCCACATTCAGCAGCATGCATGTCCTGCTCAGAAGAGGTCCCTCTTTGAGCTCCTCATGAAGACGGGGCTTCACTTTTCTTCTTGCAATAGCTTTTAATATCCACTAGGGGGCGGTTTAAGGCTGTAAATCCGACGGTTGATTCAAAAACAGATTCGTGTTTTTGTTTCTCTAAATATAATCATAAGGATAATATATATAAGTCTAAAACTATAATCCTTGGTTTCCTCTTATACTCTTAACATAATAAGGAAAGCAAATAATTGATCATGTGATATCATCTGTGCCGTTGAAGCACACATGAAATGAAGTTAATATTGTGTGTATCTTCCCGTATAAGGGACCAGAGTACAAGGATTATTTTGTTTTGTGATTTATCCTGGGTTTAGCTGGAATTTAGAATAATTAGAGAAATGTAATCATTAGAAATAAAGTTAATATAAGATTAAAGGTAATATGGTTGAGGTTATAATTAGATTGGGGAGTGTTATGTATAAGTATAAAGGGCATTAATGAGGAGGTGGTCGTTTTAGGAGGTTATGGCGATGGAACAATATATACAGTAGTTATTCCTAGGGCTCAATCTTCTGAGATTTGTCCTACTTGAGTTTGACTAATATCATTGATTCATTCGTAAAATTAGTTTTTAATGTTGAAATCATTTAATTGTTACTGTTAGATATGAAGAAATTAAGAGATGAGGGTGAGGGGCAGCGATACACTAATGGTTACTGACTAAAATAGCTTCCTCATATTATACTCTTGAAGGATCACTGTGCATGCTTACCTGCTTACTTCTTTCTCTTCTCCCTGACATCGCAGATATATTCCAAATAAAGACTATGCAGCATCGTTCCTGGTATCATTTTAATTGAAAATGTCTTGTGAGCAGTGTGTTGTAGTGAAGCTAGCAACATATTGATATGTTTGTTTTAGAATGTGTGCATGGAATAGAATATATTAATTAGAATAGTTATATTAGTCCCACACAGAGGAAATGTACATCGTTACAGCAGACAGACAACAATAATAAAGACAACAATAAAATGGTATTACGGTTTTGAATTTAAGTGGCAGGCACACATTAATAAAATAAACATTGAATTGGTAACTAATGGAGAGTAATGAAGTAGCTGCAAGATGAAGGTAAGTATTGCAGTATTGCACATGTTTCTTATTGTTATTACACTATTTAGTGTAAAGTTGAAGACAGTTATAGCAACACTTGTGCTGTTGAATGACTACCAGATATTGTGGATTTCTTTTTAATTGTCAATTAAATCTCAAGAAAAGAGTAAAAAAAACACGAGTGAAGTTGTCCTAATAGCTGGACCAGCTGATTCCTGGTTTAGCTCCACTGTTTGGATATTACGAAGAAAATTACTCTCTGATTTCTCCTTTAAGTTGACAGCTGATTTCTAAAAGCTTGCAACAGTGAGAGGGTGTGTTATTTTTCTGTCCCTCACATGAAGCCGGCTGCCGACAGAGAAGCCCATCATGTGGTAAAAGGAGGTGAGATACTCGATGGAGGGAGATAGCATGTTTAGTCAGATGACAGTCTTTGCTGTCCGGTCGTTGAAAATCATTGTAAAGCTCCATTGTTGTCCAAGAGTTGTCAATGAGACACTGGCCGTTTCTCAATGTCGAGTAAACCTGCTGCAGAGGCACTATTTCAAGTAAACTGCGTAATCGAGTGGCGGACCACATTGTGTTAAATGGAGAAATGAGAAATGCCCAGCATTCGGCGCCACTCGTTGACGTAGTATACTTGAAATAGTGGCTCTGCAGCAAAGGTTTACTCGACATTGAGAAACGGCCACTGTGACATTTTCCCTGAACACAATCACAGGGGAAATGTTGAGGTTACCTGTACATACAGTTTTAACTTTGCATTCCACTTTTAAAACTTCCAATCCAGTTAATCTCAGAGGTAAATATTGTCCTTTTTATTACATGTAGGCTATCTGTCAACTTTGGCTAGTTTACAAATTAAAATGTTTACGCTGCAAACAGACACTAATTATTTTGAGAATCTATCATTTTTTCCCCAGAATACTTTCATGACGTAATTTATTGAATGTGAAAACTTGTTTTAATAATGTCAAGGTTTGTACTGTTGGTTGGGTAAAACAATACTTTATCTTTGGGTCATTGTAAAGACATATCGGTACCACTTTACAATAAGACTACCCTTATAAAGGATTCATAAAGAGTTTATAATTAGGTTATTAATTAGGTTGTAAACACTTTATTGATCATTAAGAACCATTTATAAACCAGTTCTAACATAGTTTCCATACATCAACACAGGCTCACTATTTGGCAAGATGACTATTGGCTACTTTGCGAGAATCAACAACAGATACCAAGGATGCTGGCTGATGAAGAAGATGAAGTAAGCTAAACAGCCAATATAAGATTTAGCAGTACATATAAATGTGGGCTCACTATTTGGCAAGCAACCGGTCACAGTTGCCCTGTTTATCTCATGTCTTATAAAAGCTTATTAATGATTTATAAAGTGTTCACAACCTAATTAATAAATGAATTGCAAACTATTCATACACCCTTTATAAGGGTAGTCTTATTGTAAAGTGGTACCGACATAAAATCTCTCATTTTCACTGAAAAACTAAGAAGATAATCAGCTTGATTCATAACGAAACATACCCATACCATTTTAAACAAAGAGTAATATGGTCTCTTTTACACAAGTCATGATGCTAAAGAGACATGTAGGCTGACGGTGAGCACAGTGAGGAAATATCTGTTAAAAAGCTGAACCCAGAGAGAGGTATCGAGGTCTGAAGGAAACACAGAGGAACAAATGTGCTGATTCCAACGTCAAGACCCACTGATAGCTGCTGGTATTTTAGTATTATGACTGAATCAGACTGCATTTTTCATGAGGCGTCCTCTTAAAGAGTACCTCAGCTCACAGCCATTAAAGACTAACGAGAATGGCAGTGTGCCCCCCCCCCCCCCCCCCCACACACATACACACACACACACACACACACACACACACATTCCTCCTTGTCCTGTCTCTACCTTAAGCCAGTTTTTGCTTATCAATCACAGCAGACTCTGAGCAATCTCAGCCCAATTACCGCCTCCGGAGAAGCATTCACCTTTGACCCCAAACCTCGGATTCACACACCTTCTTCCTCTCCCCGCCCTCCATCTTTCTTTCCTCTTCGTCTCGGCTCCTCCAGCTGCCCATCCTCAGCTCCATAAATATTAACAACCTCCATCTGCGGAATAACAAAAGTCTTAAGTAAGCCTGTAATGGCCTGAGGTTATTTTTGCTGCGGTGGACGGGTCACTTCGTGGACTAATCTTTGTTCAGAGCTTTCTTTAATGACGGTACATTTGATGGGTCAGCGTTTTAATTTCTGCACTGTCATGTTTGTTTTGAGACAGTTCCAAGGGGAAAATGTCCCTCTGCAGTGAGCAAATGAAACGTTCTGTAGAGGCATACAAAGAAAAAATGGAAATGTTCCTTCTCTCTTTTACAGTTGTGGGTTTTCATCTCCATTATGGGTTCAGCAGAGGGCAGTAAAGTTATGTTTGATTATGAAGATGAATTATTTAGCTGACTCGTCTGTCTGCTGGCAACTTCCTCCTGTTTCGCCTTATCCATTTTCCACACTGGGTTTATGTTATGTTATACAACACATCCCCTTTAGTTTTAAACATTTTTAATGAGTGAATGTAATGTTTTCCTTTATCATCATCTGTAAACCTATTGACTTGAGCGCTTTAGGGATGCGACTTATGATTTGTTTTCAAATAGCCGTCATTAAATTCTTGTATATGCTGTAAGGTTGCTTTACCTGATGACAACAATGTAATTGGGCATTTTAATCACATTAGTTTGTATTCTACATTTGTATTCATAGACCTAATATCTTAAATGCCTCTGGTGTTAAAGAAGTACATCAAATTGAAAGAGGTTCATTGTTAGACTAACATTTGTTACTTTAAACCATATAAAATACACTATTCAAGAAATCAACTAAACAGATTTAATTCATAAACAACATTTTATTTTGTTATTTTGAATGAAGTTTAATATGCTGAAGGTTAAAAAAATAACTGTATGCTCCAATGCTTGGGGGAATTTGGACATATGCTGAGCTCAGCATTTTAATTAATCAACTAACAGCCAAAACATATTCGGTTTATAATGATTACCCAGAGAAAAGTGGTATAATATCACATTCAAGAGGCTAAAAACAAATATGATTTGGCATTTTTGCCTCATAAGGGACAATTGTTAAAATTGTTTTTTTTATTTCATCATTTGGCTGATGATGTCCTGAATGAATGAACAGTTTTCAGTTCTAGCAGTTTTTCAGTGGAGGAGTTATGTAAACACTGAATCCTGCGTTAGATATGTTTTCCTCGCAGACATTGCTCCCATTCAGAGACATCCTCCTCATTCATTCTCAGTAGCTGTGAAGATCTCATTCAGCGCATTCACAGAACCTACACACCATTCAGGATTCATCCTTTGTGTCTCTGAGTAGCTCAGACCATAAACTGCAGAGGTCTGTTGCATGGATACAGAGTGTGTGTGTGTGTGTGTGTGTGTGTGTGTGTGTGTGTGTGTGTGTGTGTGTGTGTGTGTGTGTGTGTGTGTGTGTGTGTGTGTGTGTGTGAGAAAGTCTCCTGTTTGTGTTTGGAAGGTGTCATACGTTTTATTTTGGATAATTCATTCAGTCATAATCCCCATTGGAAATGTCTCTGTTCCCTCTCTCTCTTTCTTCTTCTTCCCTCTGTCTGCATGTACTCGGTTCACCCCCTTCATCATCACCCTCCCCCCATGAGTGTTGCTATGGAAACAGGCCTCCTCTGTCAGGTGGCCCCATACTGAACGCTCCCCTGCTCTCTGATTTGCTCTGACATCGTCTGGCTGACTCTAAGCCACGTGATCTCTAGTCCGGATGCTGAATATGGAGCATGTCTCCCCCCCCCCCTCTTAAAGACCCTCCCCACCCTGCCTTCCTCTCACCTCGTCTGGGGAAGGTGATAGATAGTGACGGGTGGATTTACATCACGTTAATTCACAGACAAAAGATTATACAGTCATTGCGAAGAAGAAAATACATGATTAACATATTGAAATGATTTGATTTACAGCCTAATTTCTACATGAATTAACCCCAATGTTCAGTTTGTGCTAAAAAAAATGGCATTGTTTTCCAGCATTACCTCCAATATCCATTAGTATATTTCTATTTCTGATGTTGAGGTTTTTGACAGTTGTTCATTGGAAAACAAACAATCACAGGTATATAAGTTATTTGTTTATGCATGGCCCATCATCCTTCTAAAACACGCTATTTCCTTATTTAATTATTATTTATGATTATTTCTTCACTTTTATCAAATGTGGAAGCTCAGTTCATGGCAATGAATATATTTTGAGTTGTGTTAGCGTCTGAGGAAAAACAAGATAAATGTTCCTGTACTAAAGCAAATGCAATACCTCAATGCAGACGTATACCAAGATACCTATACAATCCTGCATTATACATTCACTTAAGTGAAAGTAAACAGTAATAACTTGAACTTCAGGTATTCAAATGTAAAATGGAGTTTATATTTACTCCCTTATTAGTTGCTGTTGTTAATCTTTACAGCACATGTTTTTGTTTGTAAAATCTTAATCTTGTTTGTAACCACACTGAAAAAATTAAACAGTGACTTTAATTAATTGTATAATGTCAACACGCTTCACATAATTGTATTACGTTAGTTGAAAGCAATACTATTAAGTTGAACCTAATTCTTTTTTATTTAAACGTAATATTATCTTATTATCTTAGCTTTCAACTAACCTAATACAATTATGTGTTTTCTGTTAACATAATACATTTATTCAAGTCAAAGTTTCAATTTTTTTTGAGTGCAGTAACTGTAGCTGTGAAATAATTATGTTGAAGTAAAATGAACATTATTTCAGTCTGAAATGTAAGAGTAAAAAGTCATACAGTCTGAGTAAATGTACTTATTTTCCACCCCTGCCTTATGTTTCCTAGAGCACCCCAAAGTTTATAGCAGTTTATTTACACCAGATGACTAACGAACATGCTTTCCTTCCTGTTGTTGTTTCCTCGTGTTGTTTACAGTGTCACTGGTCTATCCTGGGCTGATCTCCAGGAGAGGGGCTTGGATGACATCATCACACATCCTGCATCATCTCCTGCCAGCTCAGCGGGATAAACACAACCCCAGGTACATAGTGACGCAGAACACACACATGCACACTCACACACCAAGCAGCTTGGCATCTGAGGATCAACGCAGCTGATTTATTTTCACCTCCGTTCAAGTGGCTGCAA
The DNA here is from genome assembly GCF_902827175.1 of Gymnodraco acuticeps. Lineage (NCBI taxonomy): Eukaryota > Metazoa > Chordata > Actinopteri > Perciformes > Bathydraconidae > Gymnodraco > Gymnodraco acuticeps. Next base: position 1,339,389 of record NW_022990647.1, on the reverse strand, counting down.
GTGAAAGTTGGCTTGACTCAGCTGGCAAAGTGACACTTCTGTGATCGAGTGATGAGATCTAACTGGGCTAAAACTACTACTACTAATAATAATCATAATAAAACTACTATGTGTGATGTTACCACACACACACACACACACACACACACACACACACACACACACACACACACACACACACACACACACACACACACACACACACACACACACAGAGGAAAACATGCCTTAAGGGTTTGTTAATCAGGGATACTGCAGCTTGACCAACAACTCCCAGCAGGGTAGGAATACCATAATATCTAGTTTGGTTAGGAAATATTTTGTCCAAGGAATAATTCTATATTAATATACGGTTTTATGACAATAATTTAATTTTAAAAATAGAGTGGCATAATATTGCAATTCTTTTAAAAATAAAATGTTTTCTAAATAAATAAATCAAATCATTAACAATGTAAATATCCTAAATAAATAAAGTCTCACAGTATCATCCTCAGGCTAACCATGCTGTTAATTCTGGCTTTAGGTTAACTTAAAGGTAGGGGTATGTAATTCTGGAGAAACCAGCTCGAGTGCGCTAGAATTTGAAACTACGCAGCCGAAAAAAATCTGCCTCTTCCTTCAGACTTCCTCCTCCAACACACACGAACGCGCACATGACCAATGAGGGCACGAGATAAGTTTGTGCACAGATGGAAGGCTGACAGGCAGGTAGGCCATCCAGTTATTTTAGCCGGGCCGGCTAAAATGATTGGTCGTGCTTTTTACAGTACTACGGCTTCCACAGATGAATTTTTTTATGGATTTATTGTCAAAGCATTTAATGTATTCATTGCTATCGGGATGTTAAGAGCATTCCATGGAATATAACAAAAAGTGTTTCTGAAGTGAATTACATACCCCACCTTTAAGTGTTGGTCATATTTGTGTAAGCAAAGACAACAGGCAATATAGAGGTCGACAAATATTATCAAAGTCACATATTTATCATGGCAGGCTAACAGTAGGGCCCTAATAGCTCCTGGTTCACTGGTTGCGGTCTGTGTAGGATTTAGCTGCATGTTCGTGTTTTCATTAGTGTATCATTATTACAGTGTTAGAAAATCCATCCATCCATCCATCTTCTCCCGCTTATCCGTGGTCGGGTCGCGGGGGTAGCAGTTCCAGCAGAGAGCCCCAAACTTTCTTTTCCCTGGCGACATCAACCAGCTCTGACTGGGGGATCCCAAGGCGCTCCCAGGCCAGCGAAGAGATATAATCCCTCCACCTGGTCCTAGGTCTACCCCTTGGTCTCTTCCCAGCTGGACGTGCCTGGAACACATCCCTAGGGAGGCGCCCAGGTGGCATCCTAACTAGGTGCCCGAACCACCTCAACTGGCTCCTTTCGACGCGAAGGAGGAGCGGCTAAATTCCGAGTCCCTCCCGGATGACCGAACTTCTCACCTTATCCCTAAGGGAGACACCAGCCACCCTGCGGAGAAAACCCATCTCGGCCGCTTGTATCCGCGATCTCGTTCTTTCGGTCATGACCCACCCTTCATGACCATAGGTGAGGGTAGGAACGAAAATGGCCCGGTAGATAGAGAGCTTTGCCTTCTGGCTCAGCTCCCTTTTCGTCACAACGGTGCGGTAAAGCGACTGCAGTACCGCTCCCGCTGCTCCGATTCTCCGGCCCATCTCACGCTCCATTGTTCCCTCACTCGAGAACAAGACCCAGAGATACTTGAACTCTTTCACTTGGGGTAAGGACTCATTCCCTACTTGGAGTGGACAATATGATTCCCCTTTGATCATATTTCATTGTCTCACAATGTATCCTAGACAACACGTCGAATTATTTTAACATAGGTGCTGATATTGGTCCATGCTCATCCTCACCGTCATGATGTAGCGGTTGAATATAAAGGTTGGTTTGTGGTTGTGAGGAAGTAGGCATCCCTCATTTGTCATGTAAACTTCCTCCTATCAGGAATGTTAGAAAAATATCACTCGTCACCGGCTTGATCTTCAATATCAGGATACATGTATTTATTATCCTTGCAAGAATGGAAGTAGTCATCACATACAGAGCATATGGTACAAATAGTTCCCTGAATAGTGTCCTTGGCATGCTTAGAGTGTTACAGTCACAAGATGCAGAATACCGGTTCAAAGCAGTATTCAATGTTTAGTTCAGATTAGCTAAGGCCTGCATAAACTGGCAGATATTTCCCTGTGTTCAGGTGACAGAATTAAAAAAAGTGCATTCATTTGTGCGCACTGTTCATTCACACATTTCTATAAGGGTGCAGCCGTGGTTTAGAATGATCTCCCTTTTTAAACACAATGGCATCTGCAGAGGCAAGCCACATTTTCTGTATCGCTCAAAGTGTGTTTTTCTGATCAGGAGACAGTGAGGGGCAGTTTCTTATAAAAGCCTGCTGACACATTGATCTTCAAAGAGCCTCAGGAGGCCAATCTCCATCCCAACCACTTTAGATGCTTTCACAGGAAACCAGCTCAAAAGCATCTCTTTTTTTCTCACTTGTCTTTCAGCGTGTCTATATTTGAACTCCTGATCAATGACGCCCACCGAGGAGGCCGAGCTGTTTGTGTGCAGTGTTACGTTTAGAGTTCCTGCTCTGCCATCGTACTGTACTGTGTGTCTTCATGAAGGGAAACAAGTCTCTGAAAACAGTGACCTTTGGGGGTGGGAGGAATTAAGAAGCAAGGTGATCAGTTGATGGTGGATCGGAGGGATTCAGACGTGATGAAGAAACACAAAAGCAGAGGTGATGTGGGAGAGACAGTGACGAGTCTGAAAATGGCCACGAGGTTGAAGCAGCCCCTGCCCCCCCCCGAGGCTCCCGTTGATTCATCCTTCCGGCAGGAAGTGTGTGAGGATCAATAAGAAGCGAGGGTCTCTGGAGAGACACACAGAGAGAGTCCTCGCCCGGCCCAGGTCTCTTTTTGTTTCATTCAGCAGCTCCACTCTGGGTTTGAATTGATCGTAATGAGGTCAAAGGTTTCTGTCGTCACCATCACAGTTAATAAAACAACTTTGGTGGCTCATCCTCGCTTGATCTCACTGAATAGATTTTATTATTTTAGATGTGAATGAGATTCAATTGAACTTTGTTGTCATTGCACAGGGTACAAATACTGGGACAACAACATGCCGTTAGCATCTATCAGCTGTGCAAAATAAGCAGTCTAATGTATAAGTATAATATTATACATATAACAGATATGAAAACGCTAATGTAGTATGAACAGTAATGATGTGTATAAACACTATAACCAGAATTATATATATTTAATACACTGTAGAGGTAGTAAAAAAGAAAGACAGTCCAATAAAGACACTATAGACAGTGGTTCCCAATGTAAACCACTATATTAGTTTTTAACAATGTCATAAGGGATTAACAGGAATACAAGTTATTAACAGGAAGTGGTTTTATTTTCCGTGGACCTTTTCACAGAAGATCATCTGTAAAGAGTCTGTTGTTTTGAGTTGGGAATCCCTGAGCTGTTTCCTATTGGGATACTTTGAGATATAAAGCTGGCAACATTTCAATCAAATGCTTTACTACTGCTAATCATTACGAGGATCGGTTAGAGCTGCTTAACAGCTGAGAAAATAAATTGGCCAAACAAGATCAGAGTCAGACAGCTCTGACTGAGAAGCAGATGCAGATTATAATCTGAGTTTTTAGAGCTGCTTCTCCTCTCCCACTGCCACCTGTCTCTGGTCTGACCACGTTATTCTTTAGCCTTTAACCCCGCAAGGAAGCCACAGATTCAATCCTCTCAAAGTGGTTTAGTAGTGAAGGTGTGCGTGGCTAAGTGATGTTTACCACTCAGTTAGCCACGAGGAAAGGTCTCATTCAGCCAAACAACAACATGTAGCCTACATAAGTGTAATTCATCAAAGAGTCAGTTTAAAAATAACAAGTGAGAAAACATACAAGAAGGCTTTATCCATACGGTCAATACTGTTAGTCTATATGGGTATATGTGTATATGTGTAATATATACACATATACACAGTGCCTTTTCAAAACACTCACGACTTCCTTTTTTCTCAGTTAAGACAACAATAAAAAGGGCGTGGTCCTTTAAGGTCAGTCATCGCTGGCTGTTAATAGATCACACATGCACACACAGCACACACACACACACACACGCACACACGCACTCACGCCCCCCAGTGAAGGAAGCTGCGGTCAAGAGACAGACAGAAAATGACTGTTCTTGATTGGGCCTTCAAAATAAAAGCCGACAGAGTTTTACCAAATGTGACTCATCTATTAGGAAACACACTGTGACACCATATTACCTGAGAATGGTGCCACTTTTTTTTTCTCCTGGTGGCTGTCTGAATGGCTTTCTAGTAGCGTTTCTTTAAAATGTCAGCTTTTCAGGAATCAAAACTCAATGCATTATTTGTCTGGACCACAATGTATTCTCAGTTCACTAAAGGCCTATCCATGTGAGCATGAGCTTTTTCATTATCTGTGTATTGTAGTCCCTCAAATGATAGTAAACAGGAAATGATCATATACAAACAGTTTTCACAAGCAACATACTCTTACACAGCACAGATTCATCATGCAAGTGCTGGAATATCAACAACTAGTTCTGTTTCAAAACCCATAATTATTCCCACATTTCAAATGTGTTGTGTTAACCATCTCTCTCTACTGGCATGATTATGTATAATATAGAAAGTAATTATGGGAAAAAAGATGATTTGATTCAATGCACAGCCAGTTAGCTAAACATGCAATAATGTAAAATGTCATAAATGAGTAGGCTACTTGATATCTTTTTAATGTCCAACACCGTAGTAGTAGGAGTAGTAGTAGTAGTAGTAGTAGTAGTAGTAGTAGTAGTAGTAGTAGTAGTAGTAGTAGTAGTAGTAGTAGTAGTAGTAGAAGAAGAACCTTTATTTATCCAGGAAAATCAATTAAGAACAAATTCTTATTTACAATGATGACCTGACAGGAGGCAAAGGCTTCCTGAGGGGATGGGGTTTGGGAGGGAAAAAAAATAGAAAGACAGACTCCGGGCACTACAGAACCCAGGAGACAACACAAACACATAGAGCAAAGATGACAGGCATAGCAGTTAAACATATAAAAACTCTAAAACAATATTGCTGTGGTTCAATCAGTCATTAAAATCAGCATCAGGCAAAGCAGCTATGTGTGTACCAGGGTGTCAATAATAGTGACATTGAAGGTGCGGGGGGAGACAAAGGTTTTCATTTTCAACGTTTTTTGAATGACATTCCAGCTATCTGCTGCTGCAAATTGAAAGGCGGAGCGGCCAAAGGATGTACAGCTCCTCATTTCGAAATGTTCCAAATCATATATGAAACATATTTGTATTGTATTTTTATACCTTTGTTATTTAAGTGTGTCAATCCAGTGAATTACTACGTCAGTTGCCTGCGACAAAATGACCTAACATTATTTACATTTATTGTATGGAACTCTCGCCCCTGGACTAAAAGAAATCAGCATCTCTTTGTCCTCCAAATGCAAAAAACATCATTGGGTTTCGTATTTGACCAACAACTTGGAGCTTTATTGTGAAAGTATTTACCGGAAGTAGCATTTCGTGTGATTGCTTGTGACTTGTGAGTGTGTGTGTGGACAGCAGAGCCAAAGGTACAGCAGCACAGTGCGTCGAGCTGAGAGATGGAGCTGACCGGCTGTGAGCGCAAATAAACCGAGGAGGACACCAGATGAAGAGAGGGAATACAAACCATGATTGATTCTGACTAGAACAAAAACAAATCTTCACATCTAAAGCCAGGACCCCCTCAGAGACAGCAGCGTCATGACACCAGTCCTGCATTGAGGTGAGAGCCGCTGCTGCGTTTTATGTCTTATTTATCGCGTCAGGACCATCCTGACATTAGCGATGAGACATCTTGCAGAGCCTTTTCATGCGCAGGTGTTGTCCGGAGAAAGAGCCGAGCATCGTGATAACAACAACAACAACAACAACAACAAACCTCCAGGTGCTGAGGAAGAGATGGAGGCTGCTGTGTTTTGGTGTTAAACCCGATTCATAACCACGCACTGTCCGTGATGAATCCTCTGTTAGGAAGCGCATTTATGATGGCAGAGAACAAGTGCGATCGGCTTGTTTTTAAGGTGTTGAAAACAGAGGCTGTGGGTGGCTTTACGAGGGTCGCGGTGTATAAAGGGGCTTTTCCGATAATCCATTTAGTCTAATAGCCTTTAGGGGTTAAAGTCTTGTCATGCACAGGACACTCATGGGCCTGATGTGATGTGAGGTCCGCTCGAGATGATCCAGAGTCAGAGTACCGACTCGTGACTCCCATTCATCTCCTGCTTTCTGGACCTGGAGCTGTGAGCCATTCAGCAGCAGCCCGTTCCCATTCATGAAGTCCATTACGCAGCACAACGATCCACTGTTGGCTTTAAATAGGCTCTCTGGGCCTGCAGTAGGCCTGTTTCTGGCCTGCTATTGACTTTCTCTCATGTATCTTTTTATAGTCTAAATGAAACAGTCAGTTAATATGAAGCCTAATAAGAATGATTATAACAGAGTACTGGCCTGCTGTTATAGAGAACATCACTATTATATGATACTCCAGTACTGCGTCTCTGGCACTATGTTGTAATAAATGTCTCATTATTTGCCTTTGTTATAGACATTATGATAATTTGCTATAGCTGTACGTTGTTTTGTTGTGATATTTAAGCAGCGTCCCTCAAAGATCTAAATATAAAATATATCATTCACATCATGTTGAGTTTTTTAGACAGAATAATAAAAACACCTTACAATAAAATGCAATTTGATAAATGACCACAAAATGTATTCTAGGCCTTAAAATCACTGTGATATTCTGACTTTACTCCTCAGTATGATTGTATGACTTATTGGTACAGGTTAGTATTGACTTCCCTCATTTTCACCCTATATTGTCTTATATTTGAATATAAGCTTTGATGTAAGCAACATCCCTCTAAAGCATTTGATTACATTTTTACAATTTTGATAGTTATTCCGAGTTGACCCCAGGTTTTATATCCTTCATAGCGTGGACAGAATAACAAGGGGATCCTATAATGCAATCCAATATAACATAACAATGTATGTAGTAGGCCTTTACATCATATATTTTATTTTGATGGCATAACAGAAGGCAGAATATAAATATAAACACCTATAATTATTGATTTATTAAAAAATGTGAAGTAATTTATCAAGCCTAGTGTGAGGCTTTGCTGGCTTTCCCTAACAATACATATATCTAATATGTTTTGAGATTAAACTGGACCCATAGCTTTTGAAGACGTCACCTCTTTTTATTCTCTCTCGCTCTATTTTTCATAAATATGCGACATTATACAGACCAAACAACAAATAACTAATTTGTATTAATACACAGTTTGTTATTGGCTATGATTAGAATACAAAATCCAACACCAAGCACAAAGACTTACGATGTCAGAAAGTGCAAAAAGCCATGTTGCGAGAACCAATCTAGATTATTTTCGGATATTTTTTATACCAGCTCCACTCTGCGTCCCCAAATAAAAAAAACATCTGTTTCAGTAAATGACAGTTGATGCTCACACAGGTTGTGCACAGTTTTCCCTCTGCGAGAGGCCTGTGGTCATCTGTGAAATTAGTTAGAGCCGGTGGGTGAGAGACAGGAAATGGAAGTCGGTGGCGGAATGTGCATCTCCCACGCGCTGCGTCCTTTATCACTGGCCGCCATATGGAGGCCTGAGCTCACTCAATATTTACATTGTCGCCGCTCTCCAGAGAAACCAGCAGAGAGGGCCTGCTGGTAGAGGACATGCTGATTAATGTATTTAATATCTGCGTGATGAGGCCATGCTACATATATTGGGAAGTGGTCGAAAACCCATCAGCCTACTGGAGAGATTGGGTCAGTTTGTTTGTGTTCAGGCTTAGGAATCTCCATCCTCTCATCAAGTCTGGTTTATTATCACTGGTCCACTCTGTCACACACACAGATAGCTTTAAGCAGCCACACGTATCAATGTCTGGACCAGTGTAATTTCATGATGGAGACAGTCTCCCCTCTGGTGGTCCTGTGTCGCATCAGGACTGATGCAAACTCTCCAGACAACATTAAGGTTGAATCAGGGAGGGGCGAGGTTATCAGGGGTTAGGTCGAAGGTCAGTGACCGGCTGCTCTGAAGTGGACGGATCAAAAAGAGGGGCTCTATCAGTGCTGACCCCTATGTCTGCTCTTCCTCCTGCTAGAACGTCTGATCCTCATCAATCATCCACCCTCTCTATCTGAAATGTTCTCCCTTCTGGTTTTAAAAAAATCATGTGGCTACATCTCTGCTTTTCCTTCCACTTCCCAAGGTGCTCCACAAAGTTTCCTTCTATCTCTCTCTCTCTCTCTCTCTCTCTCTCTCTCTCTCTCTCTCTCTCTCTCTCTCTCTCTCTCTCTCTCTCTCTCTTCTGTCTCTCTTGCTTTTTCACACACACCCACACACACACCTGGATGTCTACTGTAATATCCTGTCTTTTGACATCTTGAGTAGAGGCGCTTTTCTGTCAGGGTGACTTTGCCTCCTGTGTCAGTCTGTTTTTCTTTCGGTTCTACTTTTGCATGTTTCTTCTGATGTCTGCATCTCTATCACCTACAGTATATGTTAGAGCTGCAAATTGAGTCTCCATTTTGCTTTTAGTATCTGAAGTAGTGAGTAGTGACTTTTTTTCATATTTCATAGAGTAAACAACCTTTTCATTGAAAAAATAATCATCAGACCAATTGATAATGAAATAAATGATAATGTAAAGCCCAATTACCAAACGTTTTGCCTCAATCTTCAATGAACTATTATGTTCTTTAAAGAGTTTCCCATAAAAGGGAATATGCCAGCAATTCCTGTGAGATGTTTGAATGATTATATCAAAAGGTTATCAAAATCATTTATTAATTAACCAATTCATCAGCTCTATTTATTATACATTCTTGACATTAATACTTGGATATGCATGCCTATACAAAGAAAACCAACATAAATACCATAGTTTTGTTTTCCTGTTTAACCTTCGTGTGTCTAACATGACATATCTTATGTGTATATCTTATATAAGAAGAACATGTTGTTACTGGGTTCACATAGCATTGGAGATGTTCGCACAGATCTGTACTGTACTGAGTGCTGCTAGCTGTATGCTGTGCTTTGGAGCGGGCTAATCTTAGAAAACATCGCAGGGCCTAACCTCTCCGGGGCCGGAGCACAACATCACCAATCATCCTCAGCAGCCAATCACCGAAGGTGTACTGCTGGCATGAAACTGCAGCATGTGTTTAGATATAACTCTGTTAAACTACATATATGTAGTGTTTATTCCCCTAAGTGCAGGGAGCTATGTGTACACACAGCTTTAAAAATACAAATCTGTGTACATCCGCTATGCTTGGCTACAGCATCACTTCCTCAGTAGCCACAACACCGCAGTATTAATCAGGAGAATAGTTCAGTCCTGTGAGGCTCCTCAAACTACATAAAGTGAACGTATCTCGCCCGATGTGTTTTGCAGGCTGCATTTGATAGCTTCCCCCCACACAGTAATGTTTCTTCCGTCTCCTTCCCGGTCAGTTTACTGTTACAGACAGAACTCCCAAACATCTGACAGAGATATCAGCCCTGCTCCCCGGGGTAAAGAAGCAGCAGGAGGAGGAGGAAGAGGAGGGGGCACAGGAGTGGTAGATTTTTACAACAGATAGGGAAGAGAAACAGGAGCCTGAAGGATGGAGGTGAATATTTTAACGTTCCCCTCGACATCTTCAATCTTGTTTTATGGTATTTTAAGTCCATCAATGGTCTTAAATACAGAGGGGAGTCGTGGGGATGGTAGACTGGACATGGTGCCTCTGCTCCCCCTCGTCCCTTTCTTTACTCTCCCCTTGTCTCCTCCACCTCTACACTCTCACTGATTGTTTTAGCAGCTGGCCTATGGAGCAAAAACATGCCCCCCTCCAGTGGGGGAAAATACTCATGTCCTTCACTTATGTCAAATCCATCACAATCCTACTAACAAAATAATAATAATGACTTACACACCAATGACTTGTGAGTTGAGATGGACTTGAACCTTTTAAAGTGAAAATACTTGATACTTTCGGGACTCAACTTGTGAGTTGACTTATAATGACTAAACGTATATAGTGATGTCACATCTGCACTTTTTGTTTCTGCAGGTTTTAAACAAAACAAAGTATCCTAGAGTATCTTGTTCTGTGGTAAAATGTCCCCTGTGACACACACACACACACACACACACACACACACACACACACACACACACACACACACACACACACACACACACACACACACACACACACACACACACACAAATAAATCATTTCTTAATTTTTTTGAACTGTTAGATTGTTGCATTTTGCTGCTGTTGCTGATATGTATTTCAATATCTGTTTTTGAAATATGGAATTAGTTACTTTCCAGCACTGCCCTTTCTATAGTCCCAGACATTATTTAGTTTATTCCCTCTGCAGTATGTATTCTGCTTCAGCGTGCTGAGCCTCAGAAAACCTTAATGCTGTCCACTTCCTCCAGCGACTCAGGGCTTAGGTTTCATGCTGACTCTGTGTGTGTGTGTGTGTGTGTGTGTGTGTGTGTGTGTGTGTGTGTGTGTGTGTGTGTGTGTGTGTGTGTGTGTGTGTGTGTGTGTGTGTGTGTGTGTGTGTGTGTGTGTGTGTGTGTGTGTGTGTGTGGTACTGTTAGTTCAGTTTTCTAAAGAGAGACACATCCTCATCTTTGCGGAAGGACAGTAGTTTTGATAAACACACCTCACTGGGTTGTTGTTTTTCTGCTGAATGAGTGGAAAGAGGGCCCAGTGCAGGTTTTAAATAGCTGAATGGGTATTAGCTTCCTCCCAGGCAACACACACACACACACACACACACACACACACACACACACACACACACACACACACACACACACACACACACACACACACACACACACACACACACACACACACACACACACACACACACACACACACACACACACACACACACACTTCACACTTTAGCTTTGGTGTGGCTTGGTGGAACAAAGATGTGGTTGTCTGGAGTCATTGATTCATGAATGAAATGAAGCTGGAAAGAGATTTTAATTGTATCTCTGTACCACTTTCTCATAACTCTTTTTAGAATGAATCTTTTAATAACACATTGTGGGTAGCCAGGTTGTAAAATATCCTATTAGCTGATGTTTCTCTTTTCTTTTTGGTTATACATTAGTTACTGATAATTCACTTTCCTAAATGGAACAGATGTTAATAAGTTATCTGTATATGGATTATGGTCCAGACATCCTCTGCAGCTTTTCTACTTTTGGGAACCCAAATGTTAATTATTTTCAATGGTAAATTATTTATTCGCCATTAATTAAATTGAACAACTACATTTTATAAATGTCGTATCTTTCTTTCTTCTTGAGTTATTTCTGTCACAAGATGTTATGAAAGCGCTCCTGACCCGGGACCATTGGCTGTGATTCCGCCTTGTTGGCAGAACATGGGAGAAAACAAACCAAAACACAGTGCCAATCCAAACAGCTTCATTTGAGACCCCGATCACCCACTTCTGCACACTAGTTGAACTTAAATTTAGCTAAATGACCACAATTTGGCACATTTAGATTCCCCTGGGACATACACACAGATAAGGGAGACATTTACTTTGTTGGCTTATTATTCTTTAGTCCTACCCTATCCTTTTCTTTACTTTCGAGTGTCTCTATCCATCGTTCCTCTGAAATTCTGACACCAGGTGGCCACATCCAGGAGTTTCTCTTGTGAAGAGCTGACACTCCTGTCACTGTGTACTTCCCCTAATCATTATCCTCTCTCTGATCTGGCATGATGTTGTTTCAGATCTGCAATAGATTTAAAGAAAAGTGTACTTAATTCCAGTACAGAGTTTTTTTCACTAATCCTGAAACTAGGGCCCACATGGATGCTTTTTGAAAATCACAATAACGCTGCGTGCAGGAGTAGTTCCAGGAACCACTGCAGTGCAAATGTATGCATGATTTGGTTTCAGAGTGCAGGAAGCAAACATTTGAGCGCATATTGTGAGCGAATTGCCAAGAGCAGCACGAGCAGCTCTGAGAATAAGCTCCCACAGCTTGAGGAGTGTTTGCTATCAACCGTGCGTATGTCACTCTGCCTGCCCACTCAGACAATATATTTGATCTCCGCGATTTACAGACAACAATAATCAAAGCAACATGTGGTTGATGACAATGACAATGACATCCACTGATGCTGTATTAGTCACTGATGTGTTGAAGCACAGAAAGAGAGAGAGATGAGAGGGGTGAAAACTGGCCTTGGATGTTGCTACTGACACAATGGTGGTGAGCACAGAGAGAGAGAAGAGTGTTATCAGTGCTGTGATGTGGTGTGGCGCTGATCTGCCAGAGAAGGCTGAGTCATACGAACACACACACACACACACACACACACACACGCGCACACGCATGGTGGGGAGCAGAGGAATGTAAGGAGGATTTGGCGATAGTAACTTCAAAAACAAAAACTCAAAACAACAGAGAGTGAGATGAAAAAGCAAAATGCGCTGTATGGTCAGTCCGTGTTGAATCTGAGTTGCTGTCAACCTGCTCCGACAGAACTAAATTCAGACAATCCCAGTGCTTGTCAGAAACTATCAATTGGTAAGTAATGGAGACTCTAGCTTTCTGGATTCCTGTTCACTTCTGTTGTCACATTGAATCTGTTGAAAAGCGGATTTCAAACCTTCAATCACATCTTCAACTGTCCGAGACTCTGGACTCTGGATGCTGACAAGTAGTGCTACTGAGGACAATGAGGTCATCAGAAATGTTTATAATGATCATAAAGACAAACATGCTGGTTCAGCAGTCTGCTTCATTCACACATATGTTATTCTTTGCAGCATCACACATACAGGCCAATCCACATGTGTGGTACGTCTGATCCAGAGCCAGGAGTTGCACACATACACGCTGAAGTATTTCACTTGAATCCACACTGACTCTGCTCTTCTTCCTCCTCTGTAGCCTCTCCTCGTGGGTTGGCATGGCCCAGCGATGAACGGAGCGGTGGTGCCCGGTAGCCCGGAGCTCTCCTCCTCGTGCCCGCTGCCAGACTGGCGAGAGTTCTGTGAGCTCCATGCCAGAGCCTCCGCTGCAGACTTCGCCGACAAGTTCCAACGCTTCCTGTTGGAAAACCCGATCTACGACTCGCCTGGTGCCGATGCTAGCTTCTCACAGCACTTTGCCCACCACTTCCTAGAGTGCTTCTCTGCCGCACTGACCCAGGCCCGGGAGAACCAGGCGTCCTCGCCGGGAGAGGACGGCTCCAACACAGTGCCCAAGTACAGCATTGTTCCTTTCCTGGGAATCCAGGGCTGTCCGCTGTCCTATGGTCACGACATTTATCAGAGACGCAAGGACGTGGGGGCTTCAAGTGAATCCCTGGACAGCATGGACAGCGGAGGGGGAGGGATAGACGGGGCAGGCAGTGCCACCGCCTCCCGAGGCCCCCAGTCCACCCACAAGGTGTCCGCTCTGGGACAGTCCCGCAGCTCAGAGGATGTGTCGGTCAGTCACCCAAAAGCTCGCTTCAAGAAAGGATTCTCCCTGAGGAACATGAGCCTATGTGTGGTGGATGGGGTGAAGGAGATGTGGCACAGACGGGCCTCCCCTGAACCTGAAGGACCCTCTGTACTTAGAAGGGCCAACGGGGGAGTAATGGGAGCAGCAGGAGGGGGAGTGGAGGCTGCGGGGGGAGAGAAGTGGTCCAATAAGCTGCGTCTTCCCAGAGGCTCCCAGGGCCACAAGGCTGAGATGCTGGAGATCCAGAGGGAGGGAGCGCTGAGGTTCATGGTGGCCGACGACACAAACTGTATGGGGGCTGCACAGTGGCAGAAGTGCCGCCTCCTGCTGAGGAAGACGAGGAGGGAGGAAGGAGGCGAGAAGTTCCTGCTGGAGTTCTACGTGCCACCCAAGGTACACAAACACATGCAGACATGAAAAACAATTAGGTAGAAAAACATGGATCATTAGATTAGATGTTTATTAGGGGATTTGTTCAAAGAAACATGTATAGTAAACCCTAAATAGTGATTGAAAAAAATAATATTTCATGAAAATAATTATGAGTTGTAGCCCTCCTTGAATCCCAGAAACAGATCCAGCTTGATCCAACCCCTCTGACCCCAAGTGCAGTGGAACCGCTCTCAGAAACTGTCACGTGGATTCATGCACACTTCGCTTTTTTCTTTATGAGATTTCCAGATCATTGCGCCTGACCTTAAGAAGGCCATGAGGCTGTGCAGCTGGGTGTGTGTAAATCTGCCACTGTCCTTTGATCATAGCTGGTGGGAATGTGGCGATAAGCCTGCTGAGAGGGGGAGAGGGGTAAGGACAGGTGGGAGGAAGCCGTGGTGAAGGGGGGTGAAGGAGATGGGGGAGTGACCAGAGACTGCCATAGACAGAGAGAAAGAGAGAGAGAGCGAGAGGAAGCTCTTACATTGATTTCTGTGAAAGGGAAGCGGATAGAAAAGATTCCCCCTTCATGTGCAAAAAATAAATATTGATTGGTTCCTCATCTTAGCCTAACAGTCTACAGTGACAAACTGAAAATAGGGACCAATATAGTTTTTGTGAGCCATTAAAAAGCTCTGCCAAACTCAGAGAGGAAGCCACAAGGGGAACATGTCAAATGAAACTTAATAATTGTGCTTCAGAAGTTTCGTCTGTTATGTTCTATTAACATTCACACATGGGACAATGATTATGAACTGAGATTAGAAGAAACTTCAGAGCGGTTACAGCTGAAGTGACACATTAATTAAACACACACTTCTCCACAGGCCTGCCCTGCAGACTCTCTGACTTGTTTTATCACTGCCCTCTTATTCAGGTCTTACAAATCATAACAGTGCTGAGTCAACAGTGTCGGAAAGATAAACCTGCTCATAAAATCTCGCTGCTGGCCGACTGGCTGTGGCTCCGTCCCTGTCAGTGCCATCAATCTGTGGAGCACACTGCATCACGCTAACTGTCTGCATTATGACACAGCAACAGGGACGACCCACTCTCTGCGACACACCAGCCAGAGCAACATGCAATAACTAAAGGGTAAAAGTAGCTGCAGCACATCAAAAAGGACACATTTTTACTTGCCTTACATAAAAGCAATGTTTTTGCGACAGCACAAATTAAATAAAAACCCATTACTTTGGAAGTTCAGTTAGTCAAAGACAAAAAATAAATAAAAAATCATGAAGGTCGCTTGGTTTTTACTGAATGCTAAGTGCTCGTGCCATGAGCTAGTAGGCTAACGCTTTTTTTCAGATTATAAAAAAACATTAAATGTCCACGACCACCCTGGCTTTATTGGAATGAATGGGAAATGTTTGATTTTTGACAATTTCTCTAAAGATGGTTTGAAGTCCCAACATTATACCAATTCAGAAACAAATCATTTATATGCCCAAATTAAATCCAACAAAACTCTCCTAGCTCTCATTTGATTTGAGTTGCTGCCTTTATTTCCTGTAAGGCTGTTACTGCTGTATGGTGGAGCACATGTTCAACGCTTAGACGCTTAAGTTGGTTTGTACCATGTTCAACATTTGAACAGACTTTCACACTGAAAAAGGGTTTGTGCTATCTGCAGTAGAGACGTACAGGAAATGGTCAACAGGAAGTGATTTTTAACATCTGATCCAAATTGAGGAATGGTGGGTGTGGATGGCTGCCAGCTGCACAGCAGATCAAGAGGAGAGCCGTGTTGCTCCAGACAGATCAGCTGATAAAGCTCTGCCAGATCATCAGTCAGCCTCCTTCTCGCTCTGCCTCTCCTGACACACACACACACACACACACACACACACACACACACACACACACACACACACACACACACACACACACACACACACACACACACACACACACACACACACACACACTCACACCTCAACACTCATTGGATCTGTTGAGATTATGGCATGGGTCCAACTCTCTGCAGAGGGCAATCTGAGACCAGGATGTTTTCTGTGTTAAGCCACTTGTAAACTCTTATGTTTGTTACGGTCACTCAGCAGGAATAATTGCTGAGAAACGCATCGAAAAATAAGAGACTGCATTAAATCTGAGTTGTTGAGTCGTTTTTGCAGATTGGGAAATCTTCTGTAAACTCTTCCCTTCTATTTGTAATGTTTGCCTATTTTCGTTAGAATTGTATCTCAGGAAACAGTTAATTGCTGCTAAGGTTGTACCGATGATTCAGACTTCATGTTGCCCTTTAATTATCGTTTTAGAGTCAGGAGAAGTTGGGTGTGTTTCACACTAAACATAGAGGCTGCAGTGAAACTATTTTAACCTGTACCCCTAATTAAAAGCTTTGTAGAAAAATATAAAGTTTCTCCTTTACAAGTGACGCAGCTACCTCCTACAGGATGTAATGAAGGTTTTAATTTAACTTTGGACCGTCCTTAAATACTTATCTTGGTTTTGAAGGAACTACGCTGATGGAAATGACAGTATCACCCAGGGAGTAATGCATTTTCTTTTAGATTTGTTTCCACATAAACAACAACAATTTCCTGTGATATACAATCTCAGGCAGTGCTTGTTTACTGTCTGATCTCTAAAGCAGTTGCTCTCAATCTATTTTGCATATGAAACCTTTAAACATCTTTAAATGTTAACTTTATAAAAGTTTAAAGTTTACATTTAAAATGTCATAACTAAATAAGCAACAGTCAAAGATACAGTAAGGCAGCATCAGATTTGAACATGCAGATTCAAAATTAAACATACTGTCGAACCCTATAGATCTTCCCTCTGGTTATTAACCATTAGAAAAAACATTAATTTTGGTTAAATGTAAACTTTTATCCTTTGTGTGTCTGCATGTTAACTTCAGTCCTCAAAGCCTAAAGTCAGCATCCCTCTGTCGGCCATCGTGGAGGTGAGGACCACCATGCCTCTGGAGATGCCTGACAAGGACAACACTTTCGTTCTTAAGGTAAAACTGCAAACCCAGTGCACCTTCCAGAATATGACACTAAAGATGTTGTTGGAAAAAGTGTTAACCCGTACCCTGGCTGAGTTAACATTGGATCTGTACCCTGATGTGGTCCTTTGAACAGAGCTCAGTGTGTGATCGTGTTTGGCTGCCTCAACAGGTGGAAAACGGGGGAGAGTACATCCTGGAAACCATAGACTCCCTGCAGAAAAACTCCTGGGTTGCTGACATCCAGGACTGCATAGACCCCGGGTAAACCACCAGATAAATATTTGCTGTTGGCTGAAGATGGAGGGAAGACAGGAATGAAGGGTGGATGGGAGAGGGAAAACACACAGTCATTAATCATCAAATTAGTGGACTTTTTGACTGCTTGCTTTAGCACAAACATGGGGAAGCTCGCACCACTAACATTCCTGCTCAGTTTCCTGAGTTGGTTCAGGACGTAAACAAAAAGATTATTTGTGTTTGTAGGATGTGGATGAGTGTTGGAGTCGTGTATTAGAACACGTGTGTGCTGTGCATGTGTTTATGTTCTTGCGGTTCTCCTGACCTGCCTGCTTGTGTACAGTGACAGCGGCGATGACATCGAGCTGGCGTCCTGTCCTCATGGTCAAGCCTCCAAAGACTGCTCTATGGTGTCCTCCTGCAGCTGTGAGCTGCTCTCTGAGGGTGAGCAAATACTCTTTTCTGCAGCACATGTAACATAACATTGAAATCTGTTGATCCACGTACATTTGTTGTAAATATAATTAAAACATTTGCCTAGGTGTGTATCGAGCTCCGGAGAGGCCGTGTCCTACAGCAGCGGAGCATTACAGTGCCCCCTCGGTCCGTTGCAGGGAACCCCCCTTCACACAGCACCCGTCCCACATGCCTTTGGAGCGCTTCCTCCAGTCCCCAGAGGCTCAGAGCTCCAACTCTTCTGCAGGTAACACAGACACTCAATCCAAGCATAAGAATCCTTAGAAACAAACAGAAAAAGACAATACGTTGATTTGTTCTGACTCAGGTGGCAGTGAAGGAGCCAAAGAGTCGGACGGGGATGCCAGCCTGTCGAGTTACCCATGGTTCCACGGTACTCTGTCCCGTGTGCGCGCGGCTCAGCTGGTGCTGGCAGGCGGGGCCAGGAGCCACGGGCTCTTTGTGATTCGTCAGAGCGAGACGAGGCCGGGGGAGTACGTCCTCACCTTCAACTTTCAGGGCAAAGCCAAGGTGAGACAACTATACAGCAGAGAAATGGCAATATGTAATATATTTCAGAAGAAAGAGGGGGATATAAATGTAGTTTATAAGGTTGAACAGTTTTGTACGGATATATATTCAATGTAGTTCAGAAAACATGAAAATCAAAAAGAAATGGCTTTGCTATGCTGCCTGAGTGAAAATATCGTTCTTCATTTTGCTTCTTTTGTCTGACCTACAGTAACAAATTGTTTTAAATTATATTAATTAAAAAGGAGGAATCTCACATTCTAACCAACACTTTTTCTTTTTTTTGTCAAAACAAACCAAAAAATCAGTTATCCAAATTGTAATTGATGATTTTTATGTTATTTAAATAATGAAATAACATTCATCTCACCTCCCTGCTGCAGTTAAATTAACTCAATGCCTATTCTTGTGACATGTTGGGTTGCACCACAGCAGCTAATAGCAGACAGAGTTGTTCTGGCCCTGGAAAAGATGCAGTAATGTTTTGTGTTCTCTTATGTAATACTATCCCTGAACATCACATCCTGCCAGCCGGTAGTGTTGAGGAAGTGTCAGCTGCTGCCTCTTCCTCTGGTGTCAGCCTTGGCATTCACTCTGTTCCCACAGCGAGACTCCTCAGATAATGTCCTGACTTCTATCTGTTTCTCACACAGCACTTCTCTGTCTTTTTTTACGCTTTTATTTACCATCCATCTCTCCCTCTTCCATACTTTCCCTCACTTGTTAACGTCCTGTCTTCCTCCTCTCTTCCAGCATTTGCGTTTGTCGGTGAATGAGAACGGGCAGTGCCATGTCCACCACTTGTGGTTCCACACCGTGTCG
Organism: Gymnodraco acuticeps; assembly: GCF_902827175.1. Classification (NCBI taxonomy): domain Eukaryota; kingdom Metazoa; phylum Chordata; class Actinopteri; order Perciformes; family Bathydraconidae; genus Gymnodraco; species Gymnodraco acuticeps. The sequence continues at coordinate 1,320,267 of NW_022990647.1, read as the reverse complement.
GACATGCTGAGACATTTCCACGCCCACCCCATCCCCCTCGAGTCCGGAGGCTCTGCTGACATCACACTACGCTCCTATGTGCAAGTGCAGCGAAGCTCATCAACAGGTAAACAACACATAAACAAGCTTTGACTACAATTAACTGAAGAGATCGTGCATGTTGATTTGACCAATTATTCCATATATTCCTATTAGAAGCTTAAATAGTGGTATATTTTATATCAGGTTTGCTGGAAAGGTCAGTACATTCAGACCACTATAAGTGAAGGGCGCTGGACACACAATACAGGTGTTTTTAAATATTCTGGATGATGAGGCATACTTTTACTCATTTCAGTACACTCAAGGGTTTTGTTGCTACAGCCTCAATTGGTGTGGAAAGACTGGCAGCTTCTGGTGGCTAATGTTAGCCATTGTTTGCAAAGTAAAGCTTGATATTGCTGCGTGACAGACATTACTGAGTCAGCAATAACACTTGACCTATCCCTTGGTGAACAGCTGCAACATTAAAGTGATTAGTCATTAACCATTTATGTTCCAATCAGTTTGAACAAAATATAAAATTATTCTGAGATGGGCCATTGTACAGGATAAGTACTTCAAATACTTTTTGATGCTAATACTAATACAAGCCAACATCTTAATGAGGATATTTACTCAATCTGAATTATTATTATTATTATTATTATTATTATTATTATAATTATGAAATATTATCATGTTGGAAATCATTTTCGTGGTTTCAAAAATGTGTCTCAGATACTACACACTTCTCAAGATCAAAAGGATAATGGAGGAGGATAAGACACTTCCAAAAAGTTATGTGTGTTGATGAATAGCTGAGAATTGTCCCTTTAGCTGGAAGATTCAGAGCTAAAACTCACTGAACCAGCCCCCCCTCCCCTCCTCCTACTAGCCCTGCTCCTGCCCTCTGCTCTGCTGGCATGGGATGAATGCCCTCCTGTACAGGAGAGTGAGGGGGCGATTATACCACAGGAGTTTTGCATGCAGGCCGAGTCTCCGGCCCCAACACACCCTGCTGGTCACAAAGAGGCCCTCTGTTTCCCCAACGCTGGACCCACACACTCATGCACTCCCTACCCTACACATACTTACATAGAGTGAGGGTTTGATTCAGGGCGTAAAAGACTTCACTGATACACTGGTCAGGCATGTCTTTGGCACCAGTGTGGTTGGTGTTATTGCCCACCAAGAGAAAGCATAATAAAGGAGGCCCACACTGCCTGTGTTTACATGCTCTATGAAGGAGCCTTAAGATGGCAGATTTTCAGTATAAACCAACAATTATCAGCCGAATGGATTAATCTGTTTTAATATATCTTATTGTGGCACTGTACTGTCTCTTCAAATTGATTTGATTTCAATTGAATTATACGTATTTGTTCTCCCTCTGGCAACCTTCTACAGATGTGTCTCTCCCTCCCGTCCTGACCCCACCCAGGGAGACAGGCTGCCGGACTGATTCTGCCCAGACTCCTCTCCACCTTTCTGGGATCACAGCGCCTGCAGGGCCCCCTCCTGATGCCCCGCTCTCCTCGAGCACCTCCTCCTCACCCACCACCCTCCCCTCCCTGTCCCGCAGTGACCCAGGTACTGGAGGAGGAGTAGGAGGAGGGTTACAGAGCCGGAGCAACAGCTCTGAGCGCCTGCTGGAGGCCTCTAGCGGAGCGTCCGAGGACTACCACGACGCTGACGGGACTCGTAGGGCCCGGGCGGTGGAGAACCAGTACTCTTTTTACTAAACGACCCGGGGTGGGTTTAGTTATGTATCGGAGATGACATGGGGAGCTCTGCTGATGATGAAAACGTTCCATATCACTGGATCACCCATCGTTTTGTTTGTTTGTTTTAGTTTCAAGGCAATTTCCTGTGTCTCTGATTTAGGAAGGGTGGTGAGATTATGGTGAGCAGAAAGATGAGTGTAGGCGGAGAGAGCAATAGGAAGTCTTCAAGTGGAGTCATATGGCTTTGATTAATTTCTTCTGACCACTTCCTGTTCACCCTTACAGTTCCCTGGGAGCAGAGCCTGTGTCACCACCCTAGTGAAGGATTGAGGGTTTGCAATGACCCTGAAGAAACACCCCCTCCCCTCAGAGCCCCGAGAGCATCCCTTAATGTTTTTAAAGCTGCTTTGAGTCTGTCCCGGATATCCTCACTGTCCCCGCAGGGTTTCCCTAGAAGGTCCTGCCCTGGGCGTGTTAGCGTTAGCTCAGACATGTTTTTCTTCAAACGTCTACAGCCTAATGGGTCTTAGTGCCTGACAATTACCTTGGACTTGAATAGACTGTTGGTCATAGCGTTTGCCATCTCACATAAACTCAAAAAACCCAAAATGTTACGCAGGTAATTACTATATCTTCAGTTTCTGCTAAAACACACTGATCATGCATATCTCATCATAATGAATTGGCTTTGTTTCTCAGTTTCATTAATGGCTGCAACACACACACACACACACACAGGTGGTCATATGTTGTTACATATCACTTTAGAAACACTGAAATGGTACATGGACACATATTCAGTTTGTATGAATACGGCCGGGTGGCTTACATTTTGCCGTCATACCGGGTTATTTGTATAAGAGTGTGTGATGGTGTATTAGAGCTCAAATATTTTTAATGATCGGTGTGCTACAGTAGTGTTTCTAAAACATGGTTTTCGAGGTCCCTCCATCTGGTGCCTGTTCTGTATTCAAGCTTATCATATCAATAACTTGTAGATTAGATATGCTGTTAATATAGGAGTTCACTTGAAGTAATGCCTTGAAGATATTATTATTATTATTATACCAAATCCAGCATTTATTGGACGGACCGGGATTCGCTTTTTAGAGAGGCAGCAGTATTTGGTACTGTCAGTGCGGCCTGGTGTGGACAGGCAGTAAGTTAGGGGTAGTAGATGGCCATGTTTGAATGAGAAGATGTGATGTTGTTGCTTTACTTTATGCTGACAGAGTGATGGGCTTGTTGAGTAATTAACTCGTAAGAAAAACACAACAGAATACTCATGCTACTGTAAAAATGTACATCACAGACATTCACTATGTCACTTGACATTTTGGAAATGCTTTGCCAAGAGTTAAATAAGAAAATGGTTACCACTTTTATGTTCAGTGGAGTGGTATCAATCCTCTGATCCAACCTAGGGATGTACTTCCCACAATGTCAAACCTTTTTCTTTATAAACTGGCGAGGCCCACCTTACAAAATGAATAGAGAGCAGCCAGATTTCAGATACTGTACTTCACACATATGCAAACTTTTGTTCGGAAAGAATAAACATATCAAGAGTCAACATTGGGCTTTTCAAGCACGGCCATTTAGCTTCAATGGTGACGTATACATTTCAGTCGAGGAGAGAACGGAGCAGTTCATGTGCCAATTTGAATCCTATTTTTGAAACATATTTATTCCTCAGCTGTTGTAAATTACATTTTTCCTATCGAGTCTTATTTATGTACAATTGATTGATTCTTCTTGATGAAACATCCTCAGTGGAGCCCATCTCACAGATTGCTCATGCCTCCCTTTTATTTTCTTAACACTTCTTAAGCTACATTTTCTGTTGTCTGACTGAGTTTTGAAGAGTCTGTGCAATTTTGTACAAAGTGATGTACTTGACATACTACTTTATATTTCTGTGAATAAAATGTGAAGAAATGTTGCACTTTTTCCTGCGGTTATTCAACACACCTCACCAACAGCATGACATACGGCTTAAACAAGTTGAAGAGTTTGGTGTTACAAAAATAATCTGATAAAGTAGAGCTCTCTATAGAGATCATTTGTTTCACATTTTACATTCTGTATTAACTGAGGTGTCAAACGTGAGGTTGCATGGTTTTCATTTGTTTCAGTTTATATTATTAAATGACACAGAGTCAGCCTATCTTCCATATTCAGGCCCTAATGCTACCACACATTTGTATTATGAGATCTAGTGCAGCAGTATCATAGTGCAAAGGGTTTGACTTGTTTGACCACTACAGTCAGTTTAAACACTGATAACTTGAAAGAATTATTTACCAACAAAATGTCCATTTGATTCTTAATGACTCAACCCATGTAACCTTGAATTCTTGAAGAAAACATGTATCTTTCATGCAAGTAATGAATTTAAGTTTTGAGCCATTTAACAACGGCAAAACTGCATCAACACATCAGGCTACAAACTCTCACACAACTTGTAAAGTCTAATCCAAGTCTCAATTTCATTCACAGTTCCTTCAAAATACATTTAACAAAACATGTGTATTTTTGCTTGAATCTTCTATTTAAAAGAGGCATGCCTGCACAAACTTAAGACTGTCGATGCAGAATTGTCTTAAATAGTAAGGGAAATACTGAGAATACAACTGGATAAATGAGACATTCAATTAACTACTTTCTATTACATAGGTTATGGGAGTGAAAATGTTTGGATATAGTTTTACTGTTGTGAAAGTTCAGCCCCATATACTTTCATTCCAGACAAGTCTTTTTTTAATTATTCGTTCACTATAGGCATATGGAAACAAATAATTATCCTAGAATTCAAGGTAACACACCGTGAGTAATTGACAAATATTCCTTCTGTTGGTGAAGTATTCCTTTAATCCCAGAAATTAACCATGTTGGAAGTTTCTACTGGGAAGCATCTTCAAGGAAATAAACTGATGTATTATCATCAACAACAGCATACTTGGAATTCCACCGAGGCCGCGTCCTTGGTTTGGGGTTAATTTCGAGACTGCACATGGCTAGACTTCGCGTCCTTAAAACCCCCACAATGCTTTGCGCACGGACCAATTTCCCCAAATCTGTGGCGGAAAATGTAAGGCGGGGCCTCTCATATGACGCCCACCTGCACACTTTCTAGCCTGTTCCACTCTTCGTTTTCCGAATGCCAGGAAGGATTCTTGCCTAGCTTCTGAAGCAAGTGACTCGGAAGACATGTGCTACCAAGCAAGCATCCTCGCGATTGAGAAACGGCCAGAGGCCTCCAACTGAAGCCTATGATGATTTGGATGTGCTCAGGCGCCCTCTAGAGGTCAGATCTTATAGAATTGCAGAAAAAACACACGCAATGCATTCTGGGTAATTACCAACTATGATCTTCATTGATAAATAAAACTATTTAAAACATATGAATCAAACTGTTGTAAGAGAGTTGGTTTATACAGTTACCCCTATTCAAAATAAACAATTTAACAACATAATATACAGTAGATCGATACACTCTCAAAAACCTGGAAGGTGTATACATATGTATTCTTTTTCTAATAATCTTACATTTGCACACTTCAAAGTGATTTCCTGAATTACAGATGCAGTGTGTAAGGAAAGGCAAAGGCATTGTGCGCGTTCCAGCCTCAGACATTCAATGTTCACATCCTTGTGCAGCATGTGGGTGAAAGGACTTAAATGAGAGCTGCCAATAAGGGTGGTTTGGCTTCAGTCTTGTCCCTATGGAAATGAAATAAATAAGTGCACTGCCGACACAGAAACTTCACACCTGGTGGTACAGATGTTGATGGCACAAAAACTAAACCTCCATAACAGTCTACATCAGCTTCTTGGGATACGGAGAGTGACCATTTGACAAGATTGTAATGATGACTCTGAAACCTAGGTTCAAATAAATCAACGGAGAAAGCCATTAAGAGTGAAATATAATATTACCTGTACATACATCTCTCTCTTCACGTTTCTGATTTATGATCATTCAGCACTCACTTTTTAGGTAAGTGTTTGCAGTTTTTGTTTCTGCTGGTCTTTACAGTCTTAAAGTGAATGAATGAGGAAAAGTAATATGCTCAGTTGCTGTTTTGAAACAATCAGCTAATGACCAATCTTTGGCCTCTAACCAGCCTTTGTTTGCTCCTTAAAAACACACTAAATAAAATCATCTTCAACTGTCAAAAAACCGTGCAACACTTGCAAAACACTCTGAGGTAGCACTCTCTCTCTCCCCCTGTTTCTCCTCCCTGAGAGTTGTAACATGCAACCCCAGAGAGGCACCCGGCAAGGTGCTGCATCTATTTCAGGATATGCTGAGGTTCACAAAGAGAACGCCTGCCATGGTCATCAGCACTATCATAGTCAAGTCCAACTGTCTTCCCTCCTTCCACTTGTTGAGGTTCTCCTTCTCCTGCTCCTGCAGGCGCTGCCTCCTGGCTCTCATGTCCTTCTCCCTCTGCAGCTGCTCCCCATAGTGAGCCTGATAAAAAGCATCGAAATCAAACATGGCCTTCTTCCCAGTTTGGGAGAACTGCCTGGTTCTGTAGTGTTGCTGATGTGGGGGGGCTGTGGATTTGCTCATGGTCTCTTTAGAGGAAGGTCTCCCTGCACTGTCAACATCTGACCTGCTGAGAATCCCACGGTCATACTTCCTCCTGAGGCCAATGTTTCCCAGCACTGTGTAGGCCTTGCTTATATCAGAGAAGCGCTGTGTGGCCTCATCGTTCCCTGGGTTCTTGTCAGGGTGGAAAAGAAAAGACTGCTTGTAGTAGGCTGTCTTGATCTGGGACTGTGTGGCACCAGGGGACACTCTGAGGATGTCGTAATAAGTCGTCCTTGCTCTGTACATAGTCGGAGCCTCCTCTGAGCTGCGGTCACTCCTCCAGCAGTAGCTTCTGGTAGATACCTGCATGGTATTAGGATGGGCTTTCAGACGCCTCCACCTGTCTGACCCCTGCCCTGACCTGAAGGTGTCAGGGTGGATGAAAACAGCTCCTCTGCTCCTCTCCTGCTGCCTCGCTGAGAGGTACAGGGATGTTGTGTGAGTGTTAAGTCTCTCTCTGATACACCGGGATGAATCCAGCTCCAAATACCTGACACAGCGCAAAGTCCCATTTTCCTGTGGACTTTCACTTGTTGTCACTCCGGAAAGTTTCTCTGGTTTGTGTCGTGTTGCTTTGCTTCTTGACACTGGCTGAACTTCACGATGTTGGTCCCGGGTTGACTGCTCTTTACACCGGCTGTCACTGAGGGAGTTGACCAGCAGAGGACCGGGACTCTCTCCGGTGCACACCGACCAACTCTGGCTGTTTCTGAGGGCGGACAGCCGGTAAGCCCCGGTCCCCAGCCTATGACCGACCTCTGCCATTTTACCGAGAACGGAACAGTGAGCCGGCCGGAAAAAAACATGCAACATCCGGAACGTCAAACGACGAGGAACCAATCAGAGTCAATGTTTACAGGAAGTACTTTCATAGTCGGCCAATCATTTCGCAAAAAACGATTCTATAACTTTTAGCCTACTCATATGTTATAACCAACCTTTATATATAAAGTCTATGGTTATAACCTTCCATAACAGCTCTGGTATTGCACTAATAATAATAATGATTGTATAAACTAAATAAAAATATTACTGAAAGGGGCAATTCTGCACAATGAGTTATTTATACGCTAATGCTTTAGACATACTTGATTGGTTAGATCAGATGACCTAAGATTTTCATCGCCATAACTACACTGTAGCTATGTTCGTATGACAACATAAAAAAACCTTGAACCTTGAACCTTGAACCTATACTTTTCCTTAGGTAACATTTTGTTTGAAAGACTTTTACTTGTAGTATTTTTACATTTTTGTATTTTATTTTAAATAAAATACTTCATCCACCACTGTAAACGATACACTGGCAAAAATATATACAGTAGATATTTGACTTGTTCAAAAATGTACCTACCTGTTTGACCAGTAGATGGCGTCTGATTTTAAGCTGCTTTTAATATATTTAACGAAGAAGTACTTTTTACGTCGCTTGAATGTGACGTCATTGTTCTTCACGTGTGGACCGTAGGCTATCACAACACTTAGCTTGTTGATGAACAGATATTACAAGTTAACTCTTCATCTTTAAATACAAACACAGACACAAGGATAGCCATGACCTCGAACTGCCGGCGTCCTGAACACACAGCCCCTCCCGAGCTGGTCAGTAACCCGGATTATAGTAGTTTTCAGATGCTAAGCTAACAGCAGCAGTTTGGTTCTTTAAAGGGAACCCTTGGTATAATAATAATATAACACTATGAGCGTTTTAATAGGGCACTGACGTGATGTTTGGCTAACTATTGAGTAGTTAAGTTATTGTTGTAATGGTGTAATTAACTCTAGTTTAGTAGTTTTTGATCAACGTTTTGTGTCCTGTCTTGTGAATTGAAGTCGTTTGTAATTGCTAGATATAGAGAAAATAGTTCAAAGGTATTTTGGTAAAACCAAAAGTTACGAACATGCTTAGGCCTACATAAAAAAGGCACGATGTTCTCACTAACTCTAACGTTATAGCTTAATGATCAAGTCACAGGCTGAATAGATGAGAACGGGAAACTTCCTCTGGTCTTTGCTGCAGGTTAATAAACATCTAGGAGGACAACAGGTTGTGTGCATTTAGTGAGTCAGGAAGAGTCAAGAATGAAACTCATTTTTTGAATTGTCTTTATTACACTGAATTCATTGTTTGAGTGTTAAATGTCTGTTCACAATCTAGAAATGTGTTGTTGCAGTGACTGGCTGGTTATTTGTAGTTTTATGTTACTACTTAGGTCTCATTTTGTTAGCGAAAGTGTCTTATAAGTCTAAATAATATAAAAATGACATATAATGTAATGAAGATACACAAGACACACATTTAGATGTCTGCTGACCGTTGTTTTGAACAGTTGTATTTAATTGAAATGTTAATAATGTGCTCTTATCCCCACAGTTCTACAATGAAGTTGAGGCAAAGAAATACTCTCAGAAGTGAGTCTGATGAAATGTGTGCATAACTTCCTTTACCTGTGGTCCCTATGTTCCCAGGAGTGGAGTGCACCAGCTGGGCGTAAACTGGGCGTAACTCTACGTCCGACGTAGAACCGAAGGTTAAGACCAAACTAAAGTTATGACTAGTGCACCACTTAGACTTAAGCCCTGTATGCGTTGCGCCCGGGTGTAACTTTTACGCCTAGTATGGAGCAGGTGTAAATCGGAAAGACAGACTAGTATCCATAGTAACGTAAAACAGGCAAGTAGGATATTAACGATGGCAGGGCGTCTTGTTTACATGTTTAACAATGAAAGGGCATTAAGAAGAGAAAGAGTCGTCCGTGATCGAACAAACCCACTGGACATCTATTCAGACAGTGAACTGATAGAGAGGTTTCGTTTCGGCAGACAAGCCCTTTTTGATTTAATCGAGGAGATCTCCCCTCAACTCCAGCACGGATCAGATCGAAACGCTGCGCTCGCCCCAACCTTGCAGGTGCTGATTGCGCTCAGATTCTACGTGAACGGGGCCTTTCAAAATACTGTGGGAGACATGATTAATGTTCATCGCACAACTGCATGTCGGGCTATAAGACAAGTTTCATTGGCCCTCCAGCACCGATTTCTTTCTCCGTCAGTTCCCGCTGTAGCTCTGACAAATCCCTCTTTCTCTTTCGGGGTGTGGCCATTTGGGATTCCCCTTGAGTCATCGCTGACGCTGTTGGTGTGGGAATTCCCTCTTCTCTGCGGTCCTCTGAGTCTGTAAAATGGTAAAATGGCGTTGCTTGGCAACAATTACTGTTTCGCGTGTATTCACGTGGACGCGCATCTTAAGACCAGGCGCAGCTACGCCCGAGACTAGTCAGGCTTGGTGCACTCGGTGTAAATTTGAATCACTACGTCGGACGTAGCTAAGCCCGACGTTAGAGTTAAGCCCTACTTTTTTACGCCCAGCTGGTGCACTCCACTCCAGGACCCCATCCTATTCTATTAGTAATATGTTTTTTTCTATAATATGAGCAGCTCAGGTGTATTTTGTAAATAGAAATCATTCAAAAAGACAAATAATAGTTTGGGCAGCAGATACATTCAAGAGATGCTTCACAGAAAGAAAAATAATAATGGAGCAGGGTGGTTAAATCTCAAACCATGAACGTTTTACTGGGATAGGGACACTGCTAAAAGCCCCACACTAACCTAAAGCTAGTTTGGATTGAAATGTTATTTCATTTTATCACAACATCACACAATTAGAAAGTTAGGGAGTCGATTGTCTATGTTTTTAGTGTATACATTCACTTAACTATTTAAAGGTGTATGTATACAAATATCTACAACTATTTTAAGGATGGATATTCCCTTCCAAAAGAACAATAAACAAAAAAACATTCCCTGTCTGATTCATCAGACCTGAGTAAAAGTTGTTTTAGTTGCGTGTTGAGACCTGGCTTAAAATCTATTGAACCCAATATCAATTATGATGGCACTTAGACACATTTAATGTTCACCTTCATAGTTTAAAAAGGGCCAGAAGTCACATATTAACCGTCACTCAAAACTCTGTGTGTTTTGTTGCGCCACAGCTCTCGAATGATTGAGATCCAAACCCAGATGTCCGAGAGAGCTGTGGAGCTTTTGAACCTTCCCGAAGGACAGCCATGCTTCCTGTTAGATGTGGGGTGAGTGACACTGACTTTGTTTGTTTGTTTGGCTAGTTAACAGTACTGCAATAGTCTCGCAGTGTTTGAGAATCACCTCACCTTTTGTTTGTTTTGTAAGGTCCAGAATACACTTATTATGTGAGATTGGGATTTTAAAGACTTGTCTCTCTGTCTTTTGTCTCAGGTGCGGCTCTGGTCTCAGTGGAGACTTCCTGTCGGAGGAGGGACACTACTGGGTCGGAATCGACATCAGCACTGCAATGCTTGGTAAGTTTAAACTATCACATTCAACATGAAGCAACGAAAGCATGGGCTGGACGATGAACCGGTTTAATATTGATATTAAATAAAACTTCATCTCATCTTTCAATAGACCTAAAACAATAAGTGTGTCTTCTTTTAAGTTCAGTGTTGTGCATGTTACTCAATCAGAGGTTTCAGTTTTAAGCCTCTAATGGCGCGTTTCCACTGCAGCGGGTAGCCCCGTTTAAGCGTCCTTAACCGTCCTCAAGCGGCCAGGCCAGTTTTTGGTGGCCTTTCCATATAGCCTAGTACCGGCTAGCGGGTACTTTTTCCCTCTTTTTCCGGCCCCATAAAATCGTGGTTCTATCAGACCAGGGCCAGGGCTGAACTAGTGACGTCAACACTCTCGACTGCTGATTGGTCAGAGAGAATCGTCACAAGATCGCGCGCAAGTTCATCCCTAGCGTCGCATATATATTTAGAAGCAAGCTTGCAGCATTTTTATAAACAGCATTTTGTAAACGGATGAGCTACAAAAATGGCTACGTCTAATAAGAAAAGCACACCGTGGTCGACCGAGGAGGTGACGACATTCCTTCATCTCATTGGGGATGATCAAATCCAGCGGGAGCTCGACGGAACAACTCGAAATGTGAACAAAAACAAAGCCGATCGCCCCGCCTACACTGCGTTGCTACCCCAGGTCCTAAACTGTAATGGAAATGCGCCACGGCCTCGGACGGCCAGCGAGGCAGCCCGAGGCCTGAGCGAGGACGCTTAGGGACGCTTAAACGGGGCTACCCCGTTGCAGTGGAAACGCGCCATTAGTGAAATTTAAGGAGAAACATTTCTAAAACCTTGATCAAACCCTGTCTTTCCTGTAACAGATGTTGCACTGGACAGAGAAGTAGAGGGAGACCTTTTAGTGGGGGACATGGGCCACGGGATGCCGTTCAGAGCTGGGACATTTGACGGTTGCATCAGGTGAATAACAAAGCATGACTTTTGAAAAGAAGCTATCCTATTTCATTTTTAATAATTTCTGACTCTGTTTTTCATTTAACCTTTGAATTATTCCACGTCAGTATCTCTGCTCTGCAGTGGCTCTGTAATGCCGACAAGAGGTCACATAGTCCTCCGAAGAGACTCTACACCTTCTTTAGTACTCTCTACTCTTCTCTGGTAAGGTTTGTATACAAACTTCCAGATACCATATTTCAAAATGGAGACAGTTCCTAATATTGTTCTTTGTCTTTCAGTCAAGAGGCTCACGTGCCATTTTCCAGCTTTATCCAGAGAACTCAGAACAGGTGAAATAATGTAGTGCATAGTTGATGTGAAATATGGTGTTTTTTCCGGGTTCATTTTCTTACCATCAGTCTTCTTCCCTCTCTAAAGCTTGAGCTGATCACGACGCAGGCCATGAGGGCAGGTTTTGGTGGAGGTATGGTGGTGGACTACCCCAACAGCAGCAAAGCCAAAAAGTCAGTACCTTTCAGAAGCTAGGCTTTTATTTTGATATATTTAGCTGCAGCCCTCTTCAAGTGATTCCCTCTTAATGTCCTGTGAAATTAGCAGCAGTGTAATTGCAACAAAAGGCTAATTAGAACATATTGAATGAACTGTTTGTCACATTAGCCTCTTAATAAATGATCACACATTAATACGGTTGGCCTGATTTACTCCTTCACTTACACACACGTTTATTTTGTTTCCAGGTTCTTCTTGTGTCTGTTTGCTGGAGTTACCGGTTCTCTTCCCAAAGTAAGAAACAAAATATTTAGTGGGTTTCGGGGGATCTGTGTTTCATTATAGCTACATCATTATAATTGTTATCTTTTTTTGGTCTTTTCAGGGATTGGGAACAGAAACGTCAGACAGAGCTGTATCAAACCAGGTCCAGTATTCAGGACAAAGGTAAAGATATTTAGACAAATACTGATTATTGTAAGAGTTTGAGTAAACTGTTATCTTGGTTGAAAGGAGCCGAGTTTGTTTGAGTAAACAGTGTTTAACAAGATTTATTTTGTAGTAAATGTAATTTATTCAAAAAGATGCAGAGTGATGAGATGTACCCTGAGCATCAAATGAATATTGTGAAACTAGTGTGTTACTTACTGCTGTAATCTAAGGCCTTTGTTAATACCATAACATTTAGTGAATTTCACACCTATACATTTTAATGAATTGTTTGCAAACTGATTACTTTATTTGCTGATTTTTTTTTATCTTTTATGAGAGTTTTTTGATAATCCCGACCCATTTTTTGGAATGAGAATATTTGCTGGACGGAGCAAGTCATTTATAATCGGGCTCTTAGAAATTGTGATCAACATTTGAAATGTAACCAATGAATACAAAATGTTTTAGTGGCAGCACTACATTTCTCGGACAAGGATAGGCACCACTTTCTTTATTGATTTGTGTTAAAACAGCCTTGTAAAAAAAGGTCTTGGCCCTGATAAATGCAGGTTGAGTCATACCTGCTTTAAAGAGGCCTAAAGACCGAGAGAAATCTCCAAAGGGTTGTCGTCCTGCCTCACTTAAAACCTGTCAGGCAGCTTTTCCTCCCTTTTACATGGTGATGTTGAAGTTGCTCCTATTGATTTAAACCAAGAGAATTGATGGAAAAACATTTAGCATAAGATCTGAGGAGTTTTGGACGTGGTTTACCACAAAGACCACGGTGCAATTTAAATAAGCTAATCATCCACACTTTGTCTTTGTGAAGATGTCGGTTTAAAGGCATGAAGGGGAAATCAGCGAAGAAGGGACGCGATTGGATTTTGGAGAAAAAGGAGAGGAGGAGAAGGCAGGGACGGTATGTACAAGACTGTGGTTTAAACTCTTTCAGGACAAATAATTGTATCTTGTGCTGAAATATTCAGGCTCTAAATAATGTTATATCATTAGGTTAAACTTAACTGAATCCCTGATTGGCTGTAATCTGTAACATTGCTGACGCCTTCTCTCTCTGCTTTGTGTTTGATTTTCAGGGAGGTTCGAGCCGACACAAAGTACACTGCACGTCAGAGAAAACCTCATTTCTAGCTCTGACTCATGCAGCTGTGCCTTCATTAGCTCTCGTCTGTACCACCCTGAACACAATCACCATTCAAACTGCAAAGTGTTTGGACGTAATTGTACCCACTCTTTAAAACAGGTGGATAAGATAAGAAGTAAAATGCTATTATGGCTGATCCATTTTACATTTGGTTGAGTGTATAGCAATTTTTCTCACAAATGTTTGTCAAGATTGCACTCTCCATGTTCTGGTTGGCTGGACATGTACAGAAATCTGTAAAATCTTGCAGAGGAGAAAGATTTAGCTTTGACGGCAACAATAATCTCAAAGAATTAAAACAATTATCATAAATTATCAAATGTCACATTTTCGATATCTGTTTATTAAAAACCTATAAAAGATATTTGTATTATACTCGCTTTTATTCTCCCGAATATAGAATCAATTTAACTAACAAGCATTGAGGTTGTTAGTTAAATCCCTCCTTTTTGTAATCCTGTGTCACAAAAAACACTCTTTTATGGAGATATGAGATGTAGAAAATGACAATACACTTGAAAGTTGTCCTATAACAAACTGACAGCTCATTATATTATGAGGGAGGTTACAAAAAGGAGAACATCTGGATGCCCAACATTTTTTTTGCTCATAATGGGGAAATGGAACCAAACAAAGTAAACACATTGCTGGTGCAACTACTATTACTTACGTTTTTGTTATGGTTTATATAAACTTTATTGTATCAAATAATGGAAACATTTTGACAATTGATAAGGTACTTATGTTGGGTATGAAGGAAGAAAACAAAAGATACTATAGTTATGGATACACTTAAAAATCCTAGCTAGATATATGATGATATCTTAGAAATGATAACTATACTTTATTACACAGTAGTAAAAGCAATTCTAAGAAACATTTCAAAGTCGGTAAGTAGGCTTTTATGTAAACAAATATTTTAATGTTGATGCCTTTCGCTGTTTCCATAAGTGTGCTTCACATAAGGCCAACAGAGGTCGCTGTGAGCTTTGGCACGAGGGAAGCCATCCACCTGGGCGTTATCTCTGAACCTGCTCAATAGATAATCAAACCCAACACAGATCCACCAGACTCTCTGAGGAGGCGGTCACTTACTGTCAGTCGTGCTTTCAATATGTTGGATTGACTTTAACGGTAACAAATCAACTTAAAGCGGGGAATTATTTCAAAAGACAGAACAATTAGTGCGGTTTGAGGAGGAAGTTGAGGGTGTGTAATGGGTTAACGTCGGCAGGCCTCTCCTCACCTTTAGTGCGCGTCACCCGGCTCCGTAAAGTGGTCCCACCATCCACACCGAAGGGGCGAAACACCGCCGCCAGACGCGCACCTCTCCTCGGTCTGACTCGCATCATCCTGCCGGTCTCCGCCCCGCTGCTCCATCACCGCACGCGAACCACAAAACACCGGGAACTGAAGGAATAAGTGTGATTTACCGCAAACATGAAGGACCGCATGCAAGAACTTAAACATGTAAGTTACTGTTTGATTCTTTTAAATGACCACTATCCACCTGTTCGTGGAGTAGGCTAGATGGTTTATAAAGACGCTTTTAGATGATGTAAAAGCATCTTCTGACGGCACAGAGCTGTGTGCGCTCACTGAGCAACAGTTGTGACGCTCAGGGGTCTGATGGAGGCTGAAATGTAGGGTTTTATAACAGGCAACAGACGCGTATTACTGCTAGTCATTACTGTATGGGTAAAACGGATGAATGATGTGTGGTTTTTAATCCAATTAAAAGTAATTTCCTCCTCAATCTCGAAACAAAAAAATCGCTGTGATCTGCCTGCCTACATTCTTTAAGCAATTTGTATGCTATTTAATCTCTGGGACTCAAAAGGGAGATTAAAGCATAGACATTTCTTTAATTCATAGTGTTTAATCACGATGTGGTCTTTCATTCAATATGCAATGTTCAATTTCAGCATTGTGTGTAATTTAGAATCAATTAGCTATTCAGAAGCATTTTAATTGTTAATCGTGTGCCCTGTGAGGAAATATATTATAGTGCATTAATAATTGTTCTACGTGTGCGGTTTGATCGATCTGTCCAGCCATGGGTGTGTGATTTGAAAAAGGAAATTGGTCCCAGCTCGCCCATTTCAACTAAATGTCAGCCCTCTGCGCGTCACAGGCGCTCTCATCAAAAACCTTTAACCCACACCGAGCACAATGTGTTGTCCTTTCTGACATAAAAGAGATGGGGGTTTCATTGTGAAATATACTTTTACCATATATATCTAATCTCCGCAATTCTACCCTCATCATCTCCAACATATTCATCCTCGTGAAAATGTGTATGCGTGTGTGTTAAAGTGACCATTGTCAGATCTATGTAATTGGCAGTTAACCTGGGGAGTCAGTCGGGCAAACAATTTACGACTTCTCAGTTTTCAGTGAAGATCTAATGAATTGGCCTCAAGGGAGACAACAACTGTGTGTGTGTGTGTGTGTGTGTGTGTGTGTGTGTGTGTGTGTGTGTGTGTGTGTGTGTGTGTGTGTGTGTGTGTGTGTGTGTGTGTGTGTGTGTGTGTGGTGTGTGTGTGTGTGTGTGTGTGTGTGTGGTGTGTGTGTGTGTGTGTGTGTGTGGTGTTGTGTGTGTGTGTGTGTGTGTGTGTGGTGTGTGTGTGTGTGTGTTGTGTGTGTGTGTGTGTGTGTGTGTGTGTGTGTGTGTTGTGTGTGTTGTGTGTGTGTTGTGTGTGTGTGTGTGTGTGTGTGTGTGTGTGTGTGTGTGTGTGTGTGTGTGTGCGCGCTCCTTACTCAACAGCTTCACTGAGAAATCAGGATCAACTGAAATGTAATACCGGTTGCTGATTCTATTTTATTTTATTATTTTTGATCATATCATTCATGTCTGAGAATTGGCAGCGGGAGCAGGCCCAGCCAGACCAATTTCATCAAATACAGACCAAATAAAATTGAAGTGAATTGCATGTCACAGACTGTTATTTCCCATCAGCACTAGGTTGATATTGTTTCCCATTTGCAGCTACTTGACTCTCATGCAGATGTGTCAGGCAATGTCAGGACAGCACATTACAACAGCACAGTGTCAGATTCATGGGATTGTATTTAAATGGCTGTGTAGGGCTGCAATTAATCATTATTTCAATATATATTAATGGACTAGTCTAAGTTTATTTATTTGCTCATTGCAGATTTACAGTTATGTTCTTCACTGAGACTTCATCTTTAACCCTTCGCTTCCACCTACCCTTGCTGGATTGTCACTGGACTTTGTTTCAGATTTTCTAACTGGAAGACGTGTGGCTTTTCTGGAAATATTTTCATTAAATCAATGAAGAAATGAACATGCATAATATATATTCATTAAGAATACATTTGTGTTGTTGCAGCCTTGTGCTTAATTGATCAATAGTTATTATAGCTTTAAATAAGAATTAGGAGTTGGAATCCCCTCCAAGAAACAATACCTTGTTGAGATGGAAGAGACATTTGTTGTCAAAAAACAAGGCACTTTCACTCAGGAGACTGGAGATCATGTAAACCAGTGTTGGGTTATTTAAACTCAGTCTACATCTGTCTAATAGTGTTGGACGCAATTTGCCACTTCTGAGAGTGTGAAAACAACTGATAATGCACTACAATTGCTTCTGCATTAGAATCAATTGTGGTTGTTTTTGGGGGATAAACACAAGATGATGTTTGCTACCATTCATACACGTCTTCAGCTGTGTACACCTACATTTGGCCTTTTATCACAAGACACCCCCATCCGAGAATGGTCACAGGTGATAGTACCTGCATGTTTGTCTTATGGTTAGTCTCCGGTCAACTGGCAGCCCAAACCTCATCTCTTCGATTCAGCTGCAGACAGTGATTGCTCTTTTCGGTCTCATTGGTGAATTCTTTGAAGGCCCCTCTTTGGGCCTGGTCTCTGACTCCTACTTCCCTCAGGAGCTGTGCAGTTGAACAGGTTACAAAACCCCTGCATACCAACTCAACTGGACACACTTTTATATTCCTGCCTCAAGTACCATCTGCCTAATGATGAAGACACACCAGCAGGAGTGGCAGCAGAGGTCAAGGTCTGTCATTTCCCAGTCTTTAACTGCGTTTAGATGGCATGAGCTGAGAGATAACTTCTTAGCCCTCCGTTTCTCTTCTTCCTGGATGTTGGATGGTAGGTGTGGTCTGGACATTGTAGTCATGGTGGTTAGTCTCTTGCCCTCAAGTTTAGCTCTAACACCTACCTTAGTTCTTTGTTTTCTTGCCACGTACATCACACTTGTGCTAGGCTTGTGACCAATGTGTTTAAAGGGCAGTGTGACTTACTGAATGTGATAGTGGAAGTATTGACTTTTATTAGGAAAGTGATTCAATTAAACTGATTAAACTCTCTTATTCTGGAAGGTGACATCTGGCCAATATCAGTGCTGTTACTGAATGGATTTATTTTATTTCCATTTGTTACATTTGGATTGTGTACTGTTTTCTCCATTACATTTGGTTTGTCTAGTTTGAAAATGTTTTTCTGTGTAAGAGTTGCTTAAATGGTTGTAATAATCAGTCATTTCAGAAAACATATTACAAAGATATCACATCATTTTCACATAAAACCAAGATAACTGAGCTTTACAGATTGCGTAGCTTCTGTGTCTTTGTTTTGAAGAGTCACACTGCTAGTTGAATCACCCTTTTTATGTGTCATTTTGGCAGGAAATTGAGTTTTGCTCATATTTGCGTGGTGGAGGTTCTGCCTCAACATTGTCCATATGCATATGAAGCTACTTTATGAGCTCAGCACCTGACTATGACTCTGCTCTTCCAGAAGCTCATTTTGCTGCCTAAAAACTGTCAGTTTCAATAACTAAAAGGCTCATGCAGCCTCTCCTTACCTCGTCCCATCCTTCCCAGTCGGCCAAACTTGATTTAGTGACAGATGGCGCAGATGAGAGGTTTTTCTCAGTAGTCTTCAAGCTCTGGAACCTAAGGTTGATATCTGGTGAAAAGGTTATTGCAGATTTCACAAACACCAGGAACTGTTATCAATCAAATGTGAATGATTTCCTGACGTTTTATCAGCTCTGTCTCTTTCTTCTTCTTCCGTCTTGTCGTTTGATTGACCGTATCTGCCTCTTTATCCATCTCAATCTCTTCTTAATAATAACCTGCTCCTTTCTTTCATCCTCTCGGTAATGCTGAGTTTCTCCGTTATTGCTCTTTGCTCTCGTCCTATCCGCAGTTTATCAGATGGCTGCCCTTCCCTTTTCTCTACTTTCTCCCTTCTGTCTGCTCTGTGCAGCCTTGCTAGGCAGTGCATTGGAATAGGCAGCTCGTATGGCGGAGTTTTCACTGTGTGACATATCAACTAATAGGATGGATATGAAGCCCGACTGAGATATTCTGTGTCTTTTACATTTTCATTTCAATATCCCTATCTTTTCTCTTCCACTTGTTTCCATGTCCTCACCTTTTTTTCTTCTGTCCTTGACCTGTGTTGACACTTTGTAAGTGACGCAAACAGGGAGAGAAAGAAAAAGCCATGCTGACTGCTGTTGAATTGCACACTGTTCTTAGAGGGTCGAAAGTTTTATTTATCCTCATTGAAGATTCAAGCCTCTGCAAACAGTTCAGAAACCAGCAACAATCTGGTTGTGCTCCGCAGATGGGCTTTTATCCTTTAAATCAGACACAGAGAGAGTGAAACGGCAATGCACTGTCACCATCCTACATTATCGTTATTAGTCGTGAGTAAGGCACAAGCATACGCATGTTATTCATCAACGCATAGAGGCTGCATAATAGCAATAATGAGCTGTGAAAGGAGTGTGACTGGTACACCTATCTGTTGGCTGCTAATGGTTATTTTTTAAATGTGTGAATGGTAGACCCATTTAATCATCCTGAACTAGGCTATTCTTATAGGCATGACATGAGGGCTTGTGTTAATGGACGTTTCTTGAGCTGACTTTTTACCTTTTTTCTGAAAATCAATGCCTCCTGATGGGTCATTGTTGCTTTTCTCATAAAGACTAGCTGCTCCCTTGGCATTAGCTAATGGATATCCTGATAATAAATAAAGATGTTTCTGTTATCAAACTGTATCCATCTGCTTGAGATTAGCTTTAAGTCCTCTTTGATACTGCTTCTAAAATGTAAATTATAATTTGCAGACCTCCCCTTTCACATTATCTTATAATCGATGATTGTGGTTCTTCAGATAACGTCTTTTATCACAGATACTAGTCTGAGATTAAGGCTAAGAAGCCCTAAGTAGCCGTGTTTGACTTTCATAGGTGGTAATCTTTCATAATGATTATATATATATATATATATATATATATATTATTGCTAATATTAGGCTGAACAGGGACTTTTAACTAATCACGCAATAAAATACATTATTCACCATAGTCCCCACCTTCCACAAAATGACATATATATTAGCATTTACCAATCTGGTGGCTTGATTGACAGAAACATGTTTTTTTTTGGTTAAAATATCCGCTTGCAATAGGTGTTTGACCTCTTGGGGGCAGCGAAAGCCGTGAACAACAAACTGACATATTATCACGTTTGAAGTTCGTTAGACAAGCTAATTTAGTGGGAATGCTGTTAACAGCATTCCCACTAACTGTTATTCTACGGACGAAAAGTTTATTATTATTCCTCCGACTTAATTTGGCCCTCTTCTCCTCCCGCATTGAACATCGCAGAAACTCCGTTCAAACAACAAAACGTTCAGCTCGGTCGGGAATCGATGGCTATTACTTTTCTCATTCATAACTTTCATAATTCCAGAGATACATCCCATAATACATCACATTTTTAACGATTGAAGTCAATGGAGGAAATCTTCAGACTTCAACAAATCTTCATGCGACTTCAACTGCTAACTGTTCATTCATACTTTCACTCAGAAACCTCATTCCAACTTTAAAATGTTACACATCTTTCTGACATTATTCGTGTAAAACAACTTTTAAATCTGATTCTTACTTTTAGAGATATTAAACATTGTTCAGACCTTGTTTTAGAGGTTTTCTTCACATTTTAACATTAACTAGAGTGCGTGATGTCACAGCTAGAGGGTAGGAAATCTTGAAATTTGCCTTCATATATTTTTTGAAAACTGCCATAATTCCCAAACCCTACATTCTTGAGACATAATTTATCATGACAAACGTAGGAAAACATCTCGTAGCTTGAAAAATGACAAATAATTAAGCAAAAATAATTAAACAAAATGCCTCTTGAGGGCATGAAGTGACAAAAACGTTCAACATTCCTCCATTAAACCCCATTGTAATTTCAGGCAGATATTTCCTCACAGTAGCAGCCGCACACCTTTAGTTAAACTGCCAAAAAGGCCACATTATTAACCCGAAAGTACACAAAAATTACACTTCAGATACTCAACTTCTTTGACATGCTTCACGTTTTGAAATTTCACAGATATCTGTTACGGTTCTTCCACAAAACGTTCACATGTAAGAGGTTCATCTCTCATTCAGAACAATGGAAACCTGTGATCTCTGCATACCTCGTTAGTTCAAATATAAACACCTGTGTCATGGAACACGATGATGTCATCGCTCCAACTGACATGCAGATCAGCAGACTTCAGATAAAGGTTAATGGTCCTGCCCTCAACAGCTCTACGTTAATTATGGGGTGTCATCATATGACGAAGGTCAAGAGAAGAGAGAGTGTTTCCGCCTCTATTTTCTTTAACACTTTTATTGGCTTTTCTATGCATTTCTTCTCCTACTGTTTCTGCCCCCGTTGAATCTTTTCCTGCCATGCATTGTGTTACATTCCCCCATATCTCCAATATAATTGTGTTATCGGCACACTGGTGCTATCATAATCCTTCATGGTCAGCGAGGCTCTCTCCCACAAAAGAATAGGGGGAAGGGTCTGGGGGGTGAGGAAGAGCCATGGCATTAGTGGTGACAGCACAACTCTTTTCTCTGCCTGTGATCTGTTATTAAAGTTCAGCTGAAGCTTCTGACATTTTCGCACGCACGCACGCACACACACACACACACGTAAATATCCTCTATTTAGTGTAAAAGGTCAGTCCTCTCATCAGAGGAATGAGTTATCAGTGTGAGAATTGGCAGCTGCAGACACTTGGATTATATACTGGAATTGATTATCATTAATTGGTATATAGACACACTATTATTGTGTTATGAGATTATTAACCGTGTTGCAGTTTGCAAATTTCTATTTAGACATGTTTCAAATGGAATCTCTTTGATATTAACTGAAGTTCAGATAAATGTAAGGTAGGCAGAGAAAGATTGGATGAAACGCAGCTGAAAGAAGAACAACAAACAATACAATGTGTAAAAAGAAGAACAGAAGAGGAAGAGACAGCAAGAGGAAGATTACGTTTATTTGTTATTCCAACCTTATCCACATTGAAATACACTGCAACAGTATAAACTGTTTCTCTCAGACAGAGACTCAACATAAATCAAACATCATTCATTTCAGTTTGGTTAGATAAAAGGTTGTTGAAGTTATCTTAAGGAAGGATAATGAGATGTTAAAGAAGAAAAGACAAATACAAAAGGATGTGTGAGAAGGGGGTGCGAGACAAAGGTAACAGAGTCAATTTTGTGTGGGCCAGCTGCTGTAATGTTCAGTACTGAAGCTGAAGTCTGGAGGAAGGAGGCGAGAGAATGACAGAGAATGAGAAAGAAAATGATTAAAAGGGGAGGACGTTGAGGAGGATTGTTAGGATAAAGACAATTTTTGCACATGCACACACCTTGACTCTCTGCTCTCTCTTCTCCTACCCACATTGTTCTTCTTCGTTATTGCTGAACCCTGCTCGCTGCCGACAGGGCTGAAAAAACTCATCCTGTTAACCTCGGACAGATTGTTTTTCACTGGAATGCAAACCAGAAACTATGCATATATTTGAACAAAAGAAAAATCCAATATAGAACATTTCAGCAAAATGATGTGTACGCAGAGCCGAGACAGCCAAGAGGCCTGTCTTGTGGCCCCTTAAAGAATGACAATTACCTCTCCTTCATCAGTGGATATTCACTGAAAAAGAATACTCGCATTCAACATTGAAACGTTTACTGAGAAAAAATGTATCTTGTTTAAATTGCAGTGGGTTTTTTTGACGAAAAAACTAGTCTGTATTTATATCAGAAAGTTATAGGAGTGAATTGATCAACTATAGTGCACATTATTTATTTTATTATCTGAAATCAGTGTGTGCCCTGATTTTCTTCAAAGCTAGCAGAACTGACTGAGTTTTACATTTGGCTGGCTCCATCAATCACTTCCTGTGTCGTCTCGTTACCCACCCTGCTCCTTGGTTGTGTAATTATCCTGTCTCGATAGCCCCACTATGTCCTCCTCTTCCTTCAGCCGCTCATTTTCCCCACTTTAGTTCATGAGAACTAAAGAGTTCTCATGAACTAAGTACAGATCGCGTTCACACCGGAATAAGTCCCTGGGGGTGGATTAGGCAAATGAAGCCGCTGACGTCACTTCTTCTTCTTCTGCTTTGGGTTTACTGGCAGGCCGCAAACCACTTCACGGCGTATACTGCCGCCCAAAATCCCCGGCCGGAAGTCCCCAGAGTTAGGGACTGGCTTCTACTGAAGCCTTCCGAGTAAATCGCCAGAACGCCGACACCTCCTCATCTCCACCGCTCCCATGTTTTATTTTGTGTTGCCATAAATTAGTCTCTCTGCGTTTCTGCGCTGGGCTAATGCTAATGCTCATAATGCAATGCGAGGATAATAAAATGGGAGTTTTACGGGGTGTGGTTTGCAATCCGCCCAGCCAATCAGACATAGGAACCTTTTTCTCCCACGAAAGTACCTGCTCTCTTGCAGGGACGGAAAAGGGGGGTAAAAAGGTTCTCATGAACTAATTTTAGTTCTGGCTCTTTTTGGGTGTGAACGCGACATTTCGGAGCTATATCGGAACTAAAGTGGGAAAAGTACTGCGGTGTGAACGCGCCTAGACCAGTGCTAATTTGTGGTTCTATTTCGTATATGGCTTCACCCTCTAGGCTATCGCTATTGGGTAATCCCCCTGCGCCGCCGCGCAGCACTGAAACACTTGTAGTCCACACCCACCCGCAAGGTGGGCCCCACCCTCGGGCCTCCTTCCGGTATAAATAGGAAGGAGGCCCGACAACCTGCTCCCTCTTTTCTTCAGCAAACCACGGCAGTTACTGAAGCACAGAACAAAATTAATCATCATGAGCAACAACTGCGTCCGAGATTGTCCCTCATGTGGCTCAGGATATATCATGAGCTATGACCAACACGCAATGTGCGAATCCTGCCTGGGGCCAGAGCACGCGGACGCGGCTCTCAGCCAGCAGGTCGCTTGCTCACATTGTGCCCGTCTCCCATCAGCTGACAGGAAGCGATGAGCGGACGCTCAAGCTGCTGCAGCTGAGGAGGACGATTGGCCCGTCCAGGAGCACGTGGACGGCAGCATGTCCCTGGAGCCGAGTGCCGGGCAGGAGTCGGACGACTCCTACCCAGTCTCCCTCCATGGTTCACCATGCGGTTCTCCCCTCCCTCCTCTCCCCCGTATGGGGGAGACAGAGGCGGAGCGAGGTGCTGGTTTGGCTGCCGAGCACGCGGTCCCCTTCTACGTTGCCACGGCGCTGCCGGCGTTAGGTGGCATCATGGTGGAGCTGCCGGAGATCATCTGCAGGGCGGCCGCCTGCAGAGGTCTCCCCATTCCCCTAGGTCGGGAGAGGGTGGCTCTGGACGACATGGCCGGAGTTTTTTCCCGGGTTCAGACGGGCAGGAGTGATCCGGTCTGGCCGTGCTTCCCCGCCATTAGGAGGTATCAGGAGGGGGTGGCGGCGAACCCGAGGACCCTGAGGGCTCCGGTGTCCACCTTTGTTCCCTTCACTAAGGTGGAGGGAGGCCCTCTCTGGAGCCGAGCCTGATGGCGTTCTTTAGGGGTTAGGCAGGTCAACTTGATCGCCGGACGGCGCCCTACGTTGGCCTCCCCCAAGGACCAGTATGGTCGCCCGCCAGGCTGAACCGGGCGCATCAGTGTGCGTTTCAGGCAGTCGGCGGTGGCGAACAACAATCGCGTTGCTGTCCAACTCGGTGGTGACGCTGGTGGAGTGATCCGCCACCATTGGCAACCAGAGGAGGCGGAGGAGATCGGTAAGGCGGCCAGCACGGCGCTCACGCTGTGCGCGTCCGTTGCGGTCTCCCAGGCGAGGATCGCTGCGTGGATGACGCAGATCCAGCGCCACCTCTGGCTGCAGCAGGCGGCTGTCACAGAGCCAGCCAGAAAGGGTTTTACTGGACGCTCCGATCAGCCCGGACGGGCTGTTCGGACCCCAGTTCCTAGCCATGGTTGGAGTCCATGAAGGCGGCGGCGGAGCAGGCGGGACGACATCCGCCAGCACGTTGGCTGGCTCCAGCCTGCAGCGAGGTCACCTGACCACAGCGGCAGGCGGAGAGGTGCACACAGCAACCGCAGCCGAGGCGTCAGACTCGTCCGTCGGAGGCGGCAGGGGAGCCCCCCCGCGTCTCCGCCCCCCGCCAGCGGTTGGGTCAACGGGAGTGAGATATTCCCGCTCGTCGGGTGCTCCACGAGAGCCTCCGAGGAAGCAGAGCCGGTCTTGACGGGTTGCGGGGGATTGTGAGGGAAATAAAGAAAGCTCATCAGTATTGTGTCTCACATATCCCCCACTCTGTGTAAACCAGCTGCCTATAACCTATCGGTTAATAGCCAGCAGGGTTCGTTACAAGAGCCTGCAGTTTTTAATCTATCGGTTAATAAGCTGCAGAGCTCGGTAACTAAGCCAGCTGCCTCCAATCTGTAGATTAGTAGGCAGCAGGATTCACTGCAGAGGCCTGCTGGTTTTAACTTTTCGGTTATTAAACCTTAGAGCTCGCGGCATTCCTCTGTCCGAGATACGCCACCTACACACGGTCACAATAAGCCCATGAGCGCCGTTGTAACGCCTCATGTGGACGTCACTGCACACATCTCCACTCATCCCCTGAGCGTGTATGCGCTTCATGATGAGAGGCGGAGTGAAACGCAGCGTGTGAAGGCCTCCTCACAGCCCTTTCGCTCTAGGCCCACCTTGGGTTGCCTCACGGGCAGCGGCGGCGAGGGCTCTGGCGTGGCTCGTCGTCATGACGACCACAACACATCTCGAGCATGTGCACCCGCTCTCAGAGTGTTTCTCAGAGTGGCAGCGCGTGTGTCTGATGGACAGATGGATGAGCAGGCTGATCAGCAGAGGGTACACCCTGCAGTTCGCCTCCCCCCCACAGTTCAATGGGATACAGGAAACACTCCTGTCATCCCAGGAACAGTGTCTTGCGCTCCAGTCAGAGCTACGGGAACTCCTGTTGAAAGAGGCTATTTCAAGGGTTCCTCAAGGGGAAGAAAATCAGTGGTATTACTCCCGCTATTTTCTTATCCCGAAAAAGACAGGGGGAATGAGACCCATCCTCGATCTATCAGCTTTCAACGAGGCGATAATGAAAAGGCCTTTTCACATGCTGACGATCAAAAGGGTGCTAGAGTGTGTTCACCAGGGACAGGGAGACTGGTTCACCTCTATAGACCTGAAGGATGCATACTTCCACGTACCCGTCATCCCACAACACAGGAAATTCCTGCGGTTTTCATTCCAGGGAATATCGTACCAGTAACCGTCTGCCGTTCGGTTATTCCCTGGCTCCTCGCACCTTTTCAAAGTGTGTAGAGACGGCGCTGCAGCCGCTACACAGAGGAGGGATGAGAGTACTGTTTTACCTGGACGACCTGCTGTTGCTGGCTCGCTCGAGGAAGTTGCTTTACAGACGGTACAGCTCGTATCGCATCTGTCAAAGCTGGGTTTCATAATAAACTGGAAAAAGAGCTGTCCTCTTCCCTCCCAGAGTATTATTTACCTGGGTGTGGAATTAAACTCAGCCGCATGAGAGCGCGACTCTCACGGCAGAGAGTGGAGGCACTGACAGCTCTCCTTCGACGCGTCACCACCCCGCAGCATGGTGACAGCCCTCTCCGTGATGCAGCTGCTTGGCATGATGGCAGCCGGTCACGTGGTGATTCCCCTGGGTCTCCTTCACATGAGGAGACTCCAGAGGTGGTATATTTGCCTACGCATCGACCACGTGCGATAGAAGAGGCGCATGGTTGACCATCCCCTCCTTCCGTGGGTTCAGACTTACCTATTGGAAAAGTCCCCACGTCCTGTCAGCGGGTGTGCCCCTGGGCAGAGTTACGTCACACATCTCGGTGTTCACAGACGCATCTCTCTCAGGGTGGGGAGGAACGTGTATGCTCACATGTCCCTCCACATAAACATGCTGGAATTGTTCTCCGTACGGAGAGTAATTCAGCATTTTGCCCCGTTGCTGCAGAATCAGCATGTATTGATTCGCACAGACAACAGAGCCGCGGCAGCCTACATCAACCGCCAGGGCGGAGTACGCTTCAGCGCAGCTTCTGAACCACAGCCAGGCGGCTGTTGATCTGGGCGCGCGCACACTTGCTCTCCATCAGAGCAATGTATGTGCCCGGCGAATTTAACAAAGGGGCAGACCTCATGTCCAGAGGAGGTCCTCGCCAGGGGGACTGGAGCCTACATCACCGAACTGATCGCCCAGGTTTGGGGCCGGTTCGGGAGGGCGGAGTTGGATCTGTTCGCCGCACGCGGGAACGCGCAATGCACCCTCTGGTTCTCCCTGACAGCGCAGGACCACCCCCCTCTGGGGTGGACGCGTTCGCACATGGCCCATGGCACAGGGGACTGTTGTACGCTTTCCCACCAGTCCCGCTGATCCCTCGGTTCCTGGACTTAGTGCAGGAGGAGCGGCTGTCAGTGATCCTAATTGCCCCGGAGCGCACAGGCGCTTCCTGGTTTCCATGCCTACAGCGTTACGCTGTCAGGCAGGCCGTGGGAAATTCCGTGGCGCGGGGACGCTCTCTCGCAGGTGGAGGGAAGCGATCACCAGTCACCCAGTGATAGGCCAGCACTTATGGGCATGGCCCCTGAAACGGGAACACTTAGAGGGGTTGGGTCTCTCTCAAGATGTTGTACGTACCATTCAGGGAGCCAGGGCCGCGTCTACCAGAGCGTCCTACACAGCCAAGTGGGCGGCGTTCCAGCGTTGGTGTGTAGAAAGAGGACCCCATTACGTGCACCCTGCCTCATGTGCTGTCATTCCTCCAGCTGTTGTTGGACAGGAATTTGGCTTTCAACACAATCAAGGTATATGCGGCATGCCATATTATCTTGTCACGTGGGTTTCGGGGCTGGGACGTTGTTCAGTCACCCCCTGACGAAACGTTTTTTGCGAGGAGTACGAAGACTCAGACCGGTATCACGCGCATTGGCGCCTCAGTGGGATTTGGCTTTGGTGTTACGCGCACTAAGCAAAGCCCCATTTGAACCTTTAGATCAGGTTCCCCTTAAAATGTTATCAGCCAAAGTAGTACTGATTTTGGCTCTAACATCAGCGAAAAGGGTGAGTGATTTGTCTGCTCTCTCTGTGGCTCCGTCATGCCTCCGTCATGCCTCCGGATCCAAGGAGATGGCAGCTCAGCTGTTTTACGCCCTAACCCGGCTTTTATGCCAAAGGTCATCACAAGCTCTTTTAGGTCAAGAGTGATCACCTTGGATGGGTTTTTCCCTCCTCCTCACAGGTCGGAGGAAGAAGCCAAATCTCATCTCCTCTGTCCGGTGCGCGCGCTGTCTTGCTATGTGGCGTGCACGGCTGCCTGGCACCGTTCTCAGCGCCTGTTTGTGCACTATAGAGAGTGCTCGATCGGACAGCCTCTGTCTGCACAACGGCTGTCACACTGGCTGTGTGAGGCTGTGTCACAGGCATATGTCTCCTCTGGGGTGGAAGCCCCCGGAGAACATCAAGGCGCACTCCACCAGAGGAATTTCCTCCTCCACGGCTTTGCACGGAGGAATGTCAGTGGAAGAGATTTGCACTGCTGCATCTTGGTCTTCCCCCTGTTCATTTATTCATTTATTTGAGGGATGTCTCCCATTCCTCTCTGACACACCCTGTACTGGGTGTCCTGTCAGAGTGAGTGATGTCAGGGGATCCAGCTGTGCGCCTCTCGCCTGCCTCCATCACAAGGGAGAGAGCCTCCTTGTTCCCTCTTATAGGAGGGATGTTCCTTTTTCCTCTGACACATTTTGTACAGAGTGCCTGGTCAGAGTGAGTGACGTCAGGGATCCAGCTGTGCGCTCTCCTGCCTGTCTGACATGCAGAGAGCTGCTGTTCCCCCTCTATGGTCGCTGGGAAAGGTGGGACCTTCGTCTCTACTTTCTCACAGCGGCTGGTATGTATTGTTCCCAGTCTTCATCCCTTCAGGGAACATAGGCATGTTTTGCTATGTTCCAGGGACGGTGATGCGCCATTACGCATGGCACAACAGGCAGGGGGTGTTATTGAGTTGGTGTGTCTGTGCTTCTAGTGCCGGGCGGACCCAGTGGGGCGCAGACTACATCATGCTTTGCCCTTAACCCAATAGCGATAGCCTTAGAGGGCGAAGCCATATACGAAAGAGAACTGAAGTTACCTACTGTAACTTCAGCTTCTATGAGTAAATGGCGTAGCCCTCTAAGTGCTGGGCCCCACTCCTTCCTATTTATACCGGAAGGAGGCCCGAGGGTGGGGCCCACCTTGCGGGTGGGCGTGGACTACAAGTGTTTCATTTCTGCACTGGAGCGCAGGGGGATTACCCAATAGCGATAGCCTTAGAGGGCTACACCATTTACTCATAGAAGCTGGAGTTACAGTAGGTAACTTCAGTTTTGCTGTGTCAGCATCAGATCTCTGCTCTGTTTACTTGGTAAACTAAATCCTATAACTTGCTTTTATTTAGATTGTTTGATGATAATATATTTGCTCTAAAATGACATGCTAATTGTTTTTTCTAGTGATGAATTTGTTAAACCTGCACTCATTATAAAGTCTGTTTGGATATGATCATTAGCTTGATACAGGAGAGGGTGAAAGGAACATGGCTATTCTGTTTGGTGTGTCGATGTGCTGCATATGCACATTCGAAGTTAGAAAACGTAATCCAAATTACAAAAAATACTTGATGTGTATATTTGAGTATTATTTATTTGTTTTGTAATTTTGGTAACCTGTCCCTATGGTCAGGATAATGGCATGTTATATTGGATGGACAGTAGAGTAAATTCATGTGACTGAAGAGCATTCACATCGTCTGAAAATTCAAATTGTGTGAAGATAGCTTGCATGTCAATGCATCTATATATCAATTAAATATTGGGATTAAAACCTTAAATGACTTTTTTTGATGTGAGGCATCTTATTTGTTTGACTTTTCTGGCATGTTCTTATTAATATTGCGTAAGAATGTGACCTCAATTTAACATAATTTGGTCCTGAACTATAGCCGATTTTGACACTGTGTTAGCAGCAATGATTTGCAAATGAAGCACAAAAAAACTGCAGAAAACATAAACAAATAATCCAAAGTATGTGTGTGTATTTTAGTGAACACACATCCATAATGAATGTTACCTCGCTGTATTATGGTAATACATCTCGTTATGTTCCCAGTATTCCACTGTGCAGCTGACACAGATTGTTATGAGTCATTTCTAATGGGAATGCAAGAAGCTGCTTGAATTGGCTGCAATACAAAGATGCAGGAAACAGGCCTGCTATAATATGAAACACAAAAGATAATAAAGGACTGCCCACAAGGGTTTCAATCTTCACTTGAACTGTTTCTCACTGCTCTTCTCTTTCTAACTCTCAGATAAAACCGTGAAAAGAGTCTGAATGCACTCACAGGATAAAATCCCTTCCTCTCCATTTAACCTGATGAACCCACATTGATTACCATAATCAACGATGTAACATTAATTATAGATGTGTGCTCACATACTTGAACATATTTATTATTTATTCAGGTTTCCCTCATTAGTCAAATACTAACAAAAACACAATACTTGTTTGTTCTCCCTTGGCAAAGCCTGGCTGCTCCCACTGTTTGAAAATCTTCTTTCAGGCTCACATGTGACCCACAGTGTCTCTATGTCCACCTATAGCACATTCAACTACACTTTCACAGTTTTCAATAATTGTTGTGATGCCCTGTTTCTCCTCTTCTCTTTTTTCCCTACTCACAGCTGTGATTTTGCCGCCTTCACACTTGATGCCTGTTTTATCTCTCGTTATTTCACTGATGGACTATATTCCCTGCTTCTCCTCTTTACACTGGATGTGCAGGCACTGCCTTTTGTCTTTATGGAGCGACTCCCTGCTGGCACGGTGCCTAGAACAACTCTCTGATCTAATAAACAGCATAATCAGGCCACTTCTCCTGTCGGGGTGTTTCACCCGAGAGCAAACCCCAGAGGCAGAGGGAATTGAAGGTTTATGGCTCTAACGGGGACCAGCTTGTATAGGCCTCAATCCCTCAGTGTGTTAACCGTCTGTTGTATATTATCAGTGTGTCAGCTGTTGTGTGCATGTATGTTTGCAAGTCTGGCTGAGAGCAGCTGCTATGTGTGGACAGTGAAGTCTGTAGGCTGAGTCAAGAATTAAACACTAAAGTCCTCTCCCAGTGTCTTTGTTGCTCAGCAGGAGGTTCAGATCTGGAGGTTTGGGGTACAGCTCTTCTGCCCTCATGACCACTCATGGAGAAAGCACACCAACGCCCTCGTCTCTCTGCAGGAGGAACAGCATCTCTCTGTGGAGGAGGAGAACATTACTGGTGCTCCCGGAGCTTATTCTGATTCCCTGCTTGTCCTCCTCCTCTGCCTCCTGCTGCTGCCGCCTCTTTCCTCTCTGCAGTCCCTCAAATGAACCTCATTGCCATACCAACTCCAAACTTTAAGTTATAAATACCATGTGAGGTGTTTAGCTCCCCACAGAGCCACATATGGTACACCCACCATATTGGCTGTTGTCATGACAGCTGAGGGTATTACGGATAAGCTATCAGATTGTATATTTAGGTTCATTGTTTTGGACCTAAATACACATTTTGTTTTCTAAATATTTATACTTTTATTGAAACCAGAGCATTACAAATCATGAATCCAAAAATGTTCTCCTTTCAGTGGGTTTAGATTAGCGTGATGACAGGCTCTGCTTTCCTCTCACTTGCTTTTCACACCAATTGCCTCGCCATATCTCACCGAAATCTGTTCTTTAAGACATTTCTCAAGAACTGGTTCCTCTGCCACTGCTTTTCTCCACATCTTTCCTGGCTCAATTTCTATGTCAGCATATCCCATGTTAACTCTGCACAGACGTGATTAGGGTTTGAGTTCAGAAGAAAGAGTGCATAATAATCCTTCTGTTATTGCAGAGTTAAAACAAGACAGATGAGATTCAGTTTAACGTTATGTTACAGAACATGTTTTCTTTCAGTGTCTGAATTTCATGGATGTATAAACAGTCAAAGTGGTTTAATACATTCATGGCAGACAAGTCCTCCCAATTTATATGATGATTTCTCGTGCTTCCTGCACTCTGCGCTGCTGGACTAATGCATGCACAGTAATGTGTTTGGACCAGCTAGGGCTGGCATCCTCTGGTTTTAAACAAACAATGCTCAATGGAATATTGCTTTTGTCTTGTACAAACATTTTAAAGGAACATTTAGAGTTGGGAGGGTTGGGGTTGGCGGAAAATTGGAGGTTGTTGGGATACTGTATACCTTAAGCTTATTATTTACAAAACAATCAGGAAATTGCTTGTTATACGCACCATATAAGATCCTGTAGCAACATTATTTAGCTAGAGGCTGCAGAGAGTATTCGTTATATTCCTTATTTTGCAGATTTACTTCAGAATTTAGACATTTATAACATAAGATTTCAGTAAGAAGAAAATAACAACTACACCCTCTCATCTCAGCGTTGATAAGCAAATGGGTCTCAGACTGCTACTGGGGAATTGAATTAGTTTGACAGACGCACGATGAATGAGATGACACAACCTGAGGGCCCTGCTAATGTAGTGTATTATCTGCTGTGTGTTTAGAAATGAGCATGTATTTCAGAATAAATCACTTGGTAGGTGCTGGAAACTATAATGTAAACTATATAGACATAAGACAGCGTAATCAGTTATTTTCGTGAACATTTTTAGCTTTATTGTACTTTGAGTTAGAAATTGAGAAGCTAAATATTTTTGCTTCCAACCTTTTAGAAATACAATATATTCCATTCCATAAACATTTACAATTTTAGAGCAGCAAAAAAACACTGCAAATCTTTTTTGTTGTCAAATAACAAGTCAAAGTTATTTCTTGAATTCAAAAACCTGTAGTTATTTTTTGATGAAACCTTATTCCGCTCTTGTGATCTTCCTTTAACTGTGCTTTCTTCTCGTCTGTATTTGCTTTCCTTTTGGACATTCATAGTTTGGCATTGGAAAAATGGTTCCTTTCTTGAGGAGAGTTTACCACATAACTTACTGTTAAACCACAACATGTTGATTTAACACTAAGGTATTTCGTTCAATACATTACCGAAATATTTAACGTGTAAATTAGTGAGCTTTAAACTTTTGATTGGTGAATCAAAATGTCTAAAGCTCACTAGTTGCTGTTCACCCCCACTTCAAATCTGTATACTTAACTTAGCTAACCAATCTTTAGCTGTAGCTTGATGTTTAGTGCAGAAATACGTGAGATGTATACATTTTCTTATAAAACACTTATGGAAATAAGCATTGTACCCAAATGATTCTTATTATATAAGATACAATATTTATATGTATCCGTAGATGCTTGTGCATGAGTGTGCAGGCTGGAGTTTGTAAAATATGCTGCTCCGAGGTCCTAATTCAATAATATCTTGCTAATAAGTCGACCTGTGTTTCTAATTACAAATGTCATTAGCTGCTCCTTGTTTCTAATCAGCTAATGGGTGTAGAGGAAAGTGGTAATACTGCTCTATTTACCATTGACCTGTGCCCTTCGTGGTCAGGTCGTGACCAGTGTTACTGTAAAACCAATACATCCTACATTTCAAATTGAAGTTTACAAAATTGTTGTTACATAATACTCCTAATTGTATGTGTGTTTGTACAGGGGAAGGAGACAACAGAGGAGGAGGATGAAGTCGCTGTGGGGATGGACAAAGGCTTTATGGATGAATTCTTTGAACAGGTTTGTTTATCTCACCGACCTGATATCTCCATATTTTCTCTATCTTTCTATCTCTCTCTGTGTCAGTGACTATTATTCCATCTCACACATTTACCAGGTTGATAGTAGGCTGATAACTCGCCATCTTAAATTACAGTTCAGGACACACTGCAATCTGCCCGTTTATTATTTATGTCCTCATATTGAGTCTAGTTTTTCAGAGATCTGTAATCAATCTCTTCTCTGGAGAGCAGATATGATTTAGAGCTAGTGATGTTGTTGCATGGACGGTCGTTTATTTTAAAATTTGATTTGAAACAGACTTTATTGATTCCTCATCATAACACTGCTTGTCCAGCATTGGTGATTTCACTTATTTCTCTCTTGTCTTGTGCATACCAGATGTATGCACCTTTCCTGAATCTATGCATTCATATGGGAGTCTGTTCTCTGTACATGCTGTTCACATGTGCTGGGAACACGCCGAACATCGTGATGGCTCTCAGAGGGGGGGCTCCATTTTTAGAGCCTCTATATTGTAATGTAAATCTCCCACAGTGAGTGTCTTTGAAAAGCAGAATAATTTGCCTTGAAAAGGAGACATCATAATCCATTTTTATAGTCATTTTTTATTTATTTATTTGCTGTCTCTGCCGTATTTCTTATATTTTACGAAGCTGTGCTTCTGGTTAGTTAAAATGTCTTTGTTTGTCAATTACATGGTATCACATGGTACATGGGGTTTTAACTTTGAAGTATTTAAATCACCATTGCAAATGCTGCAACAACGGTAGGTATAAAGTGAGGTTGAACGCCATTTAGCAGCATTTGTGAGCTATGAAAGAGGTTTGACAATCAGCTCTTTGATATGTGAGTTTTCAAAGCAATACGAAACAATAAACACATCACCAGGAGAATCATGTGGGAGCGAGCCGCAGGTGCATCAAAAACTCGTTCAGACTAACAGCGAGAAGCAGCTGTCACATAGTGTAACTAATAAACAGGCATACGGACACACTGTACATAACACAGGGTACAACTCCTGCAAGGTGAAGCCACATGGTAGTTCTGGCAGGTAAAGAAGACATTTGAACCATTTAGTACACCTTCAAACTTCCTTCAACTGCAAACAAATAATAGGCATACTTTTTCTCACTTCGATTGCTCAAATGAAAGCCCCTACACGTGTCTGCAGCCTCAGAATCATCCTCGACCCAACCCTTCTTACCTTTTGGCAACTACTTAACCTAAACTGCTCCACCTTGTGAACATTGCCCATCTCCATACCTCCTTACCCATTACTCCATCCCTTCCAGACTTGACTAATGCAATAGCTTCCTCTATGGCTGTCCGAATGAAATCAGAAATACATTTCAATAAGTCCAGAACTCCACTGCCTGCCTGCTCACTTCCACAGTCAGGTTTGACTTCAAAATACTACGCACCCACAAAGCTCTTAACAACCTGGCCCCTCCCTTTCTCTACAGCCTGCTCTCCCCCACATCCATCCCCAAGCTTGGGATGTACACATTTAAAAAAGGTGAATAAATCAACCATTTACATTGTAAATCAGAGGTCAAAATCGAAGAGAGCAAAATGAAAACATCCTCTGCAAAAAGACGTTATATCAGCAAACGGGACATTCTCCAGCTGCACATTAATATTCTGTTTATGAATAAAGAAAAAGAGACGACTAGTTCAAGGCCCACATTTTACTTGCCTGACTTTTAAAAATGAATGCTAAGACCTCACATTGAAAATAAGGAATATGTGTCTCCCAGCTTTTCCATGCAACACATATTCTAGCAACACATATCCAAATACTAAGCATCTTCACATTGTGTAAAAGTGACAGAAGCAGGTTTGTTTCTTCTATACCCAGAACTAAATCTCTTTAGTCTGAAATTTGACAATCATTACAGAGGTATATATATATATATACACGGTATACCTTTTTAAATGACTCCTAAAACACTCTCATTATCTGATGTTTTATCTCTGAGAGAACACTGCAGTCTGCTGTCATTTGTCTCCTCTCATTTCTGTTTTGCCGATTCTGTTCTTCTGACAGACTGTCTTTATCGATCCTAGATACTGAAAGATAGCCCTCTTTTATCTTTCTGGAATCTCAGTCCATTACATATGCCTCCAGTGAGAAACTGGAGGATGAGTGAAAGTGGAGACAGCGGGATCAACAGAGAACAGTTTGAGACCGAGCAAAAAGCAGAAGGGATGATTTTGGAATGAGAGGATTAAGCGAAGTAAGACAGCTAAACTGAGGAGGGACAGGTACATGAGACAGATGGAGATATAGATGGGGAAGGGGGCAGAGGGAGAGCAGCAGTAATCACTTCTCACTCTGACGGGGTGCGTAAATTAAGCTTTTAGTAGTGTAGAGATTGCTGCTGCCTTCAACCCTTCACTCACAGCATAAACATGACACTCAGTGGGGGTATTGCTTTCATAATGTGTTTGTGGCATTTGTTTGTGCAGGCATGAATGAGGCTGTGTATTTAAGTATCATGTATTACACTGTGCATTAAGTGTGTGACTGTTGTTGTGTATTTCATTGTTGGGATTGCATCAAAGGATAAGGCTGCCTTTCATAATTGTTGCCCCATGCCATTATATTGTCATTTCAAAGTGAGAGAAAAAACATGTTTTCCTTAAAATCTTGCAATATTCTTCTATTTACTGTCAATGCAGTACATAAATTATGTGTGACTTACATTAACATTGTGAAATATGGCATTTGAGCTACAAAAATCTGGTTTCAGAATAATAATTTACATTTTTTACCTGAAAATGTATGTCAATGGCCCCTCAAGTTTTACAACAGAAACCGCTATCAATGAGTGTTTGTTGCCTTTGTGTCTTGCAGCAGTTAAGTACAATACACCATCTCTTAAGCATTCATGTTGATTCTACATTTCCTCTTAAAACTCATAAACCCACCAAAGCAGATTAACTAGCAGTTGGCTGGGAATTACATTCTAGTTTAGATTTATTGGTTTTGTCTTTTTATGCTTGACAAAAAATAATATTATACATTTACTATCAATACCATTTAGACATGTGGAAGAGCTTTTCGGTTTCACATGGTGGACATATCTCTTCATAATAAACATAACCAATTACGTTTATTCCTCAAATCTCATCTAGAAAAGCCTTGTACAAAGGCAAACTCGTCTGTGGTTCTATTAA
The DNA here is from genome assembly GCF_902827175.1 of Gymnodraco acuticeps. Lineage (NCBI taxonomy): Eukaryota > Metazoa > Chordata > Actinopteri > Perciformes > Bathydraconidae > Gymnodraco > Gymnodraco acuticeps. The sequence continues at coordinate 1,283,226 of NW_022990647.1, read as the reverse complement.
AAAACAAATAAGAGTGTTTAACTCAGCTGAGTGGTTGAATCACTAAACAGCTGCAATAACATCTTTACCTTCTACCATGTTGTTTAACAGCAGGTGCGACATCTGACGTATGCTGTGTGTAGCCACACTTTCTGGCGTTCAGTGTGTATGTGTAAGAACAGATCTCTATTATATGTTGACTTGACAGCTTTGACAGTGTGTGCACGCATGTGTCTGCAATAGTGATGCGTAGCTGAGTCTCTTATTGTATGCCTCATTGTTACGGTGTGTGCAGGAAGCAGGACCCAAATGCAGATTAAAGTGTCAAAAATATCTCCTTTATTTCAAGGCTATACTAGAAACAAAGACAGAACAGAACACTCACCGAAGACCAAGTCAAAACACAAGACAAACCGACAAAGACAGACAGAAAAACCAGAACTTAAATACACACAAGACTAATTATACAAACAAGACACAGGTGAGGAGGGAGGAGGAGAAACACAGGGACACCAGGTGCACACAATCGGGTAATAAGACACACCAGGGAAACTAACGACAGGGAACCACAGATAGATCTAAAGACAAAACACAATGCAGACAGAAAACCAAAGACAGATCTAGACAAGACACAACACAACACAGACAGAAACCGGCAAGACAGGAGGTGAAGACCTTTCAAAATAAAACATGAAACAAAAGACAGAAAAAGACAAGACAAAATACAATAAAGACAGATCTTGACACTCATGAGTTAAGCTGCAACAATGAGTATGCTTTAGTAAATTAATGATTATTGTGTTGTTAAATGAAAACACCGTTTTGAAAACTGCTCAGTCTGAATATGATATTTAGCAGATTTGTTTATACCATTCAAATGTTTTGGTAAAGCAAAATGGACCATTCAAGATTGTAATACATTGTGATGAGGCGATTAAATTATTCTCAGCCCTACTTTTCCTATTTTTCATGCTTTGACATGTCAGTACTCTTGTAACATGGTGTAGCAGGGCTCATTTTATGGCCCAAAAAACAATCCCTATATGATGCAAGAATGAAGTGAGAAAATGCAAGAAATATCCACTGTGGCCTTAAGCCTTCTTCTTATTATACTAAGCAAAAAATAATTAGACTAACTTTGATAAAATTAGATGACAAAGTATGAAACAAGCAATTTTCAGCTGTTGATTTTGGATGGTTAACGGTTCAATTTGTAGAAGATACCAACAAATCTCTTGGTGGATACAAGCATGTCAGGCTCATAAAGGAAGTTATGAAATGGACAAGTGTGTGTATGTGTGTCTGCTTGTTTATTTCTGCATGTCTGAAATTGGTTTTTCTCCCTCACTAATAAAATGTGCCTGATGTCTTATGAGGTCTGAGAGACACACCGTGACTCACTAACATGGTCCCTAAACTGAGACAGCTTTAAGTGGCTTCCTCTTCTGCTCACTTTCCGTCTCCTTCACTTTCTCTCGAGCCTGTGTTCATGTCTCAATCTTACTTTTTAACTTTGTCCTCCCTCCCTGCCTGTCCGTCCTACAGGTATTTGATTTTAACTACCTGTACTTACCTCAGTGTGCCTTCTGGTCTCTCCCCACTGGTATTCCAGAGCCAATTATGTTGTTATTAAAAAATATACCCGATCCAATCAACAGCTAATTAACTAGCTAATGGGAGAATAATGACCCAGGCTGAGAGCTCCAGAAGATATGGATTGAGTGCAGAGCTGTGAGGAGTGTTAGGGGAGAGCTGGGCTGCAAATGGAAAAGTCCAATAACAACGGAGGAGAACGAAGAGAGAACTGGTGTGTGGTGGAGCAGGTGGAGAGGAGGAGAAAATGATCGGTTGATGACAGACTGTGATGAAAGCAGATATTGATGAAGTCACTGACAGATATGCCCTGCTGCTCGTCCAGCTGTTACCTGAGCCAGAGGCAGCGCAGCTGGGGACGAGGCAGCAGGGAGGAATGTCAAACTATGTCTTGGTGGCAGATGATGGGGTGAAGTGCAGAGGACATGTCATGCACTTCCAGTGTCAGCTATTCTTAAAATATTTCAACATGTGCTTGAATCAATTATTACAAATTTGGAGAGATGTGTTCACTCTCCTGCCTAGGAGTTAGATTAGAATATAGATACCAGTCTGAGGTATGTCACTAAATACAAACTTGACACGGGGAAGATCATTCACATGTCTAATGGCAAACTACTCATTTAAATTCCAGTAGGACCCAGATGAGGGTGTTGCACTTTTTCTTTGTACATGTGATGTTTCGGTGTTGTTGTTGTTTTTGGTTTTGTTTCTTTCCTTTAACTGTCAAGTGGGAACTAAGTATTTTTTGTAGTGAGTTTTCTTGTTTTTCTTATTATCCTATGATACTGTGTGAATGAGAAAATATGAAGGACAGACCATATATTTCCATTTATTTAGTTTTTTTTAGAAAGGGGCAGGTAACATAAGATTATTTTCTTCTCCCTGCTCCCTTTCGGTCAATGGTGTCTTAATAGAGACATGTTTTGTAAACAATTATTATACATACCATGAATGGAACAAATAAAAATGAAAATGCTATTTTCATTGTTGAAGATATTTAGTTTTCATGTCATTGGTTAGTTGGTTCCTCGGTTGTTGTTGTTTTTGTAGTAGAATATGCCTGAGATTTTGTATGCACCTAGCCAGAGAAAAAGCGTGATAGCGATCCAGATTTTAGTTTTTTATAAGGACGAATAATTTAAACAGTTCACATTTCAAGTAAAATAAAATAAAAAGAATATACATACAAAATCAGGACAGAATAACTGTTTTTATATTATAAATGTTTTAAGTTTTCAATGTTAACTAATGAATGCTGGATTTGCTCCCATATGTTTTAAGTGGAATTATGATATTTGTGTATTTTCGAGCTAAACTCCTTGGTTGCGATTAAGGTATCTCTCACTTCTAAATTACATAATAATTCTTAAAATATTGTTACATCCTTGTGACAAGATGTTGGACAGCTTGAAGGAGAACTTGACTATGAGCCAGACATTACCGCTCAACATCAGCGGACAACCTCACTAATGCTCTCGTGGCTGAGTTGGAGCAGATCTCTGCAGCCAGGTTTCAAAATCTCATAGAAAACCTTCCGGGGAGTGTGGAGACTGTGTTTGAAATCAGCCTGTAGTTTTGTCAACACACGACACACAAACACAGAGATTACTTCACTATTTGTAAAGGTCACAAAATGGATGATGAATGAGACCGGATACAGTACATATGAAAAACTTTGAATATCTGTGTGTTCCTCCACTTTAGCCTGCTTCCCTTTGCTTTCATTCTGCCTCTAATACGATAATGACATTTTCTGTTCGGTTTCTATCAACATCACTCACACTAATCACTGCTACTTCCTGCCTCAGCACTGAGGAGATCTAAAGTGCCTCTCTCTCTCTCTCTCTCTCTCTCTCTCTCTCTCTCTCTCGACAGGTGGAGGAGATCCGGGGTTTTATTGAGTCTCTGGCAGAGAAAGTTGAGGAGGTGAAGAGGAATCACAGCGCCATCCTCGCTTCACCCAACCCAGATGAGAGTAAGGCTGTTTTTTCAATTTTGTATACAGTTTACTCTTGTTTTATTACCTCAAGCATAATTCACTCAAGTTCAACACACAGAGACTTTCACAACTATAGGGATGCAAAATACTGTAAACTGGCTCCTCCACTGGTTACAAAAAGAAATCCAATTCTCAGTTGGATAGAAGTCTATAAAACAAATTACACTAAGTCTCAATGTATTCGTTTAACAGTAAACATTTCCACAAGTTTCAAGTATTTTTCAATACAGCTTGATGTTTATTTTAATTGTATTGTCTGATTGACAGTTAATACAGCAGGGTAAGTATTAGGACGTGGCCTAGTCTTTTCAACAGCAACCTGTCAATCAGAATAGAGTGTATCAATGTGTATCCTTCTACAGCTCCATTTCACAATATTGTCACAGTTATCCTTCAAAAACAAATTGTAAACAGCTAACATTCATTTATTTCAAAGAAAGAACCATTTTTACATTCTTAAAAAAATAATGAAAACGAAAAGGAATTGGTCATAGAAGCAAAAGGCCTGCCTGTTGACTGTTGAGAGCCATCATTTCACACTAATCAGTGCTCTCTGTCCTTTTGAGCGTGTTAGGCTCTCACTGTGAAATCTCTTACACCCTTGTCCATTTTCTCCACTTTTCTGTTCCTCTTCATTGCTTCTAAGTCCTGTCTTTACCTGTTAGCCTGCCATGAACACCATCTCAGTTTATTTTACTTCTCTTTGCCCGCTTTAACCACTGTTCTCTTTACTTTTGTGAAGTACGTGCTGGATGCTACAATCCTTCTTTCCCACTGTCTTTCTGCTCTCCCATCTCAGTTCTCTCACACCTTCTCCTCTCATATATGTCAGAGCATTGATCTGGACCGCTGCTTTCACAAGGAGGATGTTGATCACACTAGTAACATCGCCCATTCCCTTTTCCTCTCCTTGATTCCTTGCACAAACCTGAAAAAGCATCGATCTGCTTGCAGCAGCGGGCATAAAATGAGCTCTTTAACTAGTCGTTGTGTGCAGATGACACACAGAGGGGAGCGGCAAGGTGCTGCATTCAAGATACAAATTATTCCACAGGTTTCTTCCTCTGTGGCTGAAATCGATGCTCAGGGTATGTGTGTCTGTGCCTGAGAAATGTGCAAAGCAAATTTAAATGTCATGGTCGTTCATTACACCGAGGTCAGCGTGTTTTTCGCTGTCTGCCGGTTGCTTTGTGATCACTGACGGACTGGACGGACTGGAGTTATCTGAATACCATCATCAAGGACCCTATCTCATGAGCAGCATTTGATGTTGTGTACGTGTGCTTGTGCAGTATGTGTGTTCAGCTCTTCCTCTTATAAATCTAATTTATATACCAATTTGCTTCATTTTTTGTTTGGAAACATAATGCGCCCCAGATACATTTTTAATCAAGCAATGAAGTTGGGGATTTTTATTTCTAAATTGTAAGAAATAAACTATTTGTTTTAAAGCATGACATTTTGTGCATAGTATATGTATCTGATATTAGCTCACTGTCAATGCTTTTCTGGACTATATCCACAAATAAAGCATGGTTTATGTTGTAAGGCAAGTCAATCAGAGAATCACCAATTCATCGTGATTGATTTCCTGGGCATCATGAATACCTGTAACACATTTCATTGAAAACTGTCCAATAGCTGTCAAGATATTTCACTGATTACACAAATGCATCACTGACTTGCTCTGTGGGCCAAATCAAACCAATATGCCTACATCTTTGATTTGGTACAGTAGGAGAATAGCAGCAATGTGCCAGTTTCTTCCAAGAAATGGTAGACGTTGGAAAAAGGGTATTTAAATAAATAGAGTTCCTAGAAATCAGGTTTTCTTTGCAGGCAATCAGAGCTTTGCAGTGCTGTCGTTTGTAGATGTGTGTGTAAAGTGTCTGTCCCTGTGACTGCTGTCGTAACAGTGACATTTCTGTGCGTCAGCCTCCAATGGAGTGTGTCACCAAAACTAATTGCACAATGACATTTTAATGTGAAGTCTAATTTGCTTTTAGATGTGCGCTGATTCATTTTTGTATTGAAAATGTTACGCATATCAAAGACCAGTGTGGTCTTTCATAATTTTTATATGAATGCTTTTTCTGTCGGTTGTTTTGCAATATAAAGTCTGGCATTATTTCATGTTCCTCCCTGTGGTGAGAGGAATCTGTTCTGTTTCTGTTTGTCTTACCAGACAGAACTTGAGTGTCTTCCGCTTTTTTTTCTCATGGTTTCAAATCTTAATCCTTCCCTTCTCAGTCTTTATCTGAAATAGGCGCTGAGACTTTAAGTGTGTTACAACTCAGCGTAAAATTGTACGGCGGTTAACCTTGTGTTTCTGTCACGGTTTCATAATCACATCACATCTCTCCAGCCACCACTCACCTGGCCATCTTTACAACCCGACCACCACCACAACTTCCTCTTACTCCCAAAGACATTCCCTCGTCATCTCCAGTAAACACACACACGCACACATTTCAATACAATGTGTGTATTTGTGTCTGTGTGTGAGTGCTTGTTTTTACTTAGTGGTTGTTAAGGATGTTGTGTGTTTGTGTGGGCTGTGCGCTGCATCTCTGAACGGTAGTACGTTCAGTAATGATAGATTAGGTAATAGCCATCAGGTCATAATGGGTATTGAACCTGTGTTTCCTCATGAGCAAATTCCTCTAATGCAGGAAGGGAAGAGACAATTGCAATTTATTTTTAGAAGCATGATTGAATTCACATGGGCCATTAAGTAATTGCAGTATTTGTTTCGTTTTCTAGCATTGTTTATTAGCTTTGTGCCGCTCGTTATTTTGATGGATGAGCCTGTTCTTGATAGATCAATGAAAGGCCAAAAGTCAGTGATGATTGCTTCTCCTGCTGGAGCATCAGTGACCTTTACGCTCAGCTTTTCCTTTGAGAGTGGGAGGATTATATATAAAATTAAATGAGACGTTTAGACGTTTGATGGCTGGGTACGGCTAATTGCCTTTAGCTGTCTTTTCCCTTCTTTCTTCACCTTAATGATAGGATTAGGTTGCATTCTACTGCCCAGCCTTTGTTGATATTATATCTGCCATTAATACTTCTATACAAGGTTTTTGGCTGGGAGTTGTGTGTGTGTGTGTGTGTGTGTGTGTGTGTGTCCTTCTGTTTTGTCTTTCCTCTGAATTTAATGTAGGTTGTCTTGTAAGCCCATGTGGGTTTGGTGTTGTGAAGCTGACAATTGAGCGGCCCGACCAAGCAAGGAGGCAGAGGCAGAACGTCCAAACATACAACCCGGTGTGGGCATTTATTAACTCATACACATGACACAGCCTCAATCTGCTGCTCCTGTGCGCACAGTCACCAGCCACCACACTACCAGCCTCCAAACAGACAGGGCAACAGAGCCTAAATACACACCCACACTAATCAAACCAACAGGACACAGGTGAGGGGGGAGGAGACAACACAGGGCACCAGGTGCACACAATCAGCAACAGACATGGGGATAGGGGAACACTTTTCAACATAAAACCAGGAAACAGAGACAGACAAACTAAAACACAGACAGATGCACAAACTACACTTTGCCACCAATGAAGCTACAGAATCCGTAACGGAGGCCGAGATCTATGGCCCCAGAGATCACCTCCGTTACAGGTGTATGTCACTAGAATAAAAATACTCACCCATAAGAACTGTTTTTGCTCCATTAGACAGTTCAAGGTTCAAGGCTTTTATTTGTTATACGTACATAAATACAGTGTAGTTATGTTGATGAAAATCTTAGGTCACAGGCTCCACAATAAAACAGAAAAACAGAAAAAATAGAGCAAGTAAATACAGAAATAAATAGTACAATTGTGAAATAGTGCAATAAAAGTCTACAAGTGATTGGAATATGATATATTAGATAAATCATTTCCAAGTAGCAGCCAGATGAATGTTATGGATTTTGTTTCAGAAGTTCAGGTGTTTAACAGTCTTATTGCCTGTGGGATGAAACTGTCCCTGAATCTGGTGGTTTTAGTCCGGATGCTGCGGCATCAGACAGAACAGTTTGTGGCTGGGGTGATGGGGGTCTTTTATTATCTGGAGGGCTTTCTTCCTGAGGCGCTGGGAGTAAAGGTCCTCCATGGATGGCAGCTCCGTCCTGGTGATGTTCTGTGCAGTTTTCTCCACCCTCTGTAAAGCCTTACGATTGAGGGCGGTGGAGCTGCCGTACCGGGCCGTGATGCAGCCAGTCAGGACTCTCTATGGTGCACCTGTAGAAGTTGCAGAGTATCCTGGAGTCCATGTTGAACCTCCTCAGCCTGCGGAGGAAGAAGAGCCACTGTCTAGCTTTCTTGGTGATGGTGTTAGTGTGGTGAGTCCATGTCAGTGATGTGGACCCTGAGGAACCTGAAGCTGCTGACTCTCTACCGTAGTCCCATTGATGGTGATGGGGGGTGTGTCCCTCTTTCTGCTGCTTCCTGTAATCCACAATCAGCTCCTTGGTTTTGCTGATGTTGAGATGGAGGTTGTTATCCTGGCACCAAGATGTCGCCGTCGGTGATCTGGCCGATGACGGTCATGTCGTCAGCAAACTTCACGATGGTGTTGGAGCTGTGTGTGGCCAGGCAGTCGTGTGTGAACAGGGACATACCACCATAGTCCATGTCCAAGTGTACATTGTTAAGTAGTAATAATAGTCAAAGCCAGAGAATCTGGGCTATTGTTATAAATAATGTTGTATAGTTTGTGAAAGGCAAAAGGGAATTTAGAAGTGTTTGATCATCTTACACTGAGTTTATGGTGTTATTTTAAAAACTACTGGGAATAATTAGTGAACAAAAGCACAAAACAACAAATTTCCCAACTAAATTCCAGTTAATTAATAACAAAAACAAGATCATCCGTCCACGTAATTACATCTCACACATAAACATGACAATACAATCACACTAAGGGGCAATTCTCTGTTCTACCACCAGCCTAACATGTATGTCTTTGGACTGTTGGAGGAAACCTGAGAAGTGATCATGAAACATTGATCCGGCTGCACTTAATGCTCTTCCTGTTTTGTACATTAAAACAATTTGAGACGAGCAGCTTGGAGCAATACTTGGCACTGCTGTCTATGTTACCTAGAGGAGGTAAAAATCAATGCAAAACTAACTGAACACCAGAGGGAATTTAAATGTGTGTTTTCTTTTAGCACTTCTGACTGCTGAGTGTTGGATCGTCTCCAACTGCTGCCGGCTAGAAAATAAGTCTACAATGTAAACTGAGCAGCTCAATGTGGCTTGTCGCAAACAAAGAAGAAAAATGTAATGTTCATTTTCTTTTGTTTGTATAATATTCAATTTTCACATCAGCATTTTCACTCTGGACCAGAGTCAACTGCAATTCCAGTTGTTTACCTAATACATGTTTGAGTATAAAGTACAAATACTCAGTTTTAATTGTTGCTGATCTAATTCAAAGTTGCAAAATTTACTTAATATTTTTGTTAAATGAAATGAAGAGAATCTGCTCCTTAACACTGAGAGTTTATTTAACAACATTTCTCAGTCTGTTTTTCCAACCACTTAGTGTTTGTGCCCTCTGACATCTCCTGCCTCCAGTTTCTAAAGAGCATCCTTACTCTGACTCTTAAAAGTCCTCAACTTGCAGCTCTGGAGAAGCTTGTTTTAATCGCAGCCTGTGAGTGTTACTATTTCTGGTATCAGATTTTGGCTGAGTGTGCTCCCACCCTCGCAGCGCTGTTTGCCAGAGCTCCTCCACCCTCACCCAAAATGTGAAAGTGTTTTAAAGCTCTCTGAATTCCCTTGGTTCTTCTTAAAGAATATTGTTTCTTTGTTTCTCTCCTTTATTGCTTTCTCTATTATCGCTTACATCTCTCTCTCTCTTAATTTCTGAAATGGTGCGCTGTTATAGCAATTAAAGACACTCATTTATACCGTGGAATAATAGTATCCCTCTTAAAGGGAGGTTAATAGGATGTCAAGTCCAAGGGCACACACACACGCACGCACACACACACACGCACAATTAAGCATATATAACGGAGGTCAAATCTAAAAAGATAAATGTGGCCCTGTCCTCTTGACTCCTGAGCCAGCGGGCAGTGAGGTCATGCCTCTTGATGGAAATGTCAAGTGTTGGGAGGCAGGGGAGGTTTCAGAGTGACGGTAACACTCACAGTTAACGTGTCTCTGAAGATGTTGCAGGAGAAAGAGACGGACCAGACTGTTAGACAAAGACTTAAACATGTACAACACCCTCATCTGTTCTTGAGTTGTGCCCAAATAGATATATCAGTTGTAGACACTATGACAACAAAATATATTGGTCTATTGAATTTCTAAGTTGATTCTTGATGAATAAAAGGTTAGCACATTTGCATGACAGCTTCCCAACACCTTTTACTTTATGTCTGACAGTGGATCAAGGTGTCGGGCTTCATTAAATATTAATTTCTCCTTGTTTACCACTATAAGGGAAACCATGTGTTTGAACAAAATCATATGACTATACCACTTTACCACTGGTAAATTACAACAATTTACAACACTAAAAACATCAAAACATAATCAAGTTGGTTGGAATAATAATGGCAACTTTGAAGTGACTACTGAATATCTATTTGTCCTTTTTTGCTCATGTGTGTATTTATTCACTATTCATCATAGAAAATGAGTAAAATCTGAAGTCTAAATGATCATTGTAGGTTAGTGTAGTGTTTTGTATGGCATTTACATTTTATCTCTGCTGTCAGTTTGTCATTAGCAAATATCAGGGATGTTTGAGGGATGAGCTCACATTCTGTCTCTCCGAAACATCAGACAACTGGACTCTAGACGATCAATAAGCGGTACAAACACTGGTAATATATTTACAGAGAGAGTAGAGGGAGGAAAAGAGAGGTAGCGAGATGAAGAAAAAGATAAATGACTGCAAGTTAGCATTTAGAGTGGCAGCAATTCACCCTGAGAGAGAGTGGAGGAAACAGAAGTGGCCTGGTGTCTCGTCGGGTGTCAAGGTACACTGACATTACACACACACACACACACACACACACACACACACACACACACACACACACACACACACACACACACACACACACACACACACACACACACACACACACACACACACACACACACACACACACACACACACACACACACACACACACACACACACACACACACACACACACACACACACACACACACACACACACACACACACACACACACACACACACACACACACACACACACACACACACACACACACATTGTGTCGATATAATAATAGACAGGCAAGAGGAAACCCAGATGGTGTTCTTATACAGGAGGTAGCTTTTAAGGTACAGCAGTGGCGGTTCTAGACCAACAGTTACATCTCTACTTTACATAAGGGTGTCTGCACAATCTCACATTACAGCAACAAAATCCTGCGGTTTTTGGCAAACCGAGTACCAGAAAATATACATTTAAAAAAAAACAAAAAAAAACTTTTCATTGTTAGGGGGGCCACAGGGGGGTCAGAGGTCAGTGTTAGGGGGGCACTGGCCCCCTCCTAGAACCGCCCCTGAGGTACAGGACAATAAAAGCTGCTACTGTAGAACCAAGGCTGGTGTCGGGTTGATGCTAAAGGAGTTGGCAAGAACTACCAGGATGTTCATCTTTATAATCTCAGATATATACTGCGGTCTGATGTAGGTACCATCTTGATAAGTAGACATGTTGGCTGATTTTAGTCCATGTGAAATCAGATGTCGGCAAACAAATACCAGTATAGGTCTACTCACTTCGTTGGCATATTGTTGGTGTCCACCACGCTAGCAGCTGTGATATTGGGACTGATATGCAGTATAAGGGGCAGGTTAAAGGAACAGTTTGAAATCATGGGAAGTATGCTTATTCATTTTCTTGCCCCTCTTGTGTCTGTACTTCAGATATAAACCCAGCAGCCAACTAACTTGGCTTAGCCTGGCACTGTTCGAAGAAATAACATTGAACATTCAAATTCATTCATGCTTTTCAGTGAGTGGCTCATTCATTAGTGTTAAGTGCAGCAATTATAACACTTTGCTGTGGGTTGATTTCACAAAGATGTAATGCTCATGTGCTTGTACTAAAGGGATTGGACTGTCTTATTACTGCTGCAATTCTTTGTTAGCTCAACCTTTTCGATCAAATGTCAATCGGTCAGCTTTGTGACTTCAGTGTCCTTGGTTGGAATTGGGAAGTGTTACATTAGCGTGTCTCTGTTAGGTCTGCTTTGGTTCTCTGAATTGTTGTCATTTGGTCTGATTTTGTTTGGGCAAAAAAGCAAATTGAAATTGTTTCCAGTTTAGTGCCAACTCCCGGGATGATTGAAGACGCCTGCAGTGTAATCATCTAACTATCAGTTACTAATATTATTTAGTTAGACATTATTACTAGTTTTAAGTCCTTTTGGGGACCTTTGTTGCATTTCAAGGATAAGTCTGGCGTTTCATATATTTTCATATTGTAAAATAAATAATATCCTAAAACAAACAACGGCTGTCAGCGTTTTTTATCCCCGAGCAAATTGGTTCTCACAGACGACACAAACCTTTTAAAAGTGTCACAAGATGGTAATTTTATTCTTTTAAAGGCTGGATCATTTCCATAAACAGACAAGCAATTTGTCTTCTTTTCTGGAACACCATTTATTTTACCTTTCTTCTAGCTTTTGCATTTCCTGCGTTTCTTCCTGCTTAGAGCAAATCTTTCCCTCTGCCACTTTGAAACAATCTGATGCTAGTGAGAGGACCGACTGCACACATCGCCATAGCAACACAGTCTTAATGATGGCAACAAGCGTGACCTGAAGATTTCATTTGAGAGCGTCTGGGAGAGGGATGGAGTGTGAAGCCACAGCTCAATTGACTCCTCAGTTATGCCCTCTAATATGGTTTCCTCTCACTTCTTCCTCTACTTATTAATCAGCTCTCTTCCTCTTTTTCAACGGACAATAATGAGGCTGAATCGACACTTGATCGCGCCGGTTGGCCTCGTCTGTTTGGTAACCACCATGGTGAAATCTAATCTAACTCCTTAACACACATAAACCACAAACCATAGCTTTACACACGGCGCCAAACGGCGCTCAGTGTTTATGTCATTATCTCTGAGATGCTGGTGCTGCTGACCTCATGGAGCAGGTTACCAGAGGTTGCTATGGTTACACAGAAAAGAGGGCGACAATTCTCCTTAAAGGTGTATCTGAAGTGGGATATGATTAAAAAAAAAAAAATCCAAATGAAAGATAACAGTTTGCATTCCTAGACAGATCATTTTTGATCTGCAAAGCAAACCGCACACGCGCACACACACACACACACACACACACACACACACACACACACACACACACACACACACACACACACACACACACACACACACACACACACACACACACACACACACACACACACACACACACACACACACACCACACACACACACACACACACACACACACACACACACACACACACACACACACACACACACACACACACACACACACCACAGCTTATTTTGCCCTCAGGACCTCAGCCCACCTCTTCAGCTCAGTCTTTGACCCTGACTATTTCTCTGCATTGGGGAATGTATTAAAATATATGCTAAGCATATTGTAGTATAGCTGGAGGCTCTCAAACCGAGATTGCTACGTCCACGTCTTAGTAAATGTTAAGATATGTTTCTAAGTCTTTTTTTCTTGACCCTTGTTCGTGCCTTACATTCACAGAAATGTGTATTACATCACATGAGTCAGGAACCTCTTTTGAACATTTCTCTCCTTTCTGTCACCTCATTTCCTATCATCTCTTGACTGAAAAAAAAAAGCGAAACATAAATGCCTGCCTATGCTCCAGCTATCTTACATTAACCTTTATTCAGCCGGGCATGATACGTTGGAAGTTATCAGTAAACACACGTCTACCACTTTGTTCCTCTGAGCTGGATGTACCACAGGCTGATGTTAGCTGATATGGTTGCAGTTTGTTTTACAGCAAAATAAACCTTTGTAATACTTTGCCAAACATGTTGTAATAGATGCTCTACCTCCACTGAGCTGTTATATTTGTATGTTATCATTTAAAGGGATAGTGGAAATGGAACCTCAAATAGTTTCGTTTTAACTTATATACAAGCATAATTACGTACCAAAACAATCACACCTGATTAAAAAAATATAATAATTGCCTTACGCATGTTAGAAGCACTTTATTGCAGCTTCCCCGAAGTTTTTTAGAAACGAAATGTTCGACTCAGCCAAACCGGAAGTGACGAAAACTTAGGAAGACGATACGATAACAAACCATGGCGTCTATGCAGAATGAACGTGGAAGGGCAAATATACCAGACAAAGAAGAAGGATTGTACGAGGTATCCAGTGATGATAGCGAGTCAGAAACATCCTCTCGGCTTTCCTACGAAAATGTCGTTTTAGGAACTGAATCTGAATCCGGTTCAGTAAGCGACGATGGTGACAATATTGAGCCAGACGATGGACCATTACGTCCTTATTTGTTCGAGCCCGAGGTGATGGTTCACGGCATGGGCAATGGCGAGGATGACCAGGACCAGGCGCCAGATGATGCACCCCTACGCACAAATAATCTTGACTGGTAGGTCCCTAAGCATAGCTCACGCATCTTAAGATCACCTGTAGCCTTTACAAATATTAATCATTGTTAACCAGTTAAGCCTGAAGGTCCCCCCAGTGGACCCCTCCCACAGTTTTTTTTTCTCTCACATGTCTCAGGGCTTCTTAACATTTATGAAACTATTAATGTTTCATACCCTTTTAAAGGTAAGAAACTCCGCTAACTGACAATAAGAACAATTGTTAGCTAGAAAAAACACAAGAGTAATACCAAGCCTTTGAATTAGCATTGAGCGAAACAATGCTAACTAATGCTAACGCTTTTTTACACACAACACACGGTAGAAATGCCCTTATTACTATCTTAACTGCACAAACAAGATATACGATTTAAAGCTGAGACTCCACAGATTCCACACATGTAATGTCATCACTGTAAGACCTCGAATTCCTGGAGCTATCAGCCAGAAAAGAGAAAGTAAACAACATCCGGTTCCAAAAATATTACAATAATTACGTCTTACCTTTTTTGATTTGTGATCAAAAGTTGTGTTCAACGGAATAAAAACGCATCTCAAGGTTAATCCAATGTCGTTGTGTCACGTAGAATTTTTTACTGATAATCAATCATCATATTTATGGCAATATACTCGGTACCATAATAAAGGTCGGCTATTCAAATGCTATTGAATGTCCGCCATTGTTTGTGCCCGTCTTCCTATGCTCTCGTCAACCTGATCCCACCAGAATGCGTGACTCCACCACGCAACCTTAACACCGCATTGCGTGGTGGAGTCACGCATTCTGCTACATTTACGTGTCGGCACCACGCAAAAAACCCCAATGTAAAGTGAATGAGGCTCTTTTGTCGTGGTGCACACACGCATTTCTACAACGTCCCGCAGTGAGCTTTTATTCTATAAAAATGTAAATCTACTTTATAGCTTGTAGTAACTCACAGGAGGCTTCTTTTATTTTATTTGTATTCATAATAATTTTTATTTGTCGTCAGAATGTATTATGGTGCATTAGTCACACATTTTTGTTCTCAAAAAACAGTGCATTGTGTGTAATACAACTGTGATTTTTATTAAATTAGTTAGTTTTTAAGGAAGGCCAGAGCTTCAGCTGTGTCAATAGATTGTTCCCTTTAGTTAACGTTATTTAAAAGATAATGATCATGTCCCCTTTATTGTATTACGAGCATCCATTCCCATTGGATAACGGAGAATTTTACACCCGGAAGTAAGTATTCTCCTTACTGTCGATTGATTTTACAGTGATATCTGAACTACTCATCAACTCAAAAACACCAGATTATCCTTGTTAATTACACAACATTGATTGGTTTAAATTGTGTACAATGCTTTTGTATTTTCCCCTTCGATTCGGAGAAACGAATATTTGTTCGGCGTTTTTGGATGGCAGAAGACACTACACTACCCAGAATCCTCAGCTATCGTTTGGGACTACACCATGTGCTCTGTTTGACAAACCCCGTGATCAGTCCTCAAGCTCTGTGATTGGTTGACCTCCAACTGCATTCCATATGAAAAAAAAACGTTTCGTAAAAGATAAAATCATACTTTATTCAGCAGTGCTTGCTTTACTCTTTGAAAGTCATCACATGAATGCATTGTAATAAATGGTTTGGCTGCATTAAATATTACACATCTATCGTAGTTCTTTATTTATCTACAGAGATCGGGCATCAGAATAGACCGGAAACTATTCTTTTACCGTTCTGTTTTAATTTCACAATAAAGTTAGTAGTAATAATCTGTTTTGATATTATTGTTTTTTATTAACTACTAGACCGCTGGGTCATGTTAAGACCATATTTTCTGTGTTACTGTGGGGTTTTTCCATCGCTTTTGTTACAAATATCAAAACAATAACAACATATATCCGTCGTAAACTAAACCAGAAACAGCAATATATTTTATTTTGTTAACACTTTAAACTTGACAGTTTTTTAACCCGCACCTCCTACTGGTTAAAGCACGTTATTACACGTTTGGAGTAATTGCAATGCAGGAAGATTATGTTGCTTTTTAATGACTGTTTAAAATGCATTTTTCTTAATGTCTTTCATTTTTGTAAAGCACTTTTGAATGTGTTATATTTGATGAAAACATTTAAATATTAAGAGTACATACAAAATAGTGGGAAAGTAGAAGGTCAATGATATAAATATAGAATAGAAAATATCAAGAAGATACTGTAAATAATATCTACAACAAAACAGTTTAGTGCCTGATAGGAGGATGTGCAAAACAGACAAACTAATAAGGCTTTATTTAAACATTAAAGAATACTTTAGGCTAAGGTCTTCTTTTAAATAAGAAAAAAGCGTTGGGGGTATCTATCTACAGATACATATTAAGCCTGACAAAGTGCTTAACGTCTAATATATTGCATGGTTTGTTTTGGAACTTGACAATCAACTTTCCTGCAATGTTAACTATGTTGAAGCATTTATTTTAACTGATATTATACACATTAATTATACTCTTATGTAGATAGTATAAGAAATGTGCAGAATATGACAGTTTAATGGTGGAGGTACACACATATTGATAGATGTCTTGTAATGCACTGTTGAGGAACCTGTGACCCAAGTTTTTCATTCATTGCATAACTACACCGTAGTTGTGTATATGATATGTCAATAAACCTTTGAAAATCTTGAAATCTTGAAAGGGATGTGCAAAATATCAATTATATGCAGTCTTTAATGAACGATTAGAGAATAAAGAGTAATGAATATGCTTTATACGGATCTGCAGATACATGTTTAGTCTTCTCGAGCACCAACTATCAAATATCTCTCCTGATTGTTGGCACTTGACAATCACCTTCCCTGAATTTTACTCAGGTGTAACTAAAGTCTGATTTAAGGGTTGTTTATATTTCACATCATTAATCCAAATCTGTAAAGTAACTAAAATAAATGTAGTGGAGTAAAAACACCACGTTAACCTTAAAGAAAGCCCTCAGGATTATAAAAGACCCCCATCACCCCAGCCACAAACTGTTCTGTCTGCTGCCGTCTGGCAGGCGGTACCGCAGCATCCGGACTAAAACCACCAGACTCAGGGACAGCTTCATCCCACAGGCCATAAGACTATGAAACACCTGAACTTAGAAACAACATCCATAACATTCATCTGGCTGCTACTTAGAAATTATTTATCTAATATATCATATTCACAATGTAGTGACTGCTTTTTTGTCTTTTGTTTTCTTAGTTATGTTCTCTTTTATATGTGTGTGTGTTATGTGTTATGTGTAACGTTGCTAACTTCTTGGCCAGGTCAGCATTGAAAATGAGATTGTATCTCAATGCTTTTATCTGGTTAAATAAAGGTTAAATAAAAATTTAAAAAGATTCCAATCAATCTGTATATAGACTCTTATTGCACTATTTCACTATTTTTTCTGTGTATCTGTTTTATTGTGTTGCACTGTTGGAGGAGCCTGCAACCTAAGGGGGGGTGGGGGGATAGGACACGTTCGATTCCTGTTTTGAATAGTGTGCCGTCGATGGGTTTCATTCCATTTCAAGGTGCTTTTTGACGCTCCGTGTAAACTTCGCGCACTGCCACTCCAACATCCAATCACAGAGCTTGGGACTGATCACGGGGTTTGTCAAGCTAAGCACATGGTGTAGTCCCAAACGATAGCTGAGGATTCTGGGTAGTGTAGTGTCTTCTGCCATCCAAAAACTCCGAACAAATATTCGTTTCTCCGAATCGAAGGGGAAAAATACAAAAGCATTGTACACAATTTAAACCAATCAATGTTGTGTAATTAACAAGGATAATCTTGTGTTTTTGAGTTGATGAGTAGTTCAGATATCACTGTAAAATCAATCGACAGTAAAGAGAATACTCACTTCCGGGTGTAAAATTCTCCGTTATCCAATGGGAATGGACGCTCGTAATACAATAAAGGGGACATGATCATTATCTTTTAAATAACGTTAACTAAAGGGAACAATCTATTGACACAGCTGAAGCTCTGGCCTTCCTTAAAAACTAACTAATTTAATAAAAATCACAGTTGTATTACACACAATGCACTGTTTTTTGAGAACAAAAATTCGTAACTAATGCACCATAATACATTCTGACGACAAATACAAATTATTATGAATACAAATAAAATAAAAGAAGCCTCCCGTGAGTTACTACAAGCTATAAAGTAGATTTTAAAAACGTTTTATAGAATAAAAGCTCACTGCGGGACGTTGTATAAATGCGTGTGTGCACCACGACAAAAGAGCCTCATTCACTTTACATTGGGGTTTTTTGCGTGGTGCCGACACGCAAATGTAGCAGAATGCGTGACTCCACCACGCAATGTGGTGTTAAGGTTGCGTGGTGGAGTCACGCATTCTGATGAGATCAGGTTGGCTCTCGTCATCACCCGAAGATTCCCGACGATTCCCGAAGTATTTCGTTTCATTGAGAGGGCGCAGTAAAATTGAAAATAAAATGAAACTAGGCGCATGAAATTAAAAAAAATTGTTTATTATGCTTATTTTTAATAAAAATACACAAGTTAAACCCAAAATTCGCGGATTTTCACTATCCCTTTAACATGATTTGTCCCAGTGAGCGTTTGGTGTAAGCTGCTGATTAGGATTCATCAGACATACACTGTATGTGTTAAATGTGCATAAAATGATGCCTTATTATATTAGTGGATCCTCCACTAATTGTCTGTCAGTGTTTTAAAATACCATGAAGAGCATTCCGTCTCATTTAGTGCAGCTGTAAAGGACAAAACATGCTTTTCTGATAAGGAGATACTTCTTATTTATTACAAAGTGTTTGCAAATATTTCATAAACATTAAACATCTAGTAGCAATTTAAGTTTTTCTTACGCAATGTATAAAATAATCCATTGAGGTTTTGTCTGTTATGAGATGCAGATGTTTGTGTTCTGTTCCAGTTTAGGGCTACTTCCAGTCTATTGTTAATCTTTATGATTGATGCAGCTTTAAAGAAGCAGGTAGCACACAAAAACAAACTCATTATAAAAAAGTACTTCAGGCAGTTTTGGTTTGATTTAATAGTTAGATTGAGTAGACCATTTTTTATGACTTCTGTCTTCCTGGGGTTATTTAACATATGGAGATTTTTTTTTATGGCATTAAGATTTTAAATTACTTTCTCACTGTTAATGTACTAAAATGGCTATCAGCGCTCCAGGGTAAAAGGGGGGAGAGAGGGAGTATGTTAAAGCTATATTCTCTTGTTCTTCTCTATTTCCAGACTCTATGTAGTAAAAACTAGATGGGTAACAACTTACTTTACCAATGTGTTACATTAATGTAAATATGTATTTATAAGAAAGGTTGTTCTTTAATGCTCTTTTATTGGCTTGTAACTTTAACAAATGTTGACACACTCTGTATGAATGCTTAATAGAGGTGGCTAAAGGGATGAGAGGGATGAAAGTGACCTACTAAACCTAAACATAAGATTATCTCCTATCCTCTGATCTAATTGTCTATGCAATTACAAAATACAATCTTTAAGACCAGCCTCATTTAATAAAATGGGTTTACTGCAAATTAGCATGACCTAAAAAATCTGATAAAAATGTGTTTTCGGTAAAATCCCCCATGTGTAACAATCTGAAGTGTCTGTGAAATATGATTATGAAACTGTTGGTTTGGCTGTAGCTGTAATAAGCGACAGAAGGGAGAAAAGATTAAAAGAAAACTTCAGTTCATCATAAGCAACATGGCAGCGTGAAGTGACAGTCACCCTATCTTTCAGAGCTGCTGCCTTTTGAAGCTCGCACTGATGAGAAGAACCGTCTATACTGTCTGTGCACAAACGTGGAAGATACGTTGTTTGTGATAAACAATCACTGACCAAAAAAAGAGAATCCCCAAATAGAGCTGCTGCGACGTGCCTCTGCGTTTATATTTGAGGTTTTTACTTATTATGAAATCGTTTTTGCATCCTGTTGTTGCCGAGGTGGTGCTGCAGTCCGTCGTGATTTAAGTAATTCCTCTACTTACTAAAATAGCAAATCTTACTTGTCAGCACCCACATGTACCCATCAACCCACATGAGTTGTATTATGTCTCCAGGGTGTGGGCCTAGATGGAAAGAGGACAGTGGACTGTGGAAGTGAAGGATGCTGGTATTCTAAATAAAAAGCACAAAGGAGTACAAGACATGCAGAGATATACTGAAGCTGATCATTTGCTGTTAGTCTCTGTTCAGAGTGACATTTAGAGTTATTTCTTGTGGCAGTATTGATTCTGCCTCGGTGAAAATGGCTGGTTTGTGTGAGTTAGTTAAATCCACAAATCTCTCCTCTCTCTGTTCTGTCCTCTTTCCCCAGAAACCAAGGCGGAGCTGGAGGATCTCATGGCAGACATCAAGAAGTTGGCCAACAAAATACGCTCCAAATTAAAGAGTGAGTATATATAATTATTCTGTTTTCAATTGCTGAAGCTAACGTAAAATAGTATGTTCAGTAGTTAATGAGTTGCATATGGACTTCTCAGCGTGAGCCAGCTCCATACAGACTTCGTTACACATTTTTACTTCAAAATACTCCCCAATAACTCTTCCCAAGTTCATTTTAGACCAGGAGCTTTGACGTTTGGCAAAATAGATTAAGTATCTCTTCTTCAATTTTCACCCAGAGGTGGTATATCACTTTTTAGAGTAATCTAATATCTAAGTTATGTAAGAGGGTCTCCTGCTATATTTTGCAGAGTAAAACTTAGTACATACAGAGATGCTTTGTGAGATATAAATGATTTTACAATACATAGATATAGGGAGGTTCCTACCACCAAAGTTGAAAATTAATCGACAGAAACTTAATCAACTACTTCTTTCATGAGTGTTTCATAATGAAATCACAAAGGGTAACAATAGAGAGACAGGGAACTGTAGCTTCTGACAGCTAGCATACAACCTCAGTTAAACTCAGTGAAGAGTCTGACTTGCTTCAGAGGTGGTGGATGTGGTTCATATGCATGGACACACTTTTGTTCACACTGGTGTGCAAACGTAACACACTAATGTTACGAGAACATACTTTGTGCAGGCCTAATGGATGAAGCTGGTCTGAGATCTTACTCCTTGACATACTTATAGTGTACAGTGTTGTGTGTATGTGCCTACAATTCTGACGCATGTTTCTCTTTCTCCTTTTTCTTTTGGCATATACCAAGAGTTTACCATATTCAAAAGCAAAGCTTCTGTCAATCACATAACCTTTTTTTACATTACCTAAAACTCTCTCCTGTGCCTCCCTAACAGGCTCAGTTGTCAAAGAATCGAGGTCAGGGATAAAAGATCTGTATACAGTATGTTTCAGGGAAGTAGAGCATAACGTGATGAGAAAGGGCTAGAAGATAATAGCCCCTTTCTCTCCTACTGCGGGACTAAAGCCATATATAAACACACTCACACAGTTTAATGTGCTCATACATGTACAGTGGTACACACAAGTGCTATCAATCAGAGCAGGCTCTGCATCACAGGCCTCTGACGCTCCGTCAGAGGCTCCACTCCACTCCACATCAGTTGTTGCCACAGGTTACCTTAGTGTGCGTGCGTGCGTGCGTAACTACATCCTGGGATAGATCCTCAAGAGGGACTCACGTCATTTACTGTACCTTTTGCCTTGAGATCACTTTCGATCTATGTCAGGGATTCAGTGAGTTAATTTACATTTTGGGGTAGTTTCAGACATGTAAACATTAGCGAAAGGGACACCCTCAAATTGCTTCAGAAGTTTTTTTTACTAGAAAAGAGTACAAAGCTCCTTTTTCAATTGAAAAATTTGAATTTAAAACTTTTCTAAAAGTACTTGTTACTTATAATGTGTGTTGAGAGTACAAACTAACTACATTTTCAGTAGGGTTTCAATACACTTTGTAGGTGAGATGAGCCTGAATCTATGAAGACACAGAGTTACCAAGATCAACGGGTGGCTTTAATAATTCCCACAAATGTTTTGGCAACATTTCAATGTTACAAATAATTTAGATTTGACTTTGTTTTCATAGTACAGAGAGGAGGCACTTACACAATCAAATGCAGTTTATGAATATGCTAAAAAAAAAATAGTAACCCAATTATTTATGACAAAGCTCATTATTGTCCGAGAAGAAGGCTGTTGCTTTATTGCTATGTTAAACTAAACAATGTGGATATGAATTGTTAGTTAACATATTATATGCTCAGGCTGTTTGCAGACAGGGAGGCGTACAGTAGGTTCACTCAGAGCTGCAGGTGTACACATCTCACAAAGGGTCTGATGATGGAAAATGTGCAGGAGCTGGTACAGCCGTCTCCTCCCAGTTCAAATGATAGTAACATTGGAATGTAAATGAGCAGGCATGACATCTCTGTATAATTCACATTCAATTGAGGATTGCTTCACATGGCCTCACATTGACAGTCTTGAATGTACGCTATTATGCTGGCAGTGGCTCCTCTTCAATTACTTGCTGAGGTGTGAATGTGAGGCAGCAGTAAGGAAAGTGCTGTTCAAGCAGCCATGTGTTGAATTAGAAATTGGTTAGTTTCTACAAAAGAAAACGGTATATTTGTATTTAATGTATCCATATATTTACATTTCTGTATCATCTTTTTTCTTAGATTCGTACTTTTATATGTTGTATTTTTTTCATACATTTTGTTGAGGGAGCCTGACATCCAAAGGTATTGCCAACAAGGCTAATCTGTATCTGATGTGCATATATAAAATAACTACAAACTAGATACTAAGATATCTGAAAAACAATTAAGGATTTTTATTACTTACTGAGAGTTATTACTTATTTTAGATTAAAAATTGGTTTTTAATCTCATCCTAATCCTAAATCCTAAAACTCTAAGGACACTAAAATCATCAGTGCAGTTTGTTTCATACAACACTTGTATTTGGTTTGGTGTAATGAACCTCTAAAGACAACTAACAAGACTGCAGTCATAATGTTTTATTTCATCTTTTTGTTCATTTGAAAAGAGAGCACTCTCGCTGATGTTGAATGCACATTTGATTGTATCTTTGCAGGTATCCAAAACTCCATTGAGCAAGAAGAAAGTCAGAACAAGTCATCAGCTGACCTGAGGATACGTAAGACGCAGGTACAGTTCAATTAAACGTACTTTACACTTATTGTTGCTCGCCAACATCTGCTTGGAACTGTTTCACTTTTACCTGCAGTTCCTCCATATTCCTCTCGCCTTTTAGCATGCCCACTGACTGCTTTGAGTTTAATTAATGTTGTCACTTCAGTGGGAACACACTATATACACAAGACTGACTCAGAATAGTACTACAGTATGTATTAGGGACACACTGACACTGAATGTCATTGTATGTTTGCACCTGCTGCTCATCGGTTCATTTACAATTCAAAGTACTTATTAAGTCGGTGTGTGATGCTGTTGTTCCTCGCTGTGTCTCCAGCACTCCACACTGTCTCGTAAGTTTGTCGAGGTGATGTCAGAGTACAACACCACCCAGTCGGATTACAGGGAGCGCTGCAAGGGACGCATTCAGAGACAGCTGGAGATCAGTGAGTAGACGTGGGAGACTAAACCCTCCACCACCCTCATACTGACTGCACTCGTGATAACACTGTGAGAATTACAGTTACACATCTGCATCTCTTCCCAGTCATAGTGTTGCAGTTTTCTAGTTTGTATCAAAACTCATGTGGATTTAGATATTCGTGCCAAAAGCTAGGTGTTATGCATATTTTTCTGAATTATTTATTATTTATCGTCCCATTCTTTTAAACATGATATCTTGGAAAGGAAATGTCTTAATATAAAACCCATCTTCCAATAACCTTAAGCTTACAAAGGCACTAAATAGATAATAGATCAACACCACTGGGACTTCACCAACTGGTTTTTGGCCATAACTCAATAAGTCATATGCTAATTAGGATAATTTCACACAAATCTCTAATAGGATCAAATTATGAATTCATGACATTTTGAACTGACATGACTATAACATGTAAATGTACTATTTGGTTAAGGCTTACAAGCGTGATCTATCACATGACAAACCTTCACTGAGGCAGCCACTTTCAATGGGCGGACATTTTTAATCAACTTGGGTCATTTCTGTCCAAAACAGCTGTTCATTTTCATTTCTCTTTCAACTATTGTGTTAAGTCTGTCTACCTGATATGTCTAAGGATATGCCAGTACTGCTATATACTATTTTATACATTTGTGATTGATGTAATACGTTTCTATGACTGGAATTAGAGACATGCAAACTACTGCAGCTCAAAATATTAACAACATAATTGGTCAGATTCATGTGTTAAAAGTAACCAGCACAACCTTCTGCTAGCGTCATAAACACTTCCCACACATTGTCTTGATAATTCTGTTGGTAATCGGTTTTTCAACAGTCTAAGTAAGCTTAAATGAATTGACAGCATCCACTCTACTGGGTATTTGTGCAGTTGGAATTATAAAACCACATGTTCCCTTATGTTCCCCCTTCCCACGTTCACGTCTTCTGCAATCTTGTTACCTACAGTTTGTTACATTTATTATTAATGAAAAAAGAGGCTTTAACGTGGTTTGTAAAAAGGTATTTACCTCAGTTCCTGGCCTTTATTGTCCCCAAGGAGACATTTGTCTGACAGGAAAGTATAACAAAGAACACAGACCATAAAATCTCATAAATATGTAACACAAAGTGCAAATATGCTGGAAACAAATGCTTTAGAGTGCCATTTGACAGCATTACATATAACTCAGAGAGTACGCCCAACCATTATCATCCCACCCAAAAAATTGGTGTTGTTGACAGAAATGTTTTTTAATTCTGTACAGTATGTTCATTAGAATGTTTCTGTTGGAATGTAGCAAAACAACAAATCTCACACTAAATCCTCTTTCCAAAACACGTGCAAACCCCAACACCTACTCCCATATACTGCACATGCCAGGTTGCTGCAGCTCCTCACACTTTGTGTCACACTGTATGCATAATATGAAATGACAGGTATTATCTGCAGGCCCCGAGCTCCTGGACCAGACTCTGACACGGCCCTGTGCCACGACGTCGTGGCATGCTGCATTGTGACGGCTCCTGCTGACAGTCCCTGTGATACAGTCACCTTTTACACAAAGCATGCAGGGAAAAACACTATGACTCATTTAGTGGTAATAGCAGAGGGGAGCAGGGGCAGTTAGGATGCAGGGCGCTTGGCACGGACGTAATTTCCTCTGGCCATCTGTCAGACTTGCATCAGGTCTGTGTGTGTGAGCACTGCCCACTAAGTCAAAAGAACAGAAGTGACAACACACAGTACTGTCTGGGGTTAATCAATAAACAAACACAAACGCATCCGCATGGAATTAAAGCACACACGTCTGACTCACTTTCCTCTTGAGCTCATCCCGGTTCATTTGGATTTGGTGTGTCAGCTGAAGGCGTCACAGGAGGCCTTAGCAGATACGACCTGTCGTCAGGGAAGGGATTACAACACACAGGATGGTTTGGAGACAGATTGAGAGCCCAAAGGAGAGGAAAACTTACAGTAGGAGTAACGGGGATTTGCTTTTAATGCATTTGAAGTTTAACAAGCCATCCTCCCTTCCAAATTCCCTGCTGGATTTTTCTATACATGAAAATAAGAGGGTATACAACTTTTCTTTGGAATAACTTAAGCAATAATGACATGTTAGCTTTCAATAAAACAGTGTAAGCAACCATAAATCGTTTTCTCCAATCCAAGCACTGTCTGCCTGATCTTAGACAAACATGTCCTTAAAACACTGCGGATGTGTGGGTGGAGCAACTTCCTTCCACTTAAGTATAATTGCATGCTAAAAGAGAGGCAAGGGCATGGGTGCCCTGACCCACGACCAATAGCTGTAATGTATCCAGGGAAAGTCTAAAGAGTGCCACATGGGGATTCTGCTTGATTCAAGTTACGCTTTTGGGTTCAAAGGAATCACATTTATCCAGTTAAGCTTTCCTCTTCAGATAACATTGGTCCTGATTTTGACACACTACAATTCCTTTGACAAGAGAAGTGTATTTCTTGTTTTGCCTACCCCTTTGACTTGTTTGTGTGCAAATCAATAGGAGTGTGTCACACACAGAGGGACACCTTGTCTCGTCTGTCGGACCCAGTATCGATGTTTACTTTGCTGCTTCACTCAGAGATACAGAGATAAGAGAAACAGCGAAGCGATTCTGTGACATACAGTTAACGAGTCAAGAGAGCAGCATTTTTGCCATTATTTGCATGGAAAACTGTGCCGCATTAACCCCAAGCCCAACTGCATTTGCATCTAATCTCACCAAATGCTTTTCTATATTTATTTCGAATTATTTTTGACAAAAATGGCTGCACTTGTTCAGGTTCTTCTGATACTGTAGTTTCCATGTACTGCGGATACTTCTGTCACATATCTTCAAGTCAAGCCCTTTATTTGCAGAATACAATGTATTATTTAACAGTTTGGATAACTTTGATCCCTTTCTTATCTCATTAATAAACAATGATTGTCATGAGTTTGATACGAAACATTTTTTAAATGGAAACCAGGCGATTGTACGGTAATTATGAACCTGGAGCCAGGAGATGACAATCAACAACAGATACCAGCACATCTAAATCTCACTCATCACACTTTGCATCTTGTTATATCCACACAAACATCGAAGCATAAAACTGACATGCTGTGGTTTTATTGGCATCCAGTGGTGACTCCATGAAATAGCACGGCCTTTTAAACCACATGACGTTTTAGCACTTTTTTATACCATTCAAACAAACAGACAGGATATGAATTAGGCAATAAACTAGGACAGAACATCTGCCTTTTGGCTCTAGCTTCATGTGTAAATGACAAAGTGATAAAAGTGATATCAATCCTCTTATCTAAATCTCGACAAAAACACAACAACAGTATCGCATCTAATTTATAATCATTATTTTTAGTTTATTAATAACTTCAAATACCACATTTATTTACCATCAGGATGTTGGTCAGGCATCACAGAGTGTCATTGACATTTGATTGTAATGTTTTATTTCCCTGTGGACACTATGCTAAGAGAGACACACTCACAATGAAATTGCTGCGAACAGAAGCCTTTAAACCCCCCCCCCTTTCGCTCTGCATGGGTGAACATTTGTGTGGTTTGCCTCATCACTCTGTTCCTTAGGGGGCTCACTTCATTTGTATTACATAACAATGGGAATTAAACAATACTGTTACTGGTAGCAACATAGTATGAGTGATTTAATTGCCCTTAAATGCTACGGTTGAAGTGAGACTTCTTGGCTTCATATTCGGCTTCTCGGGGTTTGGGTCTCCATGGTAACAAATAAGAGCCTCCCTCAGAGCCTGTCAGTGTGTGTGTGTGTGTGTGTGTGTGTGTGTGTGTGTGTGTGTGTGTGTGTGTGTGTGTGTGTGTGTGTGTGTGTGTGTGTGTGTGTGTGTGTGTGTGTGTGAAGTGAGATAAATAGGGTTGGGTAGCACTAGAATGCATTGGTTTGGTTCTACTTTGTCACTCCTCTCCAACCTTCATCCCCTAACTGTGACCCTCTTTGATGTTGTAGTTTTAGTGTTAATGATGGTGAGATTCCTTATTATCAGAGAGGCCTGGAGAAAAGGGAAATGATCATTGGTGAACGTTGTATATCACTCCTCTTTGTGTCCTTTCATTTGTAAAACTCTAAAATGTCATAGTTGAACATGAGTTGATTCTCAAGCCGGCTTCTGAAACAGCAGGACTGCTTAACCACAACTAAATGAAATTCATTGCTTTTATATGGATATGAAGTTTGGATTAGACATGATAGACATGGCCCAGTAAATGTAAATGCGCTCCCTGAAAAACACATGGACACATGTTCATGCACCGATCAACATTTGAGAGCAGCTTCATCAGTATTCTGTTCATGGAGGCAATCATCTGCTACGACTCCCAAACATCGTCACTCACCATCAACCTATACCTGCTCTGCACTGAGGCCTTCATCACACATCAAAAAACACAATACACACACTGATTAGGTCATGAATAGAGGTTTATATTTGCCTTCAAAATCTCCTGGGTGCCACAAATGCTGGAGGTCCAGATAGAAAAGGTAGAGCAATATCTGACAGTGACAGCTGTAGCTCCATTGACTTACATTGTTGATGAAAGGGAGTGGTCTGACGATTTACCTTGATTTGGAACTTGACTGTTTGGATGTCAGCAGCTGTGATAACTCATAAGCAAGCTAACTTAGCAAAGCTAGTGCTCTTGTAGTAGTTCTGGTGTTCTACGCTTTCGGCCTATTAAAAGCTCTCAAACGAAACAATCTCAAATGTGAAGGAGAAAAATCCAAGTAACATTTTAAGTAGAGAAATGCTTTCTCTAAACAGGAGAACACAGTTTTAAGCTCATTTTGACATCTGAACTCTTTTAGTTCATGTGTTTGGTTGAACTCCTGAGATTTTATGATGAAAGCTTCCTTCCTATTTGATATCAAACTCCTTCTCCTTGAAATGCAGTTACTTGCAGATGACTTTAAGTCTCTTTTGTCTATTACACCTCAGCTCGTCCTGTAAACCACGTAAAGGCTTGTGAGGGGTGCAGGGTGTCTGCACAGGGAGGAGATAGCCCTGTTCTGTTTATTCTGTTTCTCGCCCAACAGAGGATTTCATGTGCAGCTGAAAGATTGACGATGATGCTGACGGTGTCTGACTCTGACTTACAGTGTCAGTGGGGCAGAAATTAAGCACACGAGAAGCAGCTGTGAAGGCAAAGTCAGCGCTAGTAAATGTAGCAAAGAGGTGTCAGGGACTTGTTTATGAAGTGGGTCAACTCTCATCGGGGAAATAAAGATGGAAGAGGAGCAAACTCAACGGTAGGAAGATGTGCTGATACATGCTGGGTCGCAGGTGGAGAGATTGAAAGATTGTTTGGTGATTAAGGCACATTTAAGGTAGTGAAACAGTAGAGGATGTCACTAACTTTGTTTACTCTTAATTAGCTACACACCAGTATGCACACTTTTGCATCAATTGGAGGGGAGAAAATGTCAAAAGATTATCTTCAAGCATGAGATTCAGTTAACCGCTACAAGCTGTTCGGATACAAACATGATGTTTCTGACTCAGTATTTTCATCCTGACCTGTCTTCTTTTGAAGACCCTAATATGCAGTGCCTACCTGCTCTTTTAAAAAACTGAAAATGACTCAAGCTTGTACAGTAGGTTTTATAAGCTGGGGAGACAGAGATATATTCACAACAGAATACTTAGCTTGCATAGTATTCAGTTATTTTTTGAATACTATACAGTATTTGTAGTTAATGACACTTATTGTATGTCATGCACAGGATGAAAAAGGGTATATAGAACAAATGATTATGCAGTATTTAATCGTGAGAAGTTTTGGCTATATTCCTTGATACCGTATAAGCAAATCCATCCAATTCCACTAATTGGTCTATAGATGAAGAAAACATAAAGTAATGAGAGCCTCAGTAGCATTCTAGGTCTGTCATTTTAAAGCCTTTGCCCTCATACTGTAATTCTACAAGAAGACCATTTCAGGCTGGAGTTCACTCAGCTGTTCGGCTGTCAGTGTTTAGACAGAGCCGTGTGGATATGACTGAAGATGTGTTGAAGTGTGCATGTGGAGGCTAGTGGTTGTGGGCTTTAACTGAGGCTTGTGGTTAAATAAACGTCTCTAAACATTTAAGATGCTTGGTTGAATACTGACAAACCTAATACGGATGCACGATGATAGACTAAATAATGGCACTCTGGATTTTTATATCACATCTACCACTGTTCAGAGAGATGCATAAATAAAGAGTTTAAAATGCAATATGATTAATACTAGAGAGACAGATGGATAGAGAGAAAATGGGCATGTGGAAAGGAGAGCCACACAGCCTAGTTTTAATTAATCATCAAACAGACGGCTGGGCTGGGGGGACAGGGACTGCTATTATCATACAAAGATTTTGTATTTTCTAATGTGGTCTTCGTCAACTGGTCAAGAACCTTTAATCGGATGGTATTGCTCCTACACTTCTTAAATCCTGAGCTTAAACAGATTTGAATATCCTCACATGGTAATGCTCTTAACACCTACAGACATGATTGCTACTATGGATGTTTATGGATGTGTGTTTGCCGTTTTAGCTGGGAGAAACACAACAAACGAGGAGCTGGAGAGCATGTTGGAGAGTGACAACCCGGCTATCTTCACCTCCGGGGTAAGCATACAATAATGCCAACAAAGCAAATGTTTTAATCTACTTCTATTCCTCTCATAACTCTTTCCATCTGTTGATCCCTTTTAGATCATTATGGACAATATCACAGAGCAAGCTATGAATGAGATTGAGACACGGCACACTGAGATCATCAAGCTGGAAAACAGCATCCGAGAGCTTCACGACATGTTCATGGACATGGCCATGCTGGTGGAGAGCCAGGTGAAAACATATTCTCTACCTACAGCTCTGTGGTTTGGGGTCCAGCCAAATGCATGTCAACACAAACCTGCAAACACATTCATAAATTGGCGATACATTATCCAACATGGACGCCACTGACGACATAAATAAGACTTACAAATCCAGTTTGTAGATTTAGTTTCTCCCTGTCAGTGGTTTAAAAAAGTGCCTTGGCTAATGCAAAAGTTCGGAAGCACACTGTGTTCACACAGTGGTGAAATCATTAACCAGCCATCCAGCTGCAGCAGCTTCTCCCCGTCGTGAAAATAACTCTTCTTCAGACAGACGCAACTGGCAGTCAATTTACATACAAGTTGTAGAGCGTATTTCAGTCAGGAGAGACATGTGAATAAACAAAAGATAAAACATCATTACAACAGATGATATGTGATGATAAATCATGATAAAAAGTCTTCAACGCTTAGATTCTGCAGAAAGGTTTGTAATGGAGGGGCGTCTGCCATGAGCAGCAGCAAGATACTGTTAATCACCCGATGATGATGATACGGCAGAGTCTGGGTGGCTGTGACTAAAGAATCTCTGCAAACTGGGCTGAGAAGGGGAGGTTGAAGTGTAACGGCACTAAAGGCAGAGACATCATCTTATTTAATAGGAGACAGAAGAAAGATAATAGGCCATCCATGGAGGTGTGTTGCTGTGCTACTGGATAGATGTGACCAGCTGATGAGATCAGCTGATAACATGATTGACAGCCTTAGTTAATCACAGGAGGAAATGATGAGTGAGCATGATGAGAGTAGGGAAAGGCAGGATATTTAATAACCTTGATTTTAAATAACCTGCAGGCCTAAGCATACCAAATATTATTCTTCCTCACTGAACCTATGCTATTTTCATTAGAGTTAAAGCAGTGGGTTCATCAGTGCTGAGTGTGTGTCCAGAACAGATGTTGGTGCACAAATAATGAATGCCTTAAAATGAGCTGATAGGAATTTAGTCATTTGGGGATTTATGCCATGAGTCCATTTTTAATTCTAATGCTGCATTCAAGAACTGGGGGAAATATGATGTTGGGGTCTTTCAAATTGGCCACTAATTAGCCTTGATTTAACTTGCTGTTTTATAAGAGACTTAAATCATAAACAAACTGTAATTTTTGCAGGGTTTTGTAAATTGAAAACACATAATTCTCCTGGGGTAGAAATATGATTATGTTAGAGAACAGAGGCTCTATATACATTGTACGGTGGAACTTGCATCATGCAGTGAGCAGTGCACATCATTGCATGAGTAATATGACGTTCTCTTATAGCTTCTTCATAGACACACATATATATTTATGAGTTGCCTTTACTCTTCTCAGTGAAGTGTCTTGCTTCATGTAAACCTGTATGTCTTGCCTGTATATGTGACTGTATGATTGTCTTAGCTGAACCCCCACAGAGATTCACTGTTTCCCTCAGAAGAAATACACATTATGAATTATGCAAAAGTTCTGAGCTCATGCATAAAAGATAATATGCTAAATGACAAATATGAAAGAACATGGTTGCATTTAAGTTATTTGAATTATAGCACAATGCAATAGCAGACTTCCCCTCATAATTGAAGTGTTGGAGTGATAATTGTGTGTGTGTGTGTGTGTGTGTGTGTGTGTGTGTGTGTGTGTGTGTGTGTGTGTGTGTGTGTGGCCTAGCATTACTATACTTGTGGGGAGCTAAATCTGTTTACACAGTCACGTGTGGGGACTCGCCTCCCTTATGGGGACAAATTGGAGGGGAATCATTAATTTTAGGGTAAGGGTTAGGCATGTGTTGGTTATGGTTAAGGTTAGGATAAGTCTCCAGGAAATGCATGTAAGTCAATGTAATGTCCCCTAAAGTGATGTGTGTGTGTGTGTGTGTGTGTGTGTGTGTGTGTGTGTGTGTGTGTGTGTCTTTTTCATTGTGTTGTCACAAATATGAATTCCCTACATGTAATTAGCTCAATTACTAACTTTTCCCTTATTAACAGAGCACCACACATTTAAAGATTATAATTCTGTCTTTTGTTAATTCTGCCTTCCTGAGCTTTGCACTCTCTTTTCTCTCTGCTTCTACAACACTGTCATCACCTCAATGACTGTAAGCTCTCGAGAACAGAGAACAGCGATCCCCTCCTAATGCAGAAAGGTAATTTTCGATGATTCCTAATTTGTTCTTTCTTTTTTTATTCTTGAATCACAGTTGCAGTGGATGCATGAAGAACTGTAAGGATTACCTTAGTTGTCACTAACAATTTTCTTTTTAACAATCCTCCATCAATGCTTAATTTGAAATATGGACTTTCTTTATTAATTCATGCTGATTAAAACATGGTAAATCACATTCTGCTTTCACAAGTTAAGCAGAGCAGTATGTTTTCCACAGCAGTCTTTCCCATTCTCACACATATTGGCATCAATGTAATTAAAATAGGTTAATGTAATATCATTCTTATGTGGTTGAAGTTGGTATCAATGTGAGCTCTCACCAACACTACAATGACTGTCTCTTTTTTATTGTTCAGGGTGAACTGGTGAACAACATCGAGCGAAGTGTGCTGGGCGCTCAAGAATATGTGCAGCAGGCAAAGGACAACATCCCAAAATGCAAAAAGTTCAAAAAGACAGGCAAACGGGTGAGATTGAAAATGCATATTCAACGAACTGACTAATTATTTCCTTTCTCCCTTTCTGCTTCCCCTTCTCTCTACTTCTCATTCTCACCCATTATTCCTCCCCTCCCTCCCTCCCCTCCTCTCCATCTGTATCCATTCCTCTTTCTACTCCTGCCTCCACATCTGGCTCCCTCTTTCTTCTTCCTGTCTGCATGTCTTCCACACCTCCTCTTTAACTAACCTCTCCTAGGGGGAAATGATAGACCGCATAGAGTACAATGTGGAGCACTCAGTAGACTATGTGGAGAGGGCAGTATCAGACACTAAGAAGGCGGTTAAATACCAGAGTAAAGCCCGGAGGGTGAGTCTCATATACCACGAAAAAAATGCATGTGCACAGACGTGCTATCACATGAATAAATCACTTCTGATCGTTGCATGTATTGTTGGCAGTGTGTAACTGTGGACAGAGTGTGTGCATGTGCTCTGCATGGTGAGCATTTGTGTCGTGAGTGTAATCTACATTTTCTACAGCAGTGATTTCAAACCAGGGGTATGTGTTCCCCAGAGGACCTAGCTGCAGTTTCCAAGGTGTAACCTATATCTAAAAACAAACAAACAAAATAACACAACTGAAAAACCACTTGCTGCTGAGAGTTTGTGAAATCTGATAAGTAAGCAGTAGGATGAGCTAAATAAATAACTTAAAGAAGGGATGCAGTTTTTGAATGTCCAACATCAACCTCCAGATTTCGCTCTTAATACATACTAAAAACTACCAAAAACACAATATTGTTTTTTTTCACTTTGGTTTTGCAAGGATTTCACATTTATTCTAGTGTGCTTAAGAGGTGCCGATAAGTGGATATTGTGAAGCTTGGACAGAGGCAGGGGAGCTGTTGATCACAGTGTGAGTAGATGAAGGGATATTGAGCTCCTCTCAATGTGCTGTAGGGACAGCAGACAAAAACACTTTGAACGACTGGACCACTTTTCATAAAAAGGGTTATTTACTGCTAACTTCATTTTGACAACCTGCACCACAGTGGAACAACTCTGCCACCTCCTGGTTTATACAGCAACACTCAAAAGTAGAGGCATTTCATACATCACATGAACCTTATTTACAAAAGGGTCATCTACATGATTTTATCCCCACTCATAATTAAAGACTAATATTTTTCTTTCTTTCCCTACTTTTGATATTACTCTCAGTTTCTCAATCGTTCTCTTTCTTTATCCAAAGAATATGTATCTGACACAATGCGCTCCTTTCCCCCCATCCAGAAGGTGATGCTGATAGCGGGTTGTATTGCAGCAGGTGTGATCGTCCTCATTATTTGCCTCGCAGCTGGACTCAGTTAGGACCCCTAGAAATCCATAGAGCTGTCGATGCCTCCCTCTCAGTGTGAAATGTAGAAAGTGAGCTCTGTCTTGCGCAGTCAGTTACTGCTAACTGCTAAAGACAGTCGAATAGTATGTAATCAAATATTTTACATTTTATTTACAGTTTTTATATATATAATATATATATATATACTTTTTTCAAATACCTTGAGGAACTTTCTTGTGCTTTGTGTCTGCTTGTGTCATGATTCACGTACTTTTGTCATGTGCATGTTCTGCATCCTGTATTACATGTTTTTGTATACATACACAACTCTGCAGAGGTGTGATTTCATTCATTGATCATTTAAAAAATGGTCTTGAAATAAGAGCAAAATATTTTTTTAAGTGATAAAATGTTTCCCTTTATAAAGTATTAAGGAAATATTTCTACTGTTTGGGAAATACACTAATTTGCATTTAGGTGAGAGGATTGGTTAAGATGATGTGTAACAACAAGTTGCATAACGTTTTCTTAGCATAGAGCAGTGACTTCTGATGTTATTCACTTATTCAAAAAGTTTCACGTTTTTGGGAAAGTTTGAAACATATAAAATATGTATGGTTTACTTTTTTTAAAGTTGTTTGCAGTACCACGAGTACCCATCGCACTGATTGGCATGAAAGTATTTATTTTGACATTTATTTTTGGAATTCAAATTAACTGAACTTTATCAATGAGCTTAAAGACGTGCTCATATGTGTGTGTTGTTTTACCTTTGGACATAGCCACACACTTTTCCCCTTTATTATTTAAATTAAGCTAAGCTGACCGGATGCTGGCTTCATACTCGTTTACAATAGTGTGGTATCAATCCTCTCATATAACTTTGTTTCATACTCAAAGAAAAAATGGACAATCTTGGTAAAAATCGAGCCGGTGTATAAGACTGCTGTAAGCCTTTTTCTTGATGTAGTTCCACGCATATTATACAAATAGTGGCTTTAAATATGAAAAAGATTCACATTTGTGGATTGTGTAAATACATGTTGTTAAATTATTTATGTTTTTTAAAGTAGATGATGTGGAAATGCTTCTTAACCACAGTCACATTCCAAAACATCCTCAGATACATCCTCAGATACATTCAAAGTATTTATCCAAATCTGAATTTTGTCTTAATTAATAAAACATCTTGTAACATGTGTTAAAATAAAATACAAAATCATATATCTAACATGTTTTCCTCTGCTCCCCATTTGCTGCCATGGATGACTGTTTTTCTATTCTTGTTTACACTTTACAGAAGAAAATTATGATTATTATATGCTGTGTGATTTTGGGAGTTGTCATTGCCTCTATTGTTGGGGGGACGCTGGCTTAAACCTCAACCACAGTCACACAAAGACACACAACCACACACACACAACAGAGCAAAAACACAACCGATACACATTTTCTGTTTCCTGTTTTCATAAATGCAAAGTTAAAACATGTTTAGCGCAAGGTGCTTTACATTACTGACACATTCTGCGCACGGCGTACAGGGCCAGATGTGTTTTCGCATGAGTTGCTACTTTGTAAATGTGTGGTGCTGCTAGGTTTATCTGAGTGTTGAATGTTGTCAACAATATAATGATGTTTCCAAAAGTGAATTCTTGAATGAAAAGTTACTTAGCGACTTGTAACACTATACTAATACATTCCAACTTCCAAATATGACAGTTATTCGGTTGTAAAGTATATTTTGTGTTGTACAGGCAAAAAGATGGGCCACTAATCTGCAGTGTTTTCAGAGCCACGTTATCTATAGATACATATTTATTTTTATTTTACTCTCTGTCTCTGATGTCCTCTACCTCCCTTCAAAAGCTCTGCATGGTTTGGTTCACTGTAAAGTAGTGTTTATTTTCTATTGCAAAGGGGACGACGTGTTGGATATTTTGCTTGTAGAATTGTCACACTGCCAAGTATCTTTTGTCGTTTAACTTCACTCATCTGGCCTAACCAGTTGTGTTACGACATGCTCTATTTTTGTGTGTGAGTGTGTGCATCGGAAAGAGGATATGTTCATTTGTAGTTTCATGTTTGAAAGTACTGAGTGGGATGAGAACATGAGCGTTTGATATTAACCACCTGTGTCTTTGTTTTGTATAAAGTGTAAACAGACTCTCTAACACTGCCAGTATGTTCAAATAAACTGTTCAAAGTCTAGTCTGATATGGATTGGTAATTCTGTTCTGTAAGTGGCAAACCCTTGTTGTTTTATGTATTTTTATAAACCACGAGCTTTAAACAGAACATATCTTTCTGTCAAGCTACTTTATTTTTATGAGTGAACATGGTGCGTCAGTGAAAGCATGAACTTAAAGTAGCCCTGTTAAAGACTCTCATGACAAGCACAGACTGTACCCATGTGACCATGTTGCCTACTCAACGTGTTGCCTTTGTGTGGTATTGTAATGACATCGTTTTGTTTGTTTAATATGAGTTTATTTTTTATTTTCAAGTAAAGTTTGTCTGAAAAATCCCATACAGAGTTTGTGCATTGATTTTACAAAGACATGATGTTTAGGTGTTTAAAATGGAAATTATTGTATTTTTAAAAACAGTTTCATAACTGTGGCATTTCTGATAAGTCTTAAGTCCCGGTTTCAGATTTATGAAGAAATGTTTCATAGTTTACATGTTAGCTGTTGTGTTTATCTGGGTGTAAACTGTAATGTGTGGACGTTTGGTGGGCCTGTAAGTATAGATTAAATAATCATCATGATCAGAGTAAATGTTGTCACACGTTATTCATCTGGTTTCTCATTTTAGCCAAACCCAAACACAGCCTGCAGGTTTTATAATTCTGAGGTTTGTTATATACTGGATGTTGTCTTTACGGAGGGAGGCTCTTGTGGTGTCTGTTTAAAGTGATGGTGTGAAACCATCTGTGGTATGTGTTGATGTTAAATAGCCAGGTCCATCTACAACTGGTGAGGAAACATTGATTGATGCTATAACGTGTGGCCAAAAAAAACATTTAATTTCTCTCCTTTCCATGAACCTGTTCAGTGTATCTAATATGTGTATATAGGTCAGAGTGGCAAACAAAACTAAACTTAGCATCACTACCTTATAGTGAAGGATTCATACATTTTCTGATTATGATTTGTTTTTTTCGTAGCCAGAATATTGATGAAGTATTGAGTATCTGCTCCCACACGGTTAATATAATTAAAAAATATATATGTTTTAAGAAAAGGTAGTTTTGAAAGTAGAAATGCTTTGGAATTTTCAAGCAAAATGACACTATATACAAAACCAATAATGAATATATCAAATGATTACATACTGTGGTGCATCAACACTGCAAGCATATTATTAGCTACCGTTATTATCCCATCACTATCACTGTGCTTTATGATGAACGTTTTAGTGAAAACATAAAATTCTACTTTGTTTTATATGTAGACCTGAGACATCAGCTAAGGGCAGTTGAAAGTCTTTCAATTAGTGTACAGTTGTATTAGTGTATAAAATAATGTAAATACATGTTTTGTTTTTACAAATGTAATGTTTAACATCAGTTATTATTTGTTTGCTTTTACTGTGAGGAAAGTGTTAATGGACAGTAAAATGTCAAAAGGACATACAGTAGTTGCCCAACAAAAATGGGAAGTAAATCCTTACAATAAGAGAAAGAAATTGATATTAGGCGTCTTTGAGCAACTGATAAAAGCGCTTGATGAATAAAATGTATTATTATTCTAATTATTATTATATTGTATGCGTGTTCAAGACAGGGCTGGACTGGCCATCTGGGCATTTTCCCGGTGGGCGGACGTGCCTTTTGGGCCGACACGTCATTTTTTTTTTTTCTGAAGTCCCGGCCCATAAGACGGGTAGATTGGCCCTCTGTTTAAATGTTTTTAGTAATTGACACTGGGCCGGCCCAATCAAATCTTTAATCACCTCCCCCTTTGGCCGCTCGGTGTGCATCATTAAATCACGCCCCCAGGAGGTGCCGTAGATTGAAGCCTTGCCGTAGATTGAAGCCCTGTTCGCGGGGATGCGCAAACGTGACGTCATCGCCTGTATTGAGCGTTCGTCTAGTTTAAAAAGCTTTTCTCTCTCTTTTGAATGATATATTTCCCATCAGATTAAACAGCAAACGGCTGAATAAATAATGTGCATACAATTGCGAGGAGGCTCGTTTTAAGGACACTTTTC
The DNA here is from genome assembly GCF_902827175.1 of Gymnodraco acuticeps. Lineage (NCBI taxonomy): Eukaryota > Metazoa > Chordata > Actinopteri > Perciformes > Bathydraconidae > Gymnodraco > Gymnodraco acuticeps. The sequence goes on along the minus strand of NW_022990647.1, from coordinate 1,244,393 downwards.
AGATAGTCACAATCTTCGTATTGGAACAAACTTCCGTTTTTGAGTGCAGTCCCACTCTGTTATATTCCTCCTTCCTACAGAACAGACAATGACAGGATAATATGTGATTTGTCAATAGTCCTATTTCTTAAAACCTTCTCTGTTGTTTAAGTGTCTGATAACCACGAATAGTAAGCAATGATATAACAGTAATTATATCACATGATCATGTCAGACACTGTGTTATTTTCAATCAAGCCTAAAAGATAACGTGTTCAAACTGGCTTCACTCACTTGAATTGCTCTTTTGAATATCATTTTTATATATCCCTACTCAACACATGTTTGTATTGTAATGCCACTCGTATTTTTTTCCAATTGTATTTTAAGGTGACATTGAATGCTTTTAAAGGTGCCCTAAAATAAAGTGTATTATTGGTGTCAATAGGGAAGATCTGCACTGTTCTTCAAATCTTCCTCAGGATAGAAAGTCTGCTCTGCCGGATTTGGAAGCCCCTTAGATAGTCACAGACTCACCAAAATCACACTGGTGCTTGCTGTTCCCCTCTAGTTTGTGCTCACCAAAGCATGTTACTCTGGGCCTAGCATTTTACTAGAGGGGAACAGCAAGCACCAGTGTGATTTTGGTGAGTCTGTGACTATCCTGGCCAAAATTACAGCGGGCGCTTCAAAATCCGGCAGCTCTAACAACTGCACTGCCGGATATGGAAGCCCCTCTTTAGTTTTTCACCTGCAGGGCCCAGAGTGAAATGCTTTGGTGAGCATAAACTAGAGGGGAACAGCAAGCACCAGTGTGATTTTGGTGAAGTTGTGACTATCCTGGAGAAAGATATAGGGGGGGTTCCAAATCCGGCAGGAGAAATACCTGCTCTGAACATGTTATGTATGAGAACAGTGCAGATCTTCCCTTTTGACACCAATAATACACTTTATTTTAGGGCACCTTTCAAAGCATTCAATGTCACCTTAAAATACAATTGGGAAAAAATACGAGTGGCATTACAATACAAACATGTGTTGAGTAGGGATATATAAAAATGATATTCAAAGGAGCAATTCAAGTGAGTGAAGCCAGTTTGAACACATTATCTTTTAGGCTTGATTGAAAATAACACAGTGTCTGACATGATCATGTGATATAATTACTGTTATATCATTGCTTACTATTCGTGGTTATCAGACACTTAAACAACAGAGAAGGTTTTAAGAAATAGGACTATTGACAAATCACATATTATCATGTCATTGTCTGTTCTGTCGGAAGGAGGAATATAACAGACACTCAAAAACGGAAGTGTATTCCAATACGAAGATTGTGACAGATCTGAAAAACGTGTCCTTAAAACGAGCCTCCTCGCAATTGTATGCACATTATTTATTCAGCCGTTTGCTGTTTAATCTGATATATCATTCAAAAGAGAGAAAAAAGCTTTGAAAAGGGTGAAAAAACGGCGAACGCTCAATACAGGCGATGACGTCAGCTTTGCGCGTCCCCGCGAACAGGGCTTCAATCCACGGCAAAGCTTCAACCTACGGCATAACAGGTGTTAACATAACACCGGCCGTTGAAGCCAAACTGCATTGTTTTTCGAGAAAAACAAAAGTTCGAGTTAGAAATGGCGAAGGCCAAGCGAAAAGGGGGAGCAGAAAAATTGCGGGCAAGAAAAAAGCAGGCCCTTCGTGCTGATGCTGCCGCTTGTGTCAAAATAACCGACATGTTTAGTACAGGTGCAGGTCCATCTTCTTCTAACCCGTGGCCAATATTGGTGGTGAGAAAGATGATGAGAGAGTAGAGATGGGCGAGTCATGATTCATCCGGATCATTAACCCGGATCCTAGTAATGAGCCGGTCGTGACGAGTCTCCCTCTCGATTAACCCGAGTCCTTTGAGTCCTACACCTGATGTGACGTAACAATTAAAACTATAAATTGCGTCACTCTTTACTCTCTTTATAACGTGTACAATCACATTACAACGTTGTTGTATCCAGAGATCCAGCAGACTCGTCGCCATGCACGAATCAACAGCAAATTCAGCCCCTCCTCCGGCTCCTGCGAGAGTCCCGTGAGCCGTGAGTCGTTGGACTCGCGGGAGCCGTGAGTGAGCCGTGAGCCGTGAGTGAGCCGTGAGTCGTGAGTGAGCCGTGAGTCCGCAAATCTCTGAGTCTGCTGCGACTCGTCGAGGGAGCCGTGGGACTCGCGGGAGCCGTGCGAGCCGGAGGAGGGGCTGAGTCTGCTGTAGATTCGTCTGCTGGATCTCTGGATCTGCTGCCTGCTATATGTTACGGCTCTGAGTCCTCGTAGGCTACTGGTCTCTCTCGATCATTGACCTGGATTCACGGATCCCGCGATTTTTCCGGCTCTAAATTAAGTTTCAGTGTAGACTTCTAACAAAATGGTCATGTTGTGCAACAGTCTCCTGTAATAATATCTGCATTTCCAATAAGGATCTTACTTGGAAACTCGTTTATTTTGAACATGGCACACAAAAAGAAACAAATGATAGAAAATTGCAAAACAGTTAGAATATATAAAATGTAATTATACAATTATTATTATTATTATTATTATTATTATGAAAACACAATTGTGCAAAATTAGCTTAAGTACAGGAACATATTAAAATAACTATATACATATAATGCAAAACACTTATTTTTTTAAATGCACACACACACACATGTTTTATTAAAGCAAAAGACACTGTGTAGCGGAGGTTAATGTAACGTTAGTTTAATATGCTGGTTAAATGCAACAACTTTTCGGTTTCACCGGTAGGATTTCTACGGTCTTGGTCATGCTGACTCATATGACTCATATGACTCAAATGACTCGTATGATCCAGATCTCTTCAATGATTGACTCAGAAGACTCCGAGTCCATAAAATGATCCGGATTTGCCATCTCTAAGAGAGAGAGAGATCAGCGCGAGTGGGGAGAGCGAGGGGAACTCGCGGTAAGCAGAAGCTAAGAAAATTAGGAAAATATTATTATTAAGGTTATGATACTCTGTAGTTATGGAACCCATTAATATCCCTTTGATGAAGCACTAATAAGACAAATATTATAAGAGAAACATTCGTTAGCCTACAAGCTAGTAAGCTGGCTTTTTTAGGTTTTCCTTGGCAAGTTAAAATATAGCTTAATGGGACTCTGATACGTTGTCTCATTGAAAGTTAACCAACATTCATGAACAATTACTGTCAGCTGGCAGCTTGTTTTGTTTAGTTTATTTACTTATTTGGTTATAAGGGCAACAGTGGTCTTTTGGGACCTGAAAAATGTTTGTATTCTTTCACACACACATACGGGTTTTGGGCCGACGGCGACACCGTACTTCCGGGAGCCACCATTTTACGCGAGGTGCAACCAGGCAGAGGTTTTAGCCGTGTTACTTACTTGTTAGTTACAATACTTTGAAGATGATGAAGTGGTGTAGTGCTGGGACTTGTAGAAATCATCATTGGATGACAGATAGTGATGGAAAATCCAAGTTTTCTTTCTTCAAGTTCCCCAGTCACGAAAAACAGCCAGGACGGAGGGCCCAGTGGGCGAGAGCTTGCGCTCGCGTCGATCCCATCACTCACAAGTAGTGATGTGTCGGTCGCGAACGAGCCGGCTCAAAGAGCCGGCTCTTTTAAGTGAACGACGGGAGCCGGCTCTCGCCCGCGAACGAGCCGGTTTTTTTTTTTTTTTGCGGAGGGATCTAAATCGGCATGAAGGCACATTATGCAATGTGCACATTATCCCGCTTATTACAAGGCCACATTCTCAACAAAGTAACGACATGACTCCCAATATTAATTGAAATGCTTTTATGGATTTAGAAAATGATTTTATTGATTTAAAAAATAGTTGTATGTATTTATTTAAATTGACATGCATCCGCTAAGAAAAATAGTCCGTTGTTACTGTTTGAACTAACGTAGCAACGGCAGGAACTGCTTCGATAGTGTTTTTGAGGAGCTTTTTGATTACAGATTTGAAAACATCGTTGCTTGCTTTAAAAGTAGCACAATTCATGATGTCAAACCTTGGAAAGTATCTAGATATCCCTGCCCTAATGGTGCCAAAGTAACTGCACACTGAATATGTGTCGCAGGTTTGATGTCTATGTCTGGGCCGCGCTGCGTAAAAAGGAGGGTTTCTACCCCGTTACTTCTCTTCTTACTTCTACCTCTTCTGAGAGCCCATCAGCTGATCTCAAAGCACGCTCCCCTCTCCTGCAGGGGGGCGTGGTTTCTATAGCTAATAGTTACTGAAATAGAGCCCTGCTGTTTTGTCAGGGCCTTTTCTTTAAATATAATTTTAAAATGTCGATACAGTAGCCCCTTTTTTAAAATAGCCTAGTTTTTATAGGTGTTGCTATCTGTTTTGTGTAGCGTGGTTCTACAAGCAAGTCAGTGCATTCATTGGGTGGTATCAGAGAGTTACAAGGGTCTGTAAATGCAATGAAAACATTTGGCCACAGCAAATCATTTAAATTAAACATGTAATTTTCACTTTTGAATACTTCAGTACAAAGGATGTATTGAATAATTTAAGTGATATATGTGTACACATATACATCATTAATTAGTCAAAACAGGGCTACATTTGATTTAATTAAAAGGTATAATATGTGGTAAACTGAAGAGCCGTTTGGGAGCCGAAAGAGCCGGCTCTTCTTGGTGAGCCGAGCCAAATGATCCGGCTCACCAAGAAGAGCCGGAATTCCCATCACTACTGAGTGAAGAAACATTTACATTCAACATTTAAATCCCGCTCAAAACCAGGAGGGCTTGGCAGTTGGCGCATGCGCAATTCATTTGCAGTCTCGACGCGGGGGAGTGTGGTTGTCTCCTCTCTGCTCTGACTGCAGCAGCAGCTCTGCTGCGGCCAGGTAACTGTCAGTCTGAGCGCCTGTGAGTACTATGGGAGGGAGGCGGGGCTCACGGCAGCACCCGCGGCTCGTTAACTGCAGAACAATGTGAGTCTCCAAACACCAGAAAAGTCGCTAATAACACCATTATAAATCGCTAGATTAGTCGTTAGTCGCAGTTTTGACACAAATAAGTCGCCGGAGGGTTTGGAAATCTGCCAAATTTAACGAGAAAATCGCCAAGTTGGCAACACTGCCAAGGACACCGTGCAATATGTGTACATCTGCTCGGCACACTTCATTACTGGTAAGTTGAAGTTGTATTTCAGAACAACAACTATGTTTATGATTAATCTGATGTCCGCCGCTAGCCCGGACTGGACCAAACTACTGTTTACCTTCCTCTACAGCAGAATCATAGCATGGTAGCATAGCATCATGGTTGCTCTTATCTGTTTTTCAGGGCAGCCTTCCAAGGAGCTTGGCCATCCAGATTACATCCCGACCAATTTTGCTACGCCTGGGAAACTACCAACAGCTGACAAGTGCCAGAAACTGAGAAGGTTTTCGAAAATGCATGTATATACTGATGATATGCCTGGCCTAAATCGAACACTGTAATACTGTTGTGATAGATGTGAAGTATACAATTTTACAATAACATACCAGCTGTGGGTAGGTGTTAGTTATCACCCCTGGTAGGGCTGTGCAATTAATTGTATTTTATATAAATGATATATATAAATATAAATGTATCATTTATTTAATTTATGTTTGTATTGGTTTTTCAGTTGAATTATACGTTCAGGGTAAACAACAGTTAAAAAGATACTGTTCAAATTATTATTTGTTTTAAAGTTCAATAAATTGATTTTTCTAAGTCAATGAATAATCGTATTTAATAATCGTGATATCAATTATTGACCCAAATAATCGTGATTATGATTTTTGCCATAATCGCACCACCCTAACCCCTGGTATATGTAATGTTTGTGTGTATTAGGTTCTCGAATGCTATGTGTCGTCATGGCAAGAAGATGCTTGGCAAAGCAAATGGGCCCTCAAAAAAGAAGTGCAGAGTGGCTTACGCAGTCCCTGTTGGAGTGCAGGACACATCCCTTGCATCCTCCGAACCTCCACAGCATCAACCTACTCCTGTTTCGCCTCAACCGTCGACCAGTTCAGTGTCTCCACCTTCCGTGCCTCAACAGATGCTCTTTGATGAGATCTCTGCACTCAGGGCGGAAAGAGATGCTGCTTTTGCTGAGAGGGACCATGCTAGGGCCACCCTCAACTCTATCCGGCTGTCTTCTAACACTGTTGCTGAAAACAATGAGAAGTGTCAGTATTACACCGGACTAACTTGGCCCATTTTTCTAGCCACTTTTCAATTCTTGCTAGTTTCAATGATATGCAAAGGTACCCCATCCATCCCCTACATTGATCAGTTTTTTTTATATGATAGTGAAGTTGAAACATGGCATGAAGTTTGAGTATTTGGCAGACCAGGTAGGCATCCCTCAGAGCACGCTCATAGATCATTTTTGGAAGTGGATGGATGTAGCCTTTGTGAAACTGAAGCGTGTTGTTAGTTGGCCAGAGAGGGAGCGCATATTTTCTAATATGCCACCTGCATTCAAGGCTCTGTACCCTAGACTGACTTGTATCATAGATTGTTTTGAAGTGTTCATTGAATCTCCAGGGAACCTTAAAGCTCGTGCCCAAGTCTGGTCAAATTATAAGCGTCACACCACTATGAAGTTTCTTATTGGATGTAACCCACTTGGTGCCATTTGTTTTCTGTCTGATGCCTGGGGTGGGAGGGTGAGCGATGTGGAAATAGTATATCAAAGCGGATTCTTGACTAAATGTGACCATCACCCGGGTGACCAAGTTCTAGCGGATAGGGGGTTTACAATGAAGGAAGTTTGCGGGTATTGCTGGTGTAGAGCTGCTCACACCAGCATTCACTAAAGGGCAGAGTCAATTACCAGCCAAACACCTTGAATCCTCTAGGAAATTGTCATCGGTGAGAATTCATATTGAGCGTGTGATTGGCCTAATGAAAAACCGTTTTGTTATTTTGCAAGGCACTTTGCCGATTCGACATATTAAATCTCTGAAGGATGAGGCAGATCAGGTAGACAAATCAAGTGCAGATAAGATAGTTGGGGTATGTGCAATTTTGACTAACCTTGGGGGTGGGATTGTATACAAGGAATGAATTTGTATGTGTGGTTGCTAGTTCACATGCTTACATTTAGAGTTGACCATGTTATATTTTGTATGTTGATTCTGTGATACTTTACCTAATAAATTATTGTTACAAGCTGGCTCTGCTTGTAACATAAGGACAACAGTTCCATGCCGGAGTTGCCCAAAACAATCATTTATTTATCCAACACAGTGGTTCCAACAACAATAAAACAGAACAGAGGAGCGGTGTCCTGCTGCACCGAGCAGGGCAGCTGAGAGAGAGCGAGAGCCTGTTCTGCAGCCCTCTTATATCCTGGAATTAGCGCCACAGGTGGGTCCCATCACTGCTGATTACAAGAAACACACAGGTTACAGCAGCACCACCGGGTGGACAACCACAGGGTTGTCACACAATATACAACCAGAATATGTTCATAGTAAACATTTAGTTTCTACATACTGGAATCTACATACCCAGCTTTGCAGTCACAGTGAGCAGTAGTGATGGCAAAATGAAGCTTTGAATGAAGCGTCGAACCACTTGGACAATTGTGTCGGAAATAGGTTCATTTCTCGAAGCTTCAGTTACAGCGACCTCTCCTGGCGAAGTGCAAGGCTGCAGTGGGTTTAACGTATCATTGCCTTGAAAAATATTCGATGCACACACACACACTAAGACTGAATATCATGTTCTATTTGCAATTAAAGATTGATAATTGTGTGTATTGGGTTATTGAGAAGAGACTAGAGAGTGCTAGACATGTTTTTGGGTGGAGAGGGCCTTTTATCAGTTATTAAAGTTGAAAAGCAACGATTAAAATACGTCCATTCCGGGATTTGAACCAGCTGCGCGGAGGACATCGCTGCATTCGGGCCGCCGGCTGTACCCACTGGGCTATCTATTGCTTGAAATATTTAACTGTTTTTATATTACTGATAATTGTCTTTTTGTTCACAACTTCTCCACATTTCGAAGTGTTTCCCGAGCCAGAACGACCTATCTTACTTCCTGGCTTGCTCTATAATGATACTACAATTCAAATGCAATACCAACAACAACTCAACAGCAACAACGCAAACTACGACAACAACCCACACATTGCGCATTGTTTAGAGCGGTCATAAAGTGTTGAAGCGCTCAAATTTGAAACTGTTTCAACCTGTCACCTGTCAGAATCGAGACGAGGCAGTGCATTGAATCGCGTGAATGGACCGTGAACCAGTCAAGTGATTCATTCAGGAAATGAAGCAGTTGCTGCTTCGGACGTCACATGTCACGTGATTTGAAGCAGTTGCTGCTTCGGACGTCATATGTCACGTGATTTGAAGCAAGCTTCGAAGCACTGCTTCTATGGAATAGGAAGTCCAGGGTTGAAGCTCCGTTCGAAGCTTCAGTGTCAAACTGCCATCACTAGTGAGCAGCAACCACATCGCCACGCTGGGTAACGGCTGCCCATGGATGATGCGGCGGTTCATTCACCCGGAATGACGGTGTCACGTCAGCTCTCAGGACAGTGAGGGTTGTGTCATTAGGAATGATTTGCCTCACTGTCTGCACCCAACCAGATTCCAGCAGCTTGTAGGAGTCTAGTGCTTTGTAATTTTTCATCGCTTCTCTAGTGTGGACACCTTGTTGAAACACAAAGGTAAAACATACACTGTCACCTTATAATTAAACATCAAACATAGTAGGATATACTACCTTTGATTTGACAGCTGGTAAGCATCAATGTAAGGCTTAACACAGTGACAATAGCTACAATGCTGGTAGTACCAAATTATATCAATGGAGGTTATGTTTACAGCCCAGGGCCTGTATTACAGACCTTTATTAGTCCCACAGAGGGGACATTTGCATCGTTACAGCAGGAAAGAGCCACAGACAGCTTAATGTTACCTATGTTAAGAAAAAAGTACTAAGTTATGATATAATAAAATATAATAAAAAACGTGAGAAGTAAGAAAAAAAAATACTTTCCAAAATAAAAATCCTGTAACAGTCTTGGTGTTGCTAAGCTTCCTGTAGCCTACTGAATATCATAGTCTATTGTCTTAATCAATATCTAGTCAACTCTAAAATACCACATATATGCAATGGCATGATAATATTATTGTGACAAGTGGGGTATTCACCTGGTGTTTCCAGAAGATACACATAGATGTTGCCAAAATCCACCGGAGGCCACTTTCCAGGGTCATTTCACCATGAATCTGCAGGAACTCTATACGGGTAATCATACAACCCACACACAGTGCTGGAATTGGGCCGGTACTCACCGGTACGCAGTACCGGCACTTCTGGTTCTGACCCATGGAGTACCGGCACTTCTTGCTCAGTACCGGCATGCTGGCGGTACTCCGGTACTCATGCACCGTGCCAGTACTCAACACTCTCCCGCCGTTCTTATTATACATCCATATATATATATATACAGCCGCCCGGTACTCAGTAGATGCGTCATGAGGTGCCGAACGGACATTCTCATCGCTCTAACCGCTGGAGTTTCACAGCGGCTGTCAGCTGTTTACTCCTGTCATTCAAACAGAACGTGCTGGAGAGGGGGCGGGGCTTATCTTCTCCATGTAAATACTGTGGTGGAAACGACTATGTCAAAATTAACCTATTTGACCGTGATTTAATAGTAATACACGTTTCAAAATAATAATAATAATAATAATGCCGAAGTAACAACATACTGAAAACTGTTAGTAAAACCATGTTTTAATGCTTTACAATTTACATACCTAGATGCACGTGTGTTGTGTTTATGCAGTGCAACTCCCACCCAGTGGGTGGCTATGTAGAGTGATAGAACAGAGCAGGCACGCCCCCGAGAGAAGGAAAGCAAGTCACGTCACAAATTAGCATTTCTAAAATGTTAGCGTGGATTAATAAAAGTGCAAAAAGACAGCGGTTGTCGCCGGAAGAAACTTCAAATACAGAGAATGCTGTGCCTGTGTTGGAAATTGTGTCTGATGGGGAGCTTTCTTTGGTTGATCCTCCTGCTCCAGGTTCTAGTGCATTAGCATTAGCACTAGCTCCGCCGCCTCCTCCAGAGCCTCTAACGTTAGCTGCTGCTGGCGCAACTGCCACCACCAACACCGGGCAAAGCGATGCACCTGACTGCTGGACAACGGACAAGGTGCAATATTTTTGCAAGACCAATGCATGGCTCCTTCTTAAAGATAAGAAGCTAGGATGTCGGATATGCAGAGATGTCAAATCTTTGGGAATACACACTGGACAAGGACTGAAACTGTCAACTGAATGGGGTGAGTGTGCAGTGTCTCATTTCGGTGTTGACAAGGGCAAACAACAAGCTAGCCTGAGAAAAAAAATCAAAGAACATAAAGAATCACAAGCCCATGTAAAAGCTGCTGACATCCTTACATCTGCTTCACGTGAAACTATTCAACATCAAGTGCAGTCTATGCATAAATCTGAATTAGATACCACTATCAGAGTTTTTCGAACGGCATATAAAATTGGCAAACATAGCCGGCCATTCACAGACATGCCAATTGATTTGAATGTACAGAAACTGAATGGGCTGAACGTGGGCAGGGTTTTGCACTCCAATAAAACCTGTGGCGAAATCATCGACCACATAGCTCATGAGCTGAAGAAAAAAATGGCAAAAGACATTACAGAAAACCAAAGAAAACTCTGTGTTTTGGTCGATGAATCTACCACTATTAGTGGTAAAACGGTGCTTGTTGTGTGTCTACGCTCAGCATTAGCTGATGCTGAGCCCGAAACGTTTTTTTGGGAGCTGATCGAGTTGGATGGAACAACGGCATCACAAAGGCGTTAATGGAGTGTCTTGGAAGAGATTTTAACGAGGACTTTTTAGGTCAGTGTTTCGTTTCTTTTGCATGTGATGGGGCTTCAGTCATGCTAGGGAAGAGAACAGGCGTTGCTACCCAGTTGTGTAGTAAATTCCCAAGCCTGTTTGTGTGGCACTGCTCCAATCATCGTCTAGAGCTGGCAGTTGGGGATGTGGTCAAGGAGGTCTCAGGGCTCAATCATTTCCAGATCTTTTTTTGACAAACTCTATTCCTTGTTCCATGGCTCCCCCAAAAATCAGAGGCAGTTAGCGCAGTGTGCGCAAGCAGTCGGACAGCGTCTCCTGGTGATAGGGCGTGTTTTGTCCATCCGCTGGGTGGCTTCAAGTGAAAGGAGCGTCAGAGCAGTCTGGGAAAACTACCGAGTGCTTCATGATCACTTCACAAATGCTGCAAACGACACGAGCAGGGATTCCAGAGACAGAGCAAAGTACAAGGGCCTGGATGATGTGCTCACATCTGCAACGTTTGTCAGCAATCTGGGACTGATGTACGATGCGCTCACAGAGCTCAGCGACCTCTCTCGGCAACTCCAAAAAAGAGAGATGACACTGCCTACAGCAGATAGGCTCTTAACTCGAGAAATACGAGTTTTTGAATCCATGGTCACCATGCCTGGCCCACACATGACTACAGTTCATACAGCTCTAGCTGAGAAGTCCTTCAAGGGTGTTGCCCTGCGTGAGAATGGCAGGCTTGTACAGATTCATGCAGGTCAGTTTTTCCGCAGTATGGTAGAGAATCTGAGACACAGAATGACTTCCACAACCTCCTCTCATGTCAGCACAAGAGAAATCCCATTACATGGCCGGGAGGCCCGGGACAATCAGCTAATCCAGGACATGAAAGTTATCCATCCTGGAAGTTGGCCTGAAGAGGAGTTAGACGTACAGTATGGGGACGTAGAGGTGCTACGTTTGTGCGAAGTGCTGAAAGTGGACAGAAGAGAGACTGTTCAGGGCTTTCGCGAATACAAGGAAACCAGGGCATCCCGTACACCTGCTGCCATGGAGCCTCTACTGAAAGCAGTCCGAACCATCGCTGTCTCCACTAGTGAGTGTGAGCGGGCATTCAGCTGCATGAACGATATCCTTACTGCAAAAAGGAATGCTCTCTCTGTCAGCCAACTGTCCAGCTTGGTTTTCATTAAATGTAATGGACCATCACTAGGACAGTTCAATCCGGAACAGTATGTGAGGTCCTGGCTGGCAAAGGGAAGGAGAAGTGCTGATGAAAGAGCCTGTCCAGCTCCAGCCCCTGATACTGATGTCCCCAAGGCCTTCTGGAGCCTTTTCTAACAATGTGAAGTATATTGCAAAGCAGCTCACCCAGTGAGAAGACTTTTGGCATAATGTGCCGATTTGTACAGATCCTGGAGATAGAAGGACTTCAGACCAACCAGGGAGTTATCTGATCAGCTTGGTGTTCAATGTAACTCTTTACCATGGCTCAGACTTTGTTACTTGCAGTTACAGTTTCTCATTTTAGATTGTGCCAATTTTGCATTTGTTTTTACATGTTCTTTGTTCATGCTCTTTATCATTTTTCTGAGTTGGAAAGTTAGATTGCATCATAGTTTACTTTATACATATTTGTATTCTTCAGTGGTGAAGTATATTGCAAAGCAGCTCAGCCATGTGAGAAGACTTTTGGCACTTTTTCGTTTTTCGTTTTCTGAGTTGGAAAGTTAGATTGCATTCAAAATGTACAGAAATACTTAATTTTGTTAAAGCTTTTTATAAAAAATGCTTCTGACCAGAGCTTTGTTTCCTTGTCATTAATGTTGAACACCACCAGAGGGGCTCTCACCTGAAAGGTCTCTGCTTCATGTGTCTTCAGCAGAAGATCTAGACTTTGATTGCTATATTTTCAGTTAATATTGACCTTACTGAACTTTAGCCATATCCGCTGCCTATCATAAAAAATGTTAAGTACAGTGAACCTTTCTAAAATATACAGTAGTAAAGAGATAAACCCACCAGCATTATAGTAGCCAAATTCTTGTTTGTGGGCTGTATATATAAAATTGACTTGAAAAAGTTGCTGATTTTAGAGTACTGGCACCTTTTTCATTCCAATTCAAGCACTGCCCACACAGCTTTAGTTTAAGCCGGTAACGACTGAGAGCACACCCCTCAAGTCCAGAGATATAATCGGAAGACATAGGCCTACAGCGATTTCTTCAGAATATAAATAGAAAAACGATTGCGCTCTGCCTGGTTATGTTAGCTAGCTGTTTAGCTTTGCACCTCCAGGAACATGGCGTATTTTCGCGGGTGACTCGTGACGTCACTGTGTGTGAAAGGTCAGCTTTTTGTGGTAGTTTTGATATATAGAATGAATAATATAGAAATAGATAAAAAATTGAGGCACACATGTAGTTTTGACCATTAACTGTGTGGTATTGTTATGTCAATGCCTATTTGTATGGACCTCTATCAGGGAATCCATTCATTCTGTATCATTGTGTTGAGCCAGGTAGCATCCCCAGAGGAGGAGAGTGTCAGCGAGAGTGAGGAGAGCAAAGAGCAGGAGGACATAGATTACTTTGCCCGCCCCGAGAATGTGTTTTTAGAACAGCACCCACAACAACATACCAGAAATCCAGTTGTGCAGAAGGTATTCACCTGTAAAGATGGCACCAGCAGAAAGTGGCTTACATATTGCAAGGGACGTCATATGTTGTTTTGTTTTGTATGTCTGGCATTTGGGAAGAGGACCGACACTGGCACATTTATAACTGGAATGTCAGATTGGAGGCACGCACACCAGCGTACAGAGGAGCACGAAAAGAGCATTACACATTCAACCTGTGCTGACGCTTTTTTCTTACGGTGCTCTAAAGCAGACATCGAAAGCATGTTTGCTGGCAGTCAGATGTCTGCTCATAGGGAACAAGTCTGAAAGAGACGTCAGGTTTTGGAGCGTGTGGTGAAAGTGCAGGCAGGTGGAGAATGAGGGAGCATATATGCTAGCTGACAACACCGTGGACCACGGTAACTTTTTGGAGCTCATCCTTTTATTAGGAAAGTATGATGTCTGCTTAAAAGAGCATCTGGATGATTGTGTAGAGAAGAGCAAGAAATTGCACCAATCCAGTGGAACAAAAGGTAGAGGGTCTCTCATCACCCTACTCTCCAAAACTACTGTTAACTCCATAATAGAAACTGTTGGTAGTCTAATCAAAGAAAGTATCTCCAGTGATGTCCAGAAGGCCGGAATGTTTTCTGTTCAGCTGGACACAATACAAGACATAACTTCTCAGGATCAGTGTTCAGTAATCTTAAAATATGTCAATGAGACTGTGCAAGAGAGGCTTGTGGCTTTAGTGAAGTGCCATGCATCCACTGGACAATACTTTGTGAACTTACTCTCAGAGGTCTTAGAGCATCTGAAACTGGACAAGGGCATGTGTATAGGTAATGCAACAGATGGAGCATCCAATATGCAAGGCCGGTATAAAGGATTTTCTGCACTGATGACCTCCCAGTCACCCACTCATGTCCATGTGTGGTGCTATGCTCATGTTCTTAATCTTGTCCTGGCTGAAACTACCCAAACTGTCATCGAATGTGGAACACTTTTCAACCTAATCAATGACATAGCAGTGTTTATCAGGGAGTCATATCAGAGGGTCATTCTGTGGGAGAAACAAGCCCAAGAAAAGATGCCGTCGACTCATCCTGTAGACTCATCTGGTCCTATCTCTATTGTGTTGTCATAGAAAGGGGAGGCAGGCAGGGCACTATAGGGTCCCCCCCCCACCCTAAATTCACTAGAAGTCATCATTTAAGGGGTTATTTTTAAAACTTTTCTTCTGGGGGGGGCATACCCCCCCAGACATTACATTACATTGCATTTAGCTGAGGCTTTTATCCAAAGCGACTTACAATAAGTCCGTTCCACCAGGAAGACACAACCTTGAAGAAAACAGAATCATATAAGTACATCAGGTTTCATAGAGCCAAACATTTCAAGTGCTACTCAACTGGCTTTAGATAAGCCAGTCCTTTATTAGTATATAAGTGCTTTGTTAGTAATTCTATCGCTCGAAGTGGAGTCGAAAGAGATGAGTTTTCAGTCTGGAAGATGTGTAGGCTTTCTGCTGTCCTGATTTCAATGGGGAGCTCATTCCACCATTTTGGAGCCAGGATAGCAAACTCACGTGTTTTTGCTGATGGGAACTTGGGTTGGCCTACCTGCCTGTCAGCCTTCCATCTGTGCACAAACTTATCTCATGCCCTCATTGGTCATGTGCACGTTCGTGTGTGTTGGAGGAGTGGCTCTGTAAGGAAGTCTGAAGTTGTTGCATCATGGCATGTGGCTCATTCAAAAATGAGTACAGCTATTATCTCCCTCTTGTATAACTGGTTGGCCCCACCTGCAGCAGGTAAACCAGGGTTGCCAACTCTCACGCATCTAGCGTGTGAAACACGCTTTCACTATCAATCTCACGCTCTCACGCTGCCCAAACTATTCTCACGCCAAAAACAAGATGAACCGGTGATCGTTTTTGGTTGGTTATTTACAATGTTGAGTTGACAGCTGCTCAAGCTGTTGATCCGCTCCCTCCCCGCCTCCACCACTATCAGACCGCCCTGCTCGGTCACTGTTCGCTTTGTGAGAGGGTTTGAAGGTCTAATTTCTAATGATTGATAGTTACACATACTTGTTGTATGTATTAGTTTAGTTTGCCCCTGGTACGTAAAAAGGATAATAATAGCGTTTTTTTAAATTATACTCAGTTATTCTTCTTGTCAGGAACCGCTACTATTCGTTTGTTTTATGGATTTGGGCCGGTCTGGGTCTAAATGCCAGGGCCGATTTGCTGTCCCAGTCCAGCCCTGGTTCAAGATGACTGAAAAACACTGAGTTCATGAGCTGGGTTAACGTGGTTCAAGGGTCTTCAAAAAATTTGAGAAATGTATATATTTCTGAATTCAAAGGATGGGGTATTTCCTGTGGGTCAATTCTGTTACATCAAGATGGCTTTTTTTTACTAAGAAGGTTGAATATAGGCTGAAAATGCACATTTAACTTTATTTTCAAACCTTTATTTAACCAGATTGGTCCCATTGAGATCATAGATCTCTTTTTCAAGGGAGACCTGCATTTACATTAATTGGGTTTAGATGGAATAAAGACACGATTAATCTGAACTTTATGTTGTTATTTGACCATGTTAAATGCTTTTGGCTACATGTTCATAGCTAAAAGCCCAGGGATTTACTTTGTTTAGGTGTATTCACATTGTGTGACCCACAACAGTAGACATTCCCAACCTGTTTGTTAAAGAAAACTATTTAAAAACAACATGAGTGCTGAATGTTGGTGTCCTACTCAAGTAAGGACACAATTTAGAGATAGTAAAGTTTATTTGTATTTTAAAAAATGGAAACAATTAATACACACCATAAAAAGTAAAAAATAAGTAGAAGCGCCTTGTCAGAGTGACCCTGTCTTTGGTCGGCATCTGTCTTTTGTTGTTCACGGAAAAGTCCTCAAAGCGTTGCATTACCTGTATGTTTCAAACAAACGTATGCAATTAACAAAACAAATCAGAGCATCAGTATTGCTTGTTAGGTGGTGTTTGCCTCACAAAGGCTATACTTTCCACTTACTTTTCTGAAAAGTTATTCAATGTCAGCTGAACTGTGTCTGCTCACCTGGCTGAGCAGGTTTCCCAGAGGAAAGACCGAATGAATCATAAAGTGTTTGATCTCTGCTTTGAAGGAGAGCGATCATCTTCCTGCTGGCATCATCTCCTTTTCTCCTAACTGTGTCAATGAGAGCACGTGCCTTGTCTTTCGTGCTAGGATTCTCCTCAAGAATTGAGTCCTTCTGGCCATCATTCAAGACACCAACCTCTAAAAGGCCATCCAGGAGCTCCTTGATCAGTTCTTTGTTTGCGCTATCCACAAACTTAACCCTAATCTTGTTCAGCTCATCTAGAAGAGGCAAACAAGTTACATTGTTACTACAGGCCACTAACATTGATAAACATACCATAGCATATTGTCACGGATATAAATGTGGTAAAGTCATTACAACAAAGTTATACAAAAAGCTGATTGGTCGAAATTAGTTATACATTAAAAGGCTAAATTGTATTGTTTTATTTTCATTGTATGTTTTACATATGGACTAACAACGACCCATATGTAGGCAAAAATATATATATGTACATGTATGTCTGTGTACTAGTGTAGGTCAAAGTCATTGTGCAGTACGGGTTACTTTTTAAATGGGTTACATTGTTAACCCCTGGTTGTGCAGCCTGATGGCTATACAGGCCACTAACATTGAATAAGCATACAATAGCATATTATCACTGATATAAATGTGGTAAAGTCATTACCACAAAGTTATATGTTATACAAAAAGCTGATTGATCGAAATTAGTTATACATAAAAAGGCTAAATGGTATTGTTTTATTTTCAATGCATGTTTTATATGGACAAACAAAGGCAGAAAATAGGACGGATATGAGCGCCAGCAAAGTGAAACTAACAGGCCTATACTTGCCAGCACACGCTACGGTAAAAAAATGCAGAATTACTCAAACTTTACTTTGACAGAATTTGTAGATTAATTTAAATGTATGAAATCACATTCCTCACCTCTACCCTCCTCATTGCCCTCAATGCCACTTACAGTAAAAACAGATCGGGTACATTACGCTTGCGATCGCCTCCATATTTCCGGCAAATGCACAAAAGTTACTTTTAAAGTTAATTTAGACCGTGAACTCTTACCTGCCATTTCTCAAAATGGTCGTAACACACGGCAAGTTACACGTTATGCGCTCCACAGTTTCCACAGCCTGTGTACAGGGAGGTGCGTGTGGAGAAGAGACGTTTCCCTACTTTGCATGATCAGTTCTGCACAGGACTGAGTTTTATTACTGCTGCAGTTGTACAATTCCCATTTCACTTTATTTACATTAATGGGGTTTAGTTTGAATAAAGACATGACTAAGTCTGAACTTTATGTTGTTATTTGACCATGTTAAATGCTTTTGGCTACATGTTCATGTAGCCAAAAGCCCAGGGCTTTACTTTGTTTAGGTTTATTCACATTGTGTGACCCACAACCGCAGACATTCCCAACCTGTTTGTTAAAGAAAACCATGTTTGTGCTGAATGTTGATGTCCTACTCCAATAAGGACACAATTTAGAGATAGTAGAGTTTATTTGTATTTTAAAACATGGACAAAATTAATACAAACCATAAAAAGTAAATACCCATTCCATATGAATATTGTACCTATGTTCCAAAAAAAGGCTTAAGTGAGATTAATTATGCACCTTAAGTCCCTAAAATAGTCCCTGCATGGTTAATAAATGCCACCACTTGTGTCCCTTTCATTAAAAGGCTTTCACACAACCAATTATATAAAAGTATAAATTATGATATTGATAAATGATAAGATTTCATCAAATATTAACAATTAGACGAAATGCCCCAGGACACAGACATGTAAAAGGCCCTACTTTAATTAAAAGAGCCAAACACCAAGAGTAAAAGAAAGTCAGTTTACATCTCTTAATTTGCCATGCGTCTCTTAGCAGTCTTTTTTGCTCTGCCCCTTTAACCCTTTGCCCTGTACTTGTTAGGCCCATTCAGTAATTCATCCATAAGAATGTTTCTATTTCATTTGATTAACTCTATTGCATGCATATAATGTGGCTACCAGGCACAACAGGGAAACGACAGTAAATCCGGCCTCAGATGCCTGGAAAGAAGTAGAAGCGCCTTGTCAGAGTGACTCTGTCTTTGGTCGGCATCTGTCTTTTGTTGTTCACGGAAAAGTCCTCGAAACGTTGCATGACCTGTATGTTTCAAACGAACAGTGTATGAAATTAACAAAACAAATAAACCCAGAGCATCAGTATTACTGCTTGTTAGGTGGTGTTTGCCTCACAAAAGGCTATACTTTCCACTTACTTTTCTGAAAAGTTCTTCAATGTCATCCATGTGTGCAGAGGTGTTCAATACCTCCACAAAATACTGGATGAGAAGAGACCCACGATCTGTTTGTCTGTATGAGACAGTATCTGTAGAAAAACATTAAGCTTTAATAATAATAATAATAATAATAATAATAATCACTGTTACATCTGAAAACAATTTTAATTAACTGACCGGGAGTGCAGGACAGAAGAGCAAGGAAATCTTTTTCTTTGTTTACATATCGCACACCATCCTCCTCAAATTCTTCATGGCCAGTATTATGTGAGGCATCGTCACAGGACAAACCGTCTTTAACCAGCACTGATCCTCTCTTTTCTGAAACACATGCGGAATACTGTTAATACACTGCATGAGAGCACCACTCACTCAAAGACAGTAAACCAGACATTAGCTGACTGCTAAATTAAATGATATTGATTTGTTGTATCGGGGGAATAGAGGAGACCTCCTCTGCAGGCCTGGATGAGGATGATCTTGGGTTTGTCCAGCAGCGCGGGACATCTCTCCGGACCCAAGTGATGGTAAATGTTGTTGATGCAAAACTCATCAGGTATGTCTTTTTTCCACTTAACACCGAGGACAGCTCCCAGTTTCCCATGAGACATGATCACCACCACCACACTGTCTGTCTCTTTCAATTTCTTATGTTTGGAGAACTCAATCACAGCAGCATCAATTTCCTGGGAAACACAAAAAACTCAGACATCAGTTTCAGTATTGCTTAATCAACCAGACAGGGGATGAATCTATTTTTGTCAAATTACCTTTCCCGTGAGGTCAGTGAGTTTCACCACTTCGTATCCCAATGCAACGAGCAGTGTGTCCATGTTCTCCTCGTCCCTCTCAGCTCCCTTTCTGTTTAAACTGGTATCAGTAAACGTTATGTTGGTGATTAACAGGGCCAAACGATGCCTAATGGAATTTTCGGCCGCAGGGTAAGTCTGAAAAACAAATTTAAAAGAAAATAATTAAGATGAAAATGTACTATACTGTATATCTGATGATATATCAAGTGTAGAATTGAACAAGACATCAATTAAAAAACACCTGACACAGCTTTTATGAACAACTTACATCTCTTTGACCCTGTTTCCCTGTCCAGAAGGCCTTGGTGGAAGGAATCAGAGTGTCTGAACATTCCTGCTCCAGCTTTATTTCTGGAGCTGCAGCTGCAAACAGCAAAACATTTCTGCTCACAACGATGTACATTAATGTCAAAGTATAATATTAGTTTGAATCTAAATAGGGTGAAGATGTCTCTACAGCTGAACTGTGTCTGCTCACCTGGCTGAGCAGGTTTCCCAGAGGAAAGACCGAGTGAATCATAAGTGTTTGATCTCTGCTTTGAAGGAGAGCGATCATCTTCCTGCTGGCATCACCTCCTTTTCTCCTAACTGTGTCAATGAGAGCACGTGCCTTGTCTTTCGTGCTAGGATTCTCCTCAAGAATTGAGTCCTTCTGGCCATCATTCAAGACACCAACCTCTAAAAGGCCATCCAGGAGCTCCTTGATCAGTTCTTTGTTTGCGCTATCCACAAACTTAACCCTAATCTTTTTCAGCTCATCTAGAAGAGGCAAACAAGTTACATTGTTAACCCCCCTGTTGTGCAGCCTGATGGCTACAGGCCACTAACATTGATAAACATACCATAGCATATTGTCACGGATATAAATGTGGTAAAGTCATTACAACAAAGTTATACAAAAAGCTGATTGGTCGAAATTAGTTATACATTAAAAGGCTAAATTGTATTGTTTTATTTTCATTGTATGTTTTACATATGGACTAACAACGACCCATATGTAGGCAAAAATATATATATGTACATGTATGTCTGTGTACTAGTGTAGGTCAAAGTCATTGTGCAGTACGGGTTACTTTTTAAATGGGTTACATTGTTAACCCCTGGTTGTGCAGCCTGATGGCTATACAGGCCACTAACATTGAATAAGCATACAATAGCATATTATCACTGATATAAATGTGGTAAAGTCATTACCACAAAGTTATATGTTATACAAAAAGCTGATTGATCGAAATTAGTTATACATAAAAAGGCTAAATGGTATTGTTTTATTTTCAATGCATGTTTTATATGGACAAACAAAGGCAGAAAATAGGACGGATATGAGCGCCAGCAAAGTGAAACTAACAGGCCTATACTTGCCAGCACACGCTACGGTAAAAAACATGCAGAATTACTCAAACTTTACTTTGACAGAATTTGTAGATTAATTTAAATGTATGAAATCACATTCCTCACCTCTACCCTCCTCATTGCCCTCAATGCCACTTACAGTAAAAAACAGATCGGGTACATTACGCTTGCGATCGCCTCCATATTTCCGGCAAATGCACAAAAGTTACTTTTAAAGTTAATTTAGACCGTGAACTCTTACCTGCCATTTCTCAAAATGGTCGTAACACACGGCAAGTTACACGTTATGCGCTCCACAGTTTCCACAGCCTGTGTACAGGGAGGTGCGTGTGGAGAAGAGACGTTTCCCTACTTTGCATGATCAGTTCTGCACAGGACTGAGTTTTATTACTGCTGCAGTTGTACAATGTGTGGCTCAACCCACAACTGCGATCCAGTCGTCATTGGATAGTTGTAGACATAATACAGTTTAAAATGTTCAGTTTGCTCTACAATACATTAACATCTAGGTCAATGTGTGGAGAGAAGAATGTAATGTTGTGTGGCATTTAAAACGTGTTGAATATCCCTGCCAGAAAGGGTGTGTCCTACTGATTTTTTAAAAAATGCTATAGTTTGAAATCTGCAAGATAGTTTTATGTTTTATGAACAATCAGCTGAGTGCAAGCACTGGGCGTGGTTCAAGGGTCATCAAAAATGTTGAGAGATGTATATATTTCTGAATTCAAAAGATGGGGTATTTCCTGTGGGTCAATTCTGTTACATCAAGATGGCTTTTTTTTTTTACTAAGAAGGTTAACTGGGAAATATAGGCTGAAAATTCCCATTTCACTTTATTTACATTAATGGGGTTTAGTTTGAATAAAGACATGACTAAGTCTGAACTTTATGTTGTTATTTGACCATGTTAAATGCTTTTGGCTACATGTTCATGTAGCCAAAAGCCCAGGGCTTTACTTTGTTTAGGTTTATTCACATTGTGTGACCCACAACCGCAGACATTCCCAACCTGTTTGTTAAAGAAAACCATGTTTGTGCTGAATGTTGATGTCCTACTCAAGTAAGGACACAATTTAGAGATAGTAGAGTTTATTTGTATTTTAAAACATAGACAAAATTAATACAAACCATAAAAAGTAAATACCCATTCCATATGAATATTGTACCTATGTTCCAAAAAAAGGCTTAAGTGAGATTAATTATGCACCTTAAGTCCCTAAAATAGTCCCTGCATGGTTAATAAATGCCACCACTTGTGTCCCTTTCATTAAAAGGCTTTCACACAACCAATTATATAAAAGTATAAATTATGATATTGATAAATGATAAGATTTCATCAAATATTAACAATTAGACGAAATGCCCCAGGACACAGACATGTAAAAGGCCCTACTTTAAAAGAGCCTTTTACCTTTAGTAAAAGAAAGTCAGTTTACATCTCTTCATTTGCCATGCGTCTCTTAGCAGTCTGTTTTGCCCTGCCCCTTTAACCCTTTGCCCTGTACTTGTTAGGCCCATTCAGTAATTCATCCATAAGAATGTTTCTATTTAATTTGATTAACTCTATTGCATGCATATAATGTGGCTACCAGGCACAACAGGGAAACGACAGTAAATCCGGCCTCAGATGCCTGGAAAGAAGTAGAAGCGCCTTGTCAGAGTGACTCTGTCTTTGGTCGGCATCTGTCTTTTGTTGTTCACGGAAAAGTCCTCGAAACGTTGCATGACCTGTATGTTTCAAACTAACAGTGTATGAAATTAACAAAACAAATAAACCCAGAGCATCAGTATTACTGCTTGTTAGGTGGTGTTTGCCTCACAAAAGGCTATACTTTCCACTTACTTTTCTGAAAAGTTCTTCAATGTCATCCATGTGTGCAGAGGTGTTCAATACCTCCACAAAATACTGGATGAGAAGAGACCCACAATCTGTTTGTCTGTATGAGACAGTATCTGTAGAAAAACATTAAGCTTTAATAATAATAATAATAATAATAATAATAATCACTGTTACATCTGAAAACATTTTTAATTAACTGACCGGGAGTGCAGGACAGAAGAGCAAGGACATATTTTCCTTTGTTTACATATCGCACACCATCCTCCTCAAATTCTTCATGGCCAGTATTATGTGAGGCATCGTCACAGGACAAACCGTCTTTAACCAGCACTGATCCTCTCTTTTCTGAAACACATGCGGAATACTGTTAATACACTGCATGAGAGCACCACTCACTCAAAGACAGTAAACCAGACATTAGCTGACTGCTAAATTAAATGATATTGATTTGTTGTATCGGGGGAATAGAGGAGACCTCCTCTGCAGGCCTGGATGAGGATGATCTTGGGTTTGTCCAGCAGCGCGGGACATCTCTCTGGACCCAAGTGATGGTAAATGTTGTTGATGCAAAACTCATCAGGTTTGTCTTTTTTCCACTTAACACCGAGGACAGCTCCCAGTTTCCCATGAGACATGATCACCACCACCACACTGTCTGTCTCTTTCAATTTCTTATGTTTGGAGAACTCAATCACAGCAGCATCAATTTCCTGGGAAACACAAAAAAATGCAGAATTACTCAAACTTTACTTTGACAGAATTTGTAGATTAATTTAAATGTATGAAATCACATTCCTCACCTCTACCCTCCTCATTGCCCTCAATGCCACTTACAGTAAAAACAGATCGGGTACATTACGCTTGCGATCGCCTCCATATTTCCGGCAAATGCACAAAAGTTACTTTTAAAGTTAATTTAGACCGTGAACTCTTACCTGCCATTTCTCAAAATTGGCGCAACACACGGCAAGTTACACGTTATGCGCTCCACAGTTTCCACAGCCTGTGTACAGGGAGGTGCGGGTGCGTAAACTGGTGGAGAGGAGACGTTTCCTACTTTGCATGATCAGTTCCGCACAGGACTGAGATTCAATGTGTGGCTCAACCCACAAATGCTATCCAATCGTCATTGGATAGTTGTAGACGTAATACAGTTTACAATGTTCAGTTTGCATGCATGCACATGAACATAGACAACGTGTGGAGTGAAGGATTTAATGTTGTGTGGCATTTAAAACGTGTTGAATATCCCTGCC
This sequence comes from Gymnodraco acuticeps, assembly GCF_902827175.1. Lineage (NCBI taxonomy): Eukaryota > Metazoa > Chordata > Actinopteri > Perciformes > Bathydraconidae > Gymnodraco > Gymnodraco acuticeps. The sequence continues at coordinate 1,220,259 of NW_022990647.1, read as the reverse complement.
AGAACGGGTGTGTTTAGTGAAGTTTTTTTTAAATGCTATAGTTTGAAATCTGCAAGATAGTTTTATGTTTTCTGAACAATTATGTTAACAAAATGTGCCAGATAATAAGGGCCCATAATCGCTGATGGTTTAATTAAAATAACACAGTATCACCATGAACTTGAACAATCTTGTAACAAGTCATTCAAACTTGTAACTGAAGCCCTTAAAAACCCCACAACAGACACACTATCGCAAAGAGATAGAGCAAGTATGCACAGAGTATGAAAACATGTGATATGAACACTAGTCCAGTTTATGACAGCATATTTGCCAAGCATATGGCTCAGTTCTGTCAAGATAACAATTTTATATTGTCAAGCAAGGTGCTTTTGCCTGCAGATAGTTATACCTACATTAGCGAGGCCTGGCATAGGCCTACTACGTCATGGCTTGATCATTGTATTAGTACAGCTGATGCGCATGCTTCACTTGAATGTATGAGCATTCTGTATGGGACAGCAAAGACTGATCATATACCTGTTGCTATGTCAATAAATGTCGAACATCTACCTGGGCTAACCAGAAATGTAAATAGTGCTCAAACCGAAAAACTAGACTGGTCAACCCTCACAAAGGAAGACATTACATCCTATTATGCTCAGACAGATACATCCTTAACTAATATTCATCTACCTAGAGATGCAATTATGTGTAGTGATGTTAACTGTAAGGATGCAAAGCATAGGAGTGATATCTGCTCCATGTACAATGATATAGTAAGTGCTCTATATGAAGGCAGTAAACCTTACTACAAAAGTAACAATAAGACACATAACATCAGGTCTGGCTGGAATAGGTATGTAGCTGAGTATCATGCTGAAGCCTGTGAAGCCACCAAATCATGGGCTATGGCAGGCAGACCCAGACAAGGGTCTGTATTTGAGTACAAGAAGCTTACTAATGCAAGATACAAGTATGCTATTCGCTTCATCTGTAAAAATGAGCAAGCCATGAGGGCCGATTCCATGGCTAAGAAGCTGCTAAGTAACAATGTTATGGATTTTTGGAAAGAAGTAAGGGCTAATAATAAATGCAAATATCTCTACCATGCACTGTTGACGGAACATCTGGAACAGTCAACATTGTGGAGTTATGGCGACAGCATTATTGTACCTTATTCAACTGTGTCCAAAGTGAACTGTATAGGGTAGATGATATTGATAACAATGAGTCAATGGTGATAATGCCACATGAGGTATGCCAAGCTATAAACAAGCTGTCGGACAACAAAGCCAGTGGTGTAGATCATATTTCTGCTGAACATCTTAAATATGCTAGTGTAAAGATAGCTCCTCTTCTTTCTATCTGCTTTACTGCCTTTATGAGTCATGGCTTGTTACCAGACTCAATGTTGTCTGTTCTGTTGGTGCCAGTTATTAAGGACAAAGCCGGTAAAGTGGGAAGCCTAGATAACTATAGGCCCATAGCGTTAGCCAGCATACTGTCAAAAGTCCTAGAAAGAATTCTGCTGGACAGATTAGATGACTTTATTAACTCAACAGATAACCAGTTTGGCTTTAAGGCTAAACATGGCACTGACTTGTGTATAAAGGAAATTGCCTTAAAGGAAATTGTCAACAAATATAGAGGTAATAACTCATCAGTTCTTATGTGTTTCATGGATGCCTCTAAAGCCTTTGATCGTGTTAATCATAGGAAGTTATTTGTTAAACTGAGTCAAAGAGGGGTGCCCAAATACATTGTGAGAATTCTGGTCTACTGGTATGGCCACCAGACTATGCAAGTCAAATGGGGCAATAGGGGTCTCAGCCCCATTTGGGGTTTAGCAATGGTGTCAGACAAGGTGGAATTATGTCCCCAGTTCTTTTTAACCTCTATATTGATGATCTGTCCAAGCGACTGAAAGCCTGTAATACTGGATGCATGATTGGTAGCACTCTAGTGAACCATATTATGTATGCAGATGATCTTGTTGTGCTGAGTCCATCTAGCGCTGGTCTTCAGCAGCTTCTTGCTGTTTGTTCTGTGTATGGTGTGGAACATGACATCAAATACAACGCCAGTAAGAGTGCTGTCCATGACTTTAGAACCAGAGGATAAATGTCTGAAATTTCCTGATTTTAAATTGTCTGATAATTAATCTTAGTGTCTGTAATAAAGTAAAATATCTTGGACACTTTATTACAGAACAAATGACAGATGATGAATATATTTATAGGCAATGCCGCATGATGTATGCACAAGCAAACATTCTCTTACGTAAGTTTGGTGCATGTACAGATGGAGTGAAGATGTCTCTGTTCAGAGCATATTGCACACCGCTCTATACGGCACATTTGTGGTCAAACTACAGAAAAGCAAGTTTACGGAAACGTCAAGTAGCTTATAATGATGACCATGAGAATATTGCTGAAGAGACCTCGATGGTCTAGTGCAAGTGAAATGTTTGTGGCTGCAGGAGTCAATACTCTACAAGCTGGTTTTAAGAAATCTTATGTATAAATGTATTTGCCGGCTTAATGACTGTGATAATGAATCCTCTTGGCCTTATCGAACATAAGGTTAGTACTACACGCTACCAATCCCAGCTGTGGAGAACATTGGTATGGTTGTCTCTTTGTAGGACACTGATTTAAATTATGAATTCTTTTATGCTGTGTATGTAATTTATTATATGTAATGTCTTGTCTTTTATCTGGACCCTGAGTCTGTAATAAAGTTTTCATTCATTCACATTTGATTGTCCAGTTATACAGATTTGGAAAAAGAGTTAAAGAATGTTCCTTAGTGCTGTGGGTATACCTACTGTATATGTGCTGCCCAATAGGAAAAGGCTGTCTGCCAAAGGTACTTTTTCTATAAGCTTTTTTACAATTGTATATAGTAACATGTCTGCAAATTGTATAATGTTTTCCCAGTTAAGAAACCATATTTAGTTCAAATCCGTGTTCATTTTAATTACTTAATATGGGGGTCTTCTGCTTGGTTGTTAAAACCAATAATAATTTGTTAGTTGATTTATTTATTATTTTAATTAATAAGATGATTGAGGTTTTCGGTTTTTTATGCTTTAATAAAATGAGTTTAAATGGAAATAAAGCGTGTTAATAAATTATATATTTTTAAAGAATTACTTTTTTATGCTCAGGTGAAAAAATTGTGATTTGAGTGAAATTGCTAAATAATGAATGATGAGCATTTCATCATTTACCTTTTCCTCTGTCCAAAATGCATCATCAGTATTAGTGCGAAAGAGCAGTTATTCTGCTCCTCTTGAGAAACTCTCTGCAAACAGTGAAACCCAAAATCACTGCTTTCAGGACTGCTTTTCAACATGAATCATGTTTCATGTGCTGGTAATATTGTATTTATATTACTGTCACAAATCCTGTCAGAAGAACAGAACTGATATACCAACAACTTTTAGACAAGCTTGATGTATTTTCATTCTCCATTCAATGAGCAACATTGTTGCACTGTGACATTTTCTTATTCCAATAAACATGAATACTGTTAAGTCAATCTCCTGAATTCTTATTAAAAATAGGATTAAGTCTCCCTACCTCATGCACATTGACACATATATTATCTACAACACTGTTAAGAATTCTTCATGTTCAGATGGTCTTATTTGAAATGGGCTATTATTTTGTTATGCAGGTTGTTTCTGTTTGAGCCGTTCATACTTATTAATATGTTCATGCTTTCGCAGTCACTGATGATAACTTCTCCATTTCCCCAATCCCTTCAATTCCCCAATTATTCTCTTAGGTCTATTATTCGTGCATGTACAACAACATGATGTACCGTATGTACCATCCATGTCCTGATAAGTAAATACATTTAAAACCATCTGATGAGTCTGTGCTCTCTGACTGGAGCCCTCCTGTGGTCGATTATCCACAACACCAGCTTAATACCCAACAAACACATTTGAACATGACAGCATCAAAGTCGTTTGTCACACAACTTCAATAGATTTATGATGAAGAAATGTCGACCAGTTCAACTAAACAGTGTTACCCAGAGAACATCTTTCTGCTAGCTCCATCTCCTTTTCTATCTTAAAGTCAAAGTATTCCACCACAGTAATAATAAGGTGGAATTGCAATGTGGAAACGCTAGAGGGCAATACCACCTGCATTGTGACATACTAAAAAGGACAAACAACTTATTATTTTTTAAATGTCATTTACAAACATTTAAGGCACTTATTTTCAGTCAAAGTACTTGGTTTGAATACAGTTTAGATATAATACAATAAACAATTTAGGAGAAACAAGACAGACACAAGAGAAGTCAACGAGAGCAAAACAAATAGCTCTTTTTCCTATAGGTAGGACATAATTTCCAGAATGAGATTTGGTCACAAAGCTCTAAATAGCATTTTTGTTCTTTATAAAAAAATGCATCAGGCAAATGTGAATATTGAAACACTTTATTTGCAATGTCCAAAATACCAGCAAGACCGTTTTTAGCAAATATAAAATAGATTTCGCTAAGGAGTTCAGGGGATGTAGCATACAGGGCAGTATTTTATTTTATTTTAAAAGGACCATTATACCGTGCTTCTCTGCTGATCTGCACTACATTCCAGAAGGTGGCGGTAAATGCACCTAAAAGCTGTTTGCCATCCGCCGTTAAAACAACAGAAGAAGAAGAAGAAGAAGAACTGACAGACAAAATGGCTGAGGGACGAAGCTAGCTGCTCGGCTAATGTAAACATCCACCTACATTAGACTGGAGCTGGAGCGACGATAACGTTACGCGATAGCTTCGTCACACTGTGAATGAGAGTGTATCTTGACACAAAACTCACGTAGACACTTATGCACGTGTATTAACAAATCGTTGATTCATGTAGTTCGCTAAGTTAGCTATGTAATTAGCACAGGTAAACACTGGTAGCTAGCTGCAGATTAGCTTGTATATTGCGTTGTTGAGTAACACTTCTGTGGACATGCTTGTGTAGCGTTACAAAACATTATAACATCTTTCAGGATGGTATGTTTTAAGACAACGCTGTTTTGAAAGTATATTCAGTTATTGAGTTGCTGTAACTGAGAAAGCTGTCAGATAGGCTAATGCTAACAGGTCATCACAACTAGAGACATTCTGTTTTACTGGATGTATTGTGTCTAAAAAAATAAATCAAGTTAAAGCCGTCAGGGCCTAGGTTGGCCATGCTACAATAAAACTACTGTAGATTTTCGCCGGTTTTGGTTAACGACTGTGGTGGGTTTTGGACTTAGCTTAGTTAATGATAGTTAACCAGTCAATGCAGTAGATTCAATCATGAGTGGCACATTACATGGATTAAAAATCAGCGGGTTTTTTATTTTTCTATACACGACAATTCTCCTTTTTACACTTCATTGCTGTTGGCACTCACGTTTGTTTTTTGTTTTTAAAGTTGTCTGTCTTCTTGTGGCCCCAGCAGTGTTTTAACTTCTAAGGATGATGAGCCAGCGGCGTGGGATCCATCTGGACCAATCAGAGCTGCTTTGCACAAAAGGATGTGGTTTTTATGGCAACACTGGCTGGCAGGGCCTGTGCTCAAAGTGCTGGCGAGAGGAGAATCAACGAGAAAAGCAAAATCAGATTAAAGAAGACTGGGCACTTGCTGAAAGGTTCGTCTGTCTCTCTGTGATCCCGAAGTACAGTGTCTTTTGTTCCTTTATCCCATCATTTGTCATTCCATTTGAACAATACTGCAGTTACTCTGTCTTCTTCCCCCCAGGCTGCAAAAAGAGGAAGAGGAAGCATACACAAGCAGAAATCAAAAGGCCCAATCACAGCCTACCATCACACCCTTTGGCAAGTTCGTGGAAAGAAAACTAAGGAAAAGTCAAAGTAACACAGTTACAAAGTTTTTTACTCCCTCCTCAAAAACACCACCAAAAAAAGGTACATAATTAACTGCAATTGATACATGTCATTTATCAAACTTTTAACTTGTGGTAATATTAATGTTGTATTCTAGGCTGATGTCCTCTGACCTGTTAACCTTAAAAACATGAGAACAACATACAACCAATATTTTTGCTGTTTGTTTTTCCATTTTAACCCCATCCCTGGATTAGTACCTTGATCCTCTACTCAGAGTTTTTTTTTAAATACAATGAAGACAATGTGGCAGAAGAGATATTAGGAGAAATGCTTTAGGAGTTTGTAGCTTTAATTAAAGTAATGTAATGTATTTTCCCAGATTCTCCTTTTGATGCTCACTCCAGCTCAAGCCCCAGCTCCTCCACGAGCCGGCACTCCTCTGTGGACAGTGACCATGCGACGAGAGAGTTCATTGATTTCCTCAAGCCTCTGAAGTCTGGCAGGGAGATCTTCAAACAGTGCCGGGCCTTCACTGAGAGCATGGTCTATAAGCGGGTGAGCTAGAGTGGATTACTCATCATGTTTATGAGTTTAATGAGCTTGTAGGAACCATTTAATCCTTATGTATGATTAGTTTTGCAAATATAGACAACCTGTTAACAAATTACTTTTGATTTTGTTCAAGTACAGCAATGTTAGCAATAAAGATTTTCAAGTCATTTGGGATTGTACCATGTGTCTACTCTCCACCAGTGTTAATTATTATACTGTTCACTGTGCAACACCAACTGTCACACATTTGTATCAAAGTGAAAACAAGTTTTTGTAAATATAAAATTGGGATTTTTGCACCTTCCATCATTGAAGGAGTTGTCATTATGTTAACATTTAAAATAGTCTGAAATTGCACCATTTAAACTAATAACATGGTTAAAATGTTGTGCTACATATTGTATTACTGTGTCATATGTGGGCTAGGTTTAAATGTCTATCCCTGTACCATTACAGTATTTTAAGTTGATATTCAAACGAATGTAATCTGAATCTTTCCTTTCTATTTGCTCAGGACATGGCAGCTGATGAGCTGTCAGAGTGTGTGCAGGATTTCTACCAGAATCTCTCAGACCGCCTCCACACCCAATTCAAAGGTACTGCCTAACTCTTACATTTCAGTAGAATATAAATAATTAATATCAGTAACATTAGCACTGTAATAAGCTCTGTATATCTTTGATTTATGTGCCTCCGTTCCTAGGTTCATCAGATCATGTAGAGAGTGTTATGGATGAAGTAGAGAAGTACATGATGACTCGTCTTTACAAAGAAGTCTTCTGTCCTGAGACTACAGACGATGAGAAGAAAGACCTTGCCATTCAGAAGAGAATCAGGTTAGCAAACACGATGATGTATTATTCCTAATTTTGCTACTCATTATTCATTTTTCCGGCATCCCTCCTGAGCACAAGAATACAATTGCAGGTGAAATTGCAACCTTTTCTTACGTTATGGAGTTCTGTTACAGAGCCTTGCATTGGGTCACCATTGAGATGCTGTGTGTTCCTGTAGAAGAGGAAATCGCTGAGGTGTCCGACAGTGTAGTCAAAGCCATCACAGGTACGTTTTTTACAGAAGGACAACACGTTGTTATTTTGGCAATAGAGATCCGCTAACATTTTCAGATTAAACGACTTCTCAAATCTTTGCATCATTTCAGATGTGATTGAAATGGATTCAAAGCGCGTGCCCAAGGAGAAGCTGTCGTGCATCACTCGCTGCAGCAAGCACATCTTCAACGCCATCAAAATCAGCAAGAAAGAGGCTGCGTCTGCGGATGACTTCCTCCCCACGCTCATCTACATTGTGCTGAAAGCAAACCCTCCAAGACTGCAGTCCAACATCCAGTACATCACCCGCTTCAGCAACCCCAGCAGACTGATGACGGGAGAGGATGGTTACTACTTCACTAATCTGGTGAGGAAATGAGGACAGTCTGTATTATGATGTTTGTGTTTGTCCCTAAATCTATATGTTCCAAATGTTTTAAGTTATGGTGATATGAAGCTATGCGGTGCAGTTATACCGATAGGCAACCCATTTATGTTAATGTGATCTGGCGAAACAACCGACACACCTTTATGCAACTCAATACAGTTCAATGGTACCACTAGCACAGTTGATGGGAAAGTGATTTAAGGTTATAAGTGGTCTTAACAACAATTACTACATATATATTATATATATCAGGGTTTCCGTTAGCCGGTAATTTACCGTTTTTTTTAGCTGGTAAAATTGATTTAAAAAAAAACTGTCAAAACCTGCCGGTCAAAATGTCTTATATATAATTAATAATTAGGGCTGCTCCGATCGATTGGCCGCCGATCATTATCGGCTGATATTCGCTCCTGATTTGATCGGTGCTCTATAAAGGTCGATCAGGAGAGCTGGATCTGATCGACATGGACATAAACGCGAGTGAAGTATAACCGGATCAGAGATCAGATCAGCTGCCGAGTCTGAGGAGACACACCGTTCTGCATGATCACCTGAAGCTCCGCCTCTGTTTAGCGAGCTGCATACTGACCGGCTGTCAGGAGAAGAGAGAGAGGCTCCGTTCCTCCCGTGTTATTATTCAAACTTAATGTAAACTTTTGAATAATGTACTTCATCTACTATAAGTAGTTTGTTTCAATGTAATAATGATGTTGTTTGTGGAATACATTTTAGAAAAATTAATCTGAAATGTTCGATCTGTTACGATTATAAACTGAAGCATATTTAAAAACGAGCCCCCTCATCAAGCATATCCGGTCATAGGCGGTGATTACCTGCTAACGGAAACTCTGCTACACAATTATTATTATTATTGAACATGACCGGTAAGTTTCTAATTCGTCGGTAAAATAAAGTATTTCCGTACATTTGACCGGCAACAAAAATCCTAATGGAAATACCTATATATATATATATATATATATATATATATATATATATATTGATAAACCAAAAGAGTGATGA